>NC_091328.1:13667357-13747357 GCF_038502225.1 Cherax quadricarinatus
CCTAACATAACACCAGGCACATCTCCTGAAGCGCACATCAACCAAATAACTGCTGCAGCATATGGGCGCCTAACAAACCTCAGAACAGCATTCCGACATCTTAATAAGGAATCATTCAGGACCCTGTACACCGTGTACGCTAGGCCCATATTGGAGTATGCGGCACAAGTTTGGAACCCACACCTAGCCAAGCACGTAAAGAAACTAGAGAAAGTGCAAAGGTTTGCAACATGACTAGTCCCAGAGCTAAGAGGTATGTCCTACGAGGAGAAGTTAAGGGAAAACAACCTGACGACACTGGAGGACAGGAGAGATAGGGGGGACATGATAACGACATACAAAATACTGAGAGGAATTGACAAGGTGGACAAAGACAGGATGTTCCCGAGATTGGACACAGTAACAAGGGGACACAGTTGGAAGCTGAAGACACAGATGAATCACAGGGATGTTAGGAAGTATTTCTTCAGCCACAGAGTAGTCAGTAAGTGGAATAGTTTGGGAAGCGATGTAGTGGAGGCAGGATCCATACATAGCTTTAAGCAGAGGTATGATAAAGCTCACGGCTCAGGGAGAGTGAACTAGTAGCGATCAGTGAAGAGGCGGGGCCAGGAGCTAGGACTCGACCCCCGCAACCTCAACTAGGTGAGTACAACTAGGTGAGTACACACACACACACATACACACACATACACACACACACACACACACACACACATACACACACACACACACATACACATACACATACACATACACACACACACACACACACACATACACACACACACACACACATACACATACACACACACACACATACACCTCCATCTACTACATCATCTCCATCTACTACATCATCTCCATCTACTACATCACCTCCATCTACTACATCATCTCCATCTACTACATCACCTCCATCTACTACATCATCTCCATCTACTACATCACCTCCATCTACTACATCACCTCCATCTACTACATCACCTCCATCTACTACATCATCTCCATCTACTACATCACCTCCATCTACTACATCACCTCCATCTACTACATCACCTCCATCTACTACATCACCTCCATCTACTACATCACCTCCATCTACTACATCACCTCCATCTACTACATCACCTCCATCTACTACATCACCTCCATCTACTACATCATCTCCATATACTACATCACCTCCATCTACTACATCACCTCCATCTACTACATCACCTCCATCTACTACATCATCTCCATCTACTACATCACCTCCATCTGCTACATCACCTCCATCTGCTACATCACCTCCATCTACTACATCACCTCCATCTACTACATTACCTCCATCTACTACATCATCTCCATCTACTACATCACCTCCATCTACTACATCACCTCCATCTGCTACATCACCTAGATCTACTACATCACCTCCATCTACTACATCACCTCCATCTACTATATCACCTAGATCTACTACATCACCTCCATCTACTACATCAACTCCATCTACTACATCACCTCCATCTATTACATCACCTCCATCTACTACATCACCTCCATCTACTACATCATCTCCATCTACTACAGCACCTCCATCTACTACATCACCTCCATCTACTACATCAACTCCATCTACTACATCACCTCCATCTATTACATCATCTCCATCTACTACATCACCTCCATCTACTACATCACCTCCATCTACTACATCACCTCCATCTACTACATCATCTCCAACTACTACATCACCTCCATCTACTACATCACCTCCATCTACTACATCACCTCCATCTACTACATCACCTCCATCTACTACATCGTCTCCATCTACTACATCATCTCCATCTACTACATCATCTCCATCTACTACATCACCTCCATCTACAACATCACCTAAATCTACTACATCATCTCCATCTACTACATCACCTCCATCTACTACATCACCTCCATCTACCACATCACCTCCATCTACTACATCACCTCCATCTACTACATCACCTCCATCTACCACATCACCTCCATCTACTACATCACCTCCATCTACCACATCACCTCCATCTACTACATCACCTCCATCTACTACATCACCTCCATCTACCACATCACCTCCATCTACTACATCACCTCCATCTACCACATCACCTCCATCTACTACATCACCTCCATCTACCACATCACCTCCATCTACTACATCACCTCCATCTACTACATCACCTCCATCTACTACATCACCTCCATCTACTTCATCACCTCCATCTACTACATCACCTCCATCTACTACATCACCTCCATCTACTACATCACCTCCATCTACTACATCACCTCCATCTACTACATCACCTCCATCTACTACATCACCTCCATCTACTACATCATCTCCATCTACTACATCATCTCCATCTACTACATCACCTCCATCTACTACATCACCTCCATCTCCTACATCACCTCCATCTACTTCATCACCTCCATCTACTTCATCATCTCCATCAACTACATCACCTCCATCTACTACATCATCTCCATCTACTACATCACCTCCATCAACTACATCATCTCCATCTACTACATCACCTCCATCTACTACATCACCTCCATCTACTACATCTCCAACTACTACATCACCTCCATCTACTACATCACCTCCATCTACTACATCATCTCCATCTACTACATCATCTCCATCAACTACATCACCTCCATCTACTACATCATCTCCATCTACTACATCACCTCCATCAACTACATCATCTCCATCTACTACATCACCTCCATCTACTACATCACCTCCATCTAGTACATCTCCAACTACTACATCACCTCCATCTACTACATCACCTCCATCTACTACATCATCTCCATCTACTACATCATCTCCATCAACTACATCACCTCCATCTACTACATCACCTCCATCTACTACATCCCCTCCATGTACTACATCATCTCCATCTACTACATCACCTCCATCTACTACATCATCTCCATTTACTACATCATCTCCATTTACTACATCACCTCCATGTACTACATCACCTCCATCTACTACATCATCTCCATCTACATCATCTCCATCTACTACATCACCTCCATCTACTACATCATCTCCATCTACTACATCACCTCCATCTACATCATCTCCATCTACTACATCACCTCCGTCTACTACATCATCTCCATCTACTACATCATCTCCATCTACTACATCATCTTCATCTACTACATCACCTCCATCTACTACATCACCTCCATCTACTACATCATCTCCATCTACTACGTCATCTCCATCTACTACGTCATCTCCATCTACTACATCACCTCCATCTACTACATCATCTCCATCTACTACATCATCTCCATCTACTACATCACCTCCATCTACTACATCAGCTCCATCTACTACATCACCTCCATCTACTACATCATCTCCATCTACTACATCATCTCCATCTACTACATCACCTCCATCTACTACATCACCTCCATCTAATACATCACCTCCATCTACTACATCAATCACCTCCATCTACTACATCAATCACCTCCATCTACTACATCACCTCCATCTACTACATCAATCACCTCCATCTACTACATCAATCACCTCCATCTACTACATCACCTCCATCTACTACATCATCTCCATCTACTACATCATCTCCATCTACTACATCACCTCCATCTACTATATCACCTATATCTACTACATCACCTCCATCTACTACATCAATCACCTCCATCTACTACATCAATCACCTCCATCTACTACATCATCTCCATCTACTACATCATCTCCATCTACTACATCACCTCCCTCTACTACATCACCTCCATCTACTACATCACCTCCATCTACTACATCACCTCCATCTACTACATCATCTCCATATACTACATCACCTCCATCTACTACATCACCTCCATCTACTACATCACCTCCATCTACTACATCACCTCCATCTACTACATCATCTCCATATACTACATCACCTCCATCTACTACATCACCTCCATCTACTACATCACCTCCATCTACTACATCACCTCCATCTACTACACCATCTCCATCTACTACATCACCTCCATCTACTACATCACCTCCATCTACTACATCACCTCCATCTACTACATCATCTCCAACTACTACATCACCTCTATCTACTACATCATCTCCATCTACTACATCACCTCCATCTACTACATCATCTCCATCTACTACATCACCTCCATCTACTACATCATCTCCATCTACTACATCACCTCCATCTACTACATCATCTCCATCTACATCACCTCCATCTACTACATCACCTCCATCTACTACATCACCTCCATCTACTACATCACCTCCATCTACTACATCATCTCCATCTACTACATCACCTCCATCTACTACATCATCTCCATCTACTACATCATCTCCATCTACTACATCATCTCCATCTACTACATCATCTCCATCTACTACATCATCTCCATCTACTACATCACCTCCATCTACTACATCACCTCCATCTGCTACATCACCTCCATCTACTACATCATCTCCATCTACTACATCATCACCATCTACTACATCATCTCCATCTACTACATCATGTCCATCTACTACATCACCTCCATCTACTACATCACCTCCATCTGCTACATCACCTCCATCTACTACATCATCTCCATCTACTACATCACCTCCATCTACTACATCACCTCCATCTACTACATCACCTCCATCTGCTACATCACCTCCATCTGCTACATCACCTCCATCTACTACATTACCTCCATCTACTACATCATCTCCATCTACTACATCACCTCCATCTACTACATCACCTCCATCTGCTACATCACCTCCATCTACTACATTACCTCCATCTACTACATCACCTCCATCTACTACATCACCTCCATCTGCTACATCACCTCCATCTACTACATCATCTCCATCTACTACATCACCTCCATCTACTACATCACCTCCATCTACTACATCACCTCCATCTGCTACATCACCTCCATCTACTACATCACCTCCATCTACTACATTACCTCCATCTACTACATCATCTCCATCTACTACATCACCTCCATCTACTACATCACCTCCATCTGCTACATCACCTAGATCTACTACATCACCTCCATCTACTACATTACCTCCATCTACTACATCATCTCCATCTACTACATCACCTCCATCTACTACATCACCTCCATCTGCTACATCACCTCCATCTACTACATCACCTCCATCTACTACATCACCTCCATCTACTACATCACCTCCATCTGCTACATCACCTCCATCTACTACATCACCTCCATCTACTACATTACCTCCATCTACTACATCATCTCCATCTACTACATCACCTCCATCTACTACATCACCTCCATCTGCTACATCACCTAGATCTACTACATCACCTCCATCTACTACATCATCTCCATCTACTACATCACCTCCATCTACTACATCACCTCCATCTACTACATCACCTCCATCTGCTACATCACCTCCATCTACTACATCACCTCCATCTACTACATTACCTCCATCTACTACATCATCTCCATCTACTACATCACCTCCATCTACTACATCACCTCCATCTGCTACATCACCTAGATCTACTACATCACCTCCATCTACTACATCACCTCCATCTACTACATCACCTCCATCTACTACATCACCTCCATCTACTATATCACCTAGATCTACTACATCACCTCCATCTACTACATCAACTCCATCTACTACATCACCTCCATCTACTACATCACCTCCATCTACTACATCACCTCCATCTACTACATCACCTCCATCTACTACATCACCTCCATCTACTACATCATCTCCATCTACTACATCACCTCCATCTACTACAGCACCTCCATCTACTTCATCACCTCAATCTACTACATCATCTCCATCAACTACATCACCTCCATCTACTACATCACCTCCATCTACTACATCACCTCCATCTACTACATCATCTCCATCTACTACATCACCTCCATCTACTACATCATCTCCATCTACTACATCACATCCTACTACATCACCTCCATCTACTACATCATCTCCAACTACTACATCACCTCCATCTACTACATCACCTCCATCTTCTACATCACCTCCATCTACTACATCATCTCCATCTACTACATCACCTCCATCTACTACATCGTCTCCATCTACTACATCATCTCCATCTACTACATCATCTCCATCTACTACATCATCTCCATCTACTACATCACCTCCATCTACAACATCACCTCCATCTACTACATCATCTCCATCTACTACATCACCTCCATCTACTACATCACCTCCATCTACCACATCACCTCCATCTACTACATCACCTCCATCTAATACATCACCTCCATCTACTACATCACCTCCATCTACTACATCACCTCCATCTACTTCATCACCTCCATCTACTACATCACCTCCATATACTACATCACATCCATCTACTACATCACCTCCATCTACTACATCACCTCCATCTACTACATCACCTCCAGCTACTACATCACCTAGATCTACTACATCACCTCCATCTACTTCATCACCTCCATCTACTACATCACCTCCATCTACTACATCACCTAGATCTACTACATCACCTCCATCTACTACATCACCTCCATCTACTACATCACCTCCATCTACTACATCATCTCCATCTACTACATCATCTCCATCTACTACATCACCTCCATCTACTACATCACCTCCATCTACTTCATCACCTCCATCTACTACATCACCTCCATCTACTACATCACCTCCATCTCCTACATCACCTCCATCTACTACATCACCTCCATCTACTTCATCACCTCCATCTACTACATCATCTCCATCAACTACATCACCTCCATCTACTACATCACCTCCATCTACTACATCATCTCCATCTACTACATCACCTCCATCAACTACATCATCTCCATCTACTACATCACCTCCATCTACTACATCACCTCCATCTACTACATCTCCAACTACTACATCACCTCCATCTACTACATCACCTCCATCTACTACATCATCTCCATCTACTACATCATCTCCATCTACTACATCACCTCCATCTACTACATCATCTCCATCTACTACATCACCTCCATCTACATCATCATCTCCATCTACTACATCACCTCCGTCTACTACATCATCTCCATCTACTACGTCATCTCCATCTACTACATCACCTCCATCTACTACATCATCTCCATCTACTACATCACCTCCATCTACATCATCATCTCCATCTACTACATCACCTCCATCTACTACATCATCTCCATCTACTACATCACCTCCATCTACATCATCATCTCCATCTACTACATCATCTCCATCTACTACATCATCTTCATCTACTACATCACCTCCATCTACTACATCATCTCCATCTACTACGTCATCTCCATCTACTACGTCATCTCCATCTACTACATCATCTCCATCTACTACATCATCTCCATCACCTCCATCTACTACATCACCTCCATCTACTACATCACCTCCATCTACTACATCATCTCCATCTACTACATCACCTCCATCTACTACATCACCTCCATCTACTACATCACCTCCATCTACTACATCAATCACCTCCATCTACTACATCAATCACCTCCATCTACTACATCACCTCCATCTACTACATCAATCACCTCCATCTACTACATCAATCACCTCCATCTACTACATCACCTCCATCTACTACATCATCTCCACCTACTACATCACCTCCATCTACTACATCACCTCCATCTACTACATCACCTCCATCTACTACATCATCTCCATCTACTACATCATCTCCATCTACTACATCACCTCCATCTACTACATCACCTCCATCTACTACATCAATCACCTCCATCTACTACATCAATCACCTCCATCTACTACATCATCTCCATCTACTACATCATCTCCATCTACTACATCACCTCCCTCTACTACATCACCTCCATCTACTACATCACCTCCATCTACTACATCACCTCCATCTACTACATCACCTCCATCTACTACATCACCTCCATCTACTACATCACCTCCATCTACTACATCACCTCCATCTACTACATCATCTCCATCTACTACATCATCTCCATCTACTACATCACCTCTATCTACTACATCATCTCCATCTACTACATCACCTCCATCTACTACATCATCTCCATCTACTACATCACCTCCATCTACTACATCACCTCCATCTACTACATCACCTCCATCTACTACATCACCTCCATCTACTACATCACCTCCATCTACTACATCATCTACATCTACTACATCACCTCCATCTACTACATCATCTCCATCTACTACATCACCTCCATCTACTACATCACCTCCATCTACTACATCATCTCCATCTACTACATCACCTCCATCTACTACATCACCTCCATCTACTACATCACCTCCATCTACTACATCATCTCCACCTACTACATCACCTCCATCTACTACATCATCTCCATCTACTACATCACCTCCATCTACTACATCACCTCCCTCTACTACATCACCTCCATCTACTACATCACCTCCATCTACTACATCACCTCCATCTACTACATCATCTCCATCTACTACATCACCTCCATCTACTACATCACCTCCATCTACTACATCACCTCCATCTACTACATCATCTCCATCTACTACATCACCTCCATCTACTACATCAACTCCATCTACTACACCTCCAAATTTCCTTTTTTGCTGTTCATTTCAACGTCGTAAGTGGACTACTGTTAGTTTCAACAGCGACACGCCACTGTTTGTCACAACATGATAGGGGACTACTGTTGGTTTCAACAGAGATACAAAACCGCCAGTCACAACATGATAGCGGACTATTGTTGGTTTCAACAGAGATACAGAACCGTCAGTCACAACATGATAGCGGACTACTGTTGGTTTCAACAGAGATACAGAACCGTCAGTCACAACATGATAGGGGACTACTGTTGGTTTCAACAGAGATACAAAACCGTCAGTCACAACATGATAGGGGACTACTGTTGGTTTCAACAGAGATACAAAACCGCCAGTCACAACGTGATAGGTGACTACTGTTGGTTTCAACAGATACAAAACCGCCAGTCACAACATGATAGCGGACTACTGTTGGTTTCAACAGAGATACAGAACCGTCAGTCACAACATGATAGGTGACTACTGTTGGTTTCAACAGAGAGAGAGATCTGTCAGTCACAATATGATATACTACCGCTGTCTTCTACAGACACACACCACTGTCAGTGCCAAGCGTAAGACCAAATGCTTCGAACAATTCTTACGTATTTTCTGCGTCCAGTGAGAATTTGCTTATCGCATTTGCAGTATTACGTAACAGTTTTTCAACGACTCATTATATTCCCTGTGACGTAAATTTCGATGGAACATGATTTATAAACAATTCTTGAAATTGTATGTTTTCCAATAAATGAAAATCCTGACGTGACAGCTCAATTTCGACTTCCATTTTGGAATCAGCATACTCATATATTTTTTTTTTTTGGGGGGGAGGGGGTCACTAGTCTTATTCTCGCCCAAAATTGACAATCGAGAAAAAATGTCGAATGGGTAACAAAAACTGATATGTAAAAAATAAATAAATCAGCACAAAAAATGGCTAAATAAATAAATCAAATAAATGGACAAAAATAAATCAAATAGCCAAATAAAATAAATAGTCAAAAATAAATAAAATTAATGGCCAAATAAATGAAATAAATAAATGGCCAAATCAGAAAAAAATATAAAAATCATGAGGAAAAGACTAATAAAAATGAAAATATGAGGGAAAAGCTTTTACAAGAATTTAATAAAGAAATTAATACAAAAAGAGTTACAAAAATTTATTTCAAAAATTGTTACAGACATTTACTACAAAAATTTATTCAAAAACCATTACAAAATAATATTAAAAAACGCTTAAAAAATTATTACAGAAACTATCGCAAAAAATGAATAAAATTGACCTTATCATACACACTGCTGCAACATATACACTGCTGCAACATATACACTGCTGCAACATATACACTGCTGCAACATATACACTGCTGCAACATGCTGCAACATACACTGCTGCAACATATACACTGCTGCAACATATACACTGCTGCAACATGCTGCAACATATACACTGCTGCAACATATACACTGCTGCAACATGCTGCAACATATACACTGCTGCAACATATACACTGCTGCAACATATACACTGCTGCAACATATACACTGCTGCAACATATACACTGCTGCAACATATACACTGCAGCAACATACACACTGCAGCAACATATACACTGCTGCCACATACATACTGCTGCAACATATACACTGCTGCAACATATACACTGTTGCAATATATACACTGTTGCAATATATACACTGCTGCAACGTATACACGACTGCAGCATACACATTGCTGCAACCTATACACTGCAGCAGCATATACAATTCTGCAACATATACACTGCTGCAGCATACACACTGCTGCAACATATGCTGTAGCAAACATACTGCTGCAACATATGCACTGATCCATTATACCCATTGCTGCAACATACACTCTAGTGCAACATACACACTGATCCAACATACACACTGACCAACATACACACTTACCAACATACACACTGATCCAACATATACACTGACCAACATACACACTGACCAACATACACACTGATCCAACATACACACTGACCAACATACACACTGACCAACATACACACTGATCCAACATACACACTGACCAACATACACACTGATCCAACATACACATTGACCAACATACACACTGACCAACATACACACTGATCCAACATACACACTGACCAACATACACACTGACCAACATACACACTGATCCAACATACACATTGACCAACATACACACTGACCAACATACACACTGATCCAACATACACACTGATCCAACATATTTGACCTAATTATTGTAGTGTAAATATTATAATCTCTATAATTAGTAGCAAATGTATTAATTAATTTAAAAAGTTAACTAACTGTGTAATTAAGTGGTTAGTTAATTAGCTTACCCACAGACTGTTTCACTAATTAGTTATATTACTTATTGGAGTAATAACTGATCTGCTGATTCACTGGATGTTTGACCGGATGACTGATCTTCTGATTCGCTGGATGACTGCCTGGATTACTTATTACCTGGGTGACTACTGGCTGGATCACTAATACACACCTATCAGTGTATACACTCTGAGCGGTGCGTATCTCTCTACGCATACAATGATGTATATGTGTATCTCTCAGTACATTTAGCCGAGAGCTATGCACCTTTAATGACCCTCGTGTAGTCGATAAGCTTTTAAACCCATAAACCAACCAGCCATCCTTGGTTACTGGTTTCCTCTTTAAACAACAATTTGGGAAACCAAAAATGTGAAAGCGTAGCCATGTTGCTTGTCGTCACTATGCAGTTACATTATTAAACCAGCGATGGCTGAGAAAGTTGGACCAGAACTGATTTACTCGCTGAGATGGTGTATTTTATTTGTTTACGGCTTTTGAAGTAAGTTTATGTACGCACAAGTACACATAAGTAAATTACCATACATTGTGTAAATTACTTAGAATACAAAAAAGTCAGTCAAAGTGACTTATTTCCATTGGGGTCCTTGAGGCATAGACACAGACACTAGAAAAGCAAGTCTTTGTGACAAAGTGTTTTTGAGGGGTACAAAATATCACTATGCGTACCTGGACTAAGACAGAACAGAAATGGAGTGGGAACAGTTGAGGGAGCACGAAAAGGGTCGTCAATTTACAGGAAAGAGAAGCAGAGGATGTGGCAAGAGGAGGGAAAGACCGTGCCTCCAGACCTCTCTCAAGGCTCAACTCATTCCCACTTCTCGGCAGGTCCAATGTAAGGCCCGCCCCTATTTCCCCCCTCACAATAACGATAACCCCCTACCCTCCCCCTATCAACAACCACAACCCGGACCCCTCCCGCAATGCACACGCCAGCCTCAGCCTTACTTCTCACCATCCTTACAACTCAACAGCAGGGCATAGTGTAAGAAAGCTCTGAGTATGATTCACAATTTCAAATGGATTGTCAAACAAGAGTAATGTACTGAAAGAACGAATAACAGAGACAACACCACCAGACATCATTACTCTCTCAGAGACAACTAACACATGTGATATTAGTTGGAATATTCCCAGCATATGAAGTGAGGAGGAAAGAATAAAGAAACAGGGAAGAGTAAAGAGACGCACCGCTAATCGGAAACCAAAGAAGTTTTCAAGAGATGAAAAGGTTAAACTGAAGTGAGTCAAATGACTACACAATGGGCATAATAAAGACCGGGGCACCTAAAGTAGTAGTAGTAACAATGAACTACAACCCACCACCAAAGAGTAGGAGACCAAGACAGGAATGCACTGACTGACACCATAGAAGCAGCAGCAGCAAGAATCCAGATGGCCCAATCAAAGCTTCTAATCATGAGATATTTCAACCACCAAGAAACAGATTAAAAAAAAGTTAGGACCCTCATAGATGACCAGAGAAGTGGAGGATTGAGATGGAGGTGACAGCAAACTGTATGTAAGCATGTCTACCATACAACAACATAGTAGAAAATGAGCCCACATGTACACCCGATATAAGTGAGGTAGTATATGAGAGACCTCAGAGAGACAGTGACTATGCAATGCAGAATTTCGAATAACTTGCGGAAGTAAACACCGAAAGAAGAACAGCAGGTGGAAGGGTGGGAGACACCAGATATCAGATAAAACTATGCAGGGGTGAGGGAATTCCTGAATACAGTGCAATAAGAAAATTACGTAAGAGAGTCACCAAATGAAATGGAGTACCTAGCTGGAAACTGCCCGAAGGCAGAACACTTCATACCCAGATGATGTAATTGCAAGAATAAACAGCCTGTAGTTCAGCCAAAGATGTAGAGAGAAAGAAAAGACAAAAGCGCAAAAGAGTGGAAAAATGTAAAAAAGCGAAGGACAGGACAAAAAAAAAATCTGAGGTGAACAGAAGAGTCAGAAACAAAAACTCAGGGATGTTGAAAATTTAAGAATTACATAAAAAAGTCTGAACAAAAAGTGCTTCACAGTCATGTCAGAAGAAAGTTGATAGAAAAATACCAGGTAATAAGACTGAAGAAGGAAAGATAACTCAACAGAAACAACAAGGAAGTTTGCGCGGCTTTGAAGAAACAATTTAGAGACGGTACAGCAATAGGCACCGAACACAATGGGAAGCTAAAAGTAATTCCCAGTGAGTTAGATACACCAAAAACAATGAATCTACTAGAATGTCACCACTGATTCCGCAAGGAGCAGAAGCACTAGCTGAACCACCACCTAAAATATACAAGTTAGTGAACATAGGTAATTACCAGAGAAGATAATCAGGAGAGTGGTGGAGCACTTGCAGAGAAGTGATTTTAATAAATAATAATCAGCATGGGTTGAGAGATAACAAAACTTGTCTAGCATATCTGCTGAAGTTCTATGGTAAAGTAACACAACTGAAGCACGAGAAAGAAGGATGGGTGGACTGCATATTCTTGAACTACAAGAAGACATTTGATACTGTACCTCACAAGAGACTGGCTCGAAAACTTGAGGAGCAAGCACAAATATAGAGAATGCGCTGCAGAGAAACGAAGAGTACCCAGTTGGAGGGAGACAGAGTGATTCTTCGAGGAGAAATGTCAGAATGGAGAAGTGTAACAAGGTCTCCAAGGAACGGTATTAAGGCGAGTACTATTTCTTGTATATGCGAATGACATACCAGAAAAGGCAGAGTCAAATGTAATCCCGCGCAAATATAAGGCTATGAAATTGGTGAAGGGGTGAGAAGACCGGAAACTGAATGTAAACTCAATAATTGAGACTGCAAACCTCACTCCAGGAGAGAACACTTGGGGGTGAGTACAGTGCCAAGCATATCTCCAGAGGTACACACCAGTCGAACAAGCTCTGAAGCAAATGTTTATTCAGCAAATCTAAGTACAACTTCAAGGAATCTCACTCAGAGTCACTCACTGACTTATATGCATGTATGTCAGGCCCATCTTGGAGTATGCAGTACCAGCATGAAACCCTCATCTTGAGAAGCATCTTAAGAAACTGGAGAAAGTGCTGAAATATGCAACGAATACAGGAACTGAACCTGACGACATCAAAGAATAGAAGAATCGGGCGAGACATGATAACGACTAGTAAGATTCTCAAAAGGAGTGATAAGGTGGATTCACTGTTCGAGAGGAAGGAAATGGGTACACAAGGGCACTATCGGAAGTAAACTTCATAGAGTTGTACGGATGTCAGTAATTGCTCAGCCTTAGAGTGGTTAGAAAGTGGCACAGAAGAAATAACTATCTACACATAGTTTCAGTATCATAACAGAACATATGAAACTATGAGACAGTGAACCCAGAAACGGCCAGTTGAAGTGGCAGGGCCCAGAGCTGAGACTCGATCTTCGCAACCACAAATAACGCGCTCACGTATCTATTTGATCGCAAGCGCGCACACACAGACACACACACACACACACACACACACACACACATACACACACATACACACACACACACACACACACACACACACACACACATACACACACACACACACACACACACACACACACACACACACACACATACACACACACACACACACACACACACACACATACACACACACACACACACACACACACACATACACACACACATACACACACACACACACACACACACACACACACACACACACACACACACACACACACACACACACACACACACACGCACACACACATACACACACACACACACACACACACAATTTTTAAACCTAGAAAAAGACTTCGTTTCTCCGGAAAGGTTATATAAGGAAAGCCTCGGGGGAGGACGAGACGAAGCAGCAATCCTCACAGAAGTCTCGCAAGGTACCTGGCACCTCCCCAACGAGGCCAACCTCACCCCCACCCCACCTTCCCACGAGGCCAGCGGCCCCGCCCCAAGAGGCCATTACAATTTTTGAATGAAAAGAGTATTATCCCTGGGGCGGCCCGAGTCTCAGGATAATTATCAAACTTGGCAGGGGTCGCTGATGCCGCTCGCTGCTGCTCACTATTTACACCAAACTGCAAAATTATGTTCCAAACTTCTGGTCTTGTGGACCTACCTTCTAGAAAAGAATTTGGTTTGGCAGTTCCACAAGGAGTTCTGGTGGGACGGAGGGGGGTTGACAGGAGTGGTGGGAGTAATAAGGGAAAGGTAGTAAGGGTGGTGGTGAGGGTGGAAGTGGTGGTGGTAGTGATGGTGGTAGTGGTAGTGGTGATGGTGGTGTTGGTAGTGATGGTAGTGGTGGTACTGATTGTGGTTTTGGTGATAGTAGTAATGATGGTGGTAGTGATGGTGGTAGTGGTGGTGGTAGTAGTGGTGTATGTCCAGTTGGGTTCATATTTCACGGCACTATGGTGCTGCCATCTGTAGGCCTACCCAGTTCGCCCACCCCATGCTTATCTCTGCTTCACTTTGGCAGCCGACGTGATTCAGTCAACTACTCTACTCCGCCACTCTCTCACGGGCCCAGGCCCTCTGGGCTGGGCCTGGCAGGGCCCCATAACATTGCCTGTGTACAGGAACCCAAATAAAGTAACAAACCTCCGAGGCCTTATTATTCATTCCCACTACCAGATCAACATGTAATCCTCCACAATAGTGGTGCTGATAGTAATGGTGGTGGTAGTGGTGATGGTGATGGTGGTAGTAATGGTGGTGGAAGTAATGGTGGTGGTAGTAGTGGTGGTGGTAGTAGTGGTGGTGGAAGTAGTGGTGGTAGTAGTGGCGGTGGTAGTGGTGGTAGTGGTGGAGACAGTGATAATGGTAGTGGTAGTAGTGGTGGTAGTGGTGTTAGTAGTGGTAGTGGTGGTGGCAGTTGTGGTGGCAGCTGTGGTGGAAGTAGTGGTGGTAGTTGCGGTGGTAGTGGTGGTGGTAGTGGTGATGCTAGTGGTAGTGGTGATGCTAGTGGTGGTGGTGTAGCAGTGGTGGTAGTAGTGGTGGCAGTGGTGGAGACAGTGGTAATGGTAGTGGTAGTAGTGGTGGTAGTGGTGTTAGTAGTGGTGGCAGTTGTGGTGGCAGTTGTGGTGGAAGTAGTGGTGGTAGTTGCGGTGGTAGTGGTGGTGGTAGGTAGTGGTGGTGGTAGGTAGTGGTAGTGGTGGTAGTGGTGGTAGTGGTGATGCTAGTGGTGATGCTAGTGGTGGCGTTGGTGGTGGTAGTGGTGGCGGTATGAAATATGTAATCTTTCTTTCTCTCTCTCTCTCGTTACGGTGTTAATTTTCACAGTTCCTCCTCTTATTATCAGTTCACATAATGTACCACTTTGCACACCACACTTGCCTGCTTAGCTTATTCGGTCAGGATAGTATTTTCTAGTCAAGCTGAGAGAAAGTCAGTCTGGTCTCGAAATCAACAGTTCACTTTTATTGAATACTAACTTAGATTCATTCTCTATACGACAGTACTAAGATATACTTGATGTGAGTTTTGGCGACGGGAGAGTCAGAGACGGAGTGAAAGAGGAAAGTACAGAGACAGAAAGAGCATGACAAACACAGAGACAGAATAAGAGAAATAAGCAGAATTTGAGAGACAGTATAGGACAGAGAATAAAAAAGTATACGAGAGAAAGAGACATAATGTGACAGAATAAGAGAGCCAGAAAGAATAAGTGATAACAAGAGAGACAGAATAAAAGTAACACAGAATTAGAGACAAAATAGGAAGCCAGAGAGAATAAGAGACAGAAAGAGAGATTAAAAGAGACAGAGAAACATAATACGAGACAGTGGCAAACTAAGAGACACAGAGACAGTATAAGAGAGACAGCTGGTGCCATCTCAAAGTCCTTCTGACGCGGCCAGAAGTTTAGAACAACTTCGAACGCGCTACCGTGCTAATGAAGTGTGACCAAACTTCACCTCCGGGCGCTGTATCACTACACCTGCGTCACACATGGAGAAGACTTGATCACGCTCTACTTTGGACGAAACGTTTTCTCTGCCCGCAGATTCTTTCAAAAATATTTTGGCCATTTTCGTCGGCATCATTTTGTCATCCGATAGAGTTTCGAGGATGTGTCTCGATCCTGAGTCTCAGTATAAGTTTCAATCCTAAGCTTCGATTATATAGCTTCGGCACTGAGTGCCGATCCTCTGTTTCCATCCTGTTCTGGATTTTGATCCTAAGCTCCGATTTCTAAGTTTGAATCCCAAATTTTTATCCCTTTGCTTTGATTCGGTCCACATATCGTGATCCAACAGGAAATAAACAGGCTGTTGCTTCAACAGATTAATGACGTGCAAGTGTTTACGAAGTGTTAGTAAGTGTTATGGTTAGTAATGATATTTTTGAGTAATTAGAATGTACTCACCTATTTGTACTCACCTATTTGTGGTTGCAGGGGTCGAGTCCTAGCTCCTGGCCCCGCCTCTTCACCGGTTGCTACTGGGCCCTCCCTCTCCCCGCTCCATGAGCTTTATCAAACCTCGTCTTAAAACTGTGTACGGTTCCTGCCTCCACTACGTCATTTTCTAGGCTATTCCACTGCCTTACAACTCTATGACTGAAGAAATACTTCCTACTATCTCTCTGACTCATTTGTGTCTTCAACTTCCAATTGTGGCCTCTTGTTTCTGTGTCCCCTCCCTGGAACATCCTGTCTTTGTCCACCTTGTCTATTCCACGCAGTATTTTATATGTCGTTATCATGTCTCCCCTGACCCTCCTGTCCTCCAGTGTCGTCAGGCCGATTTCCCTTAATCTTTCTTCATAGGACATTCCCCTTAGCTCTGGAACTAACCTTGTCGCAAACCTTTGTACTTTCTCTAGTTTCTTGACGTGCTTTATCAAGTGCGGGTTCCAAACAGGTGCTGCATACTCCAGTATGGGCCTGACATACACGGTGTACAGTGTCTTGAATGATTCCTTACTAAGGTATCGGAATGCTGTTCTCAGGTTTGCCAGGCGCCCATATGCTGCAGCAGTTATCTGATTGATGTGTGCTTCCGGAGACATGCTCGGTGTTATACTCACCCCAAGATCTTTCTCCTTGAGTGAGGTTTGCAGTCTTTGGCCACCTAGCCTATACTCTGTCTGTGGTCTTCTGTGCCCTTCCCCTATCTTCATGACTTTGCATTTGGCAGGATTAAATTCGAGAAGCCATTTGCTGGACCAGGTGTCCAGTCTGTCCAGGTCTCTTTGAAGTCCTGCCTGGTCTTCATCAGATTTAATTCTCCTCATTAACTTCACATCATCTGCAAACAGGGACACTTCTGAATCCAACCCTTCCGTCATGTCGTTCACATATACCAAAAACAGCACTGGTCCTAGGACCGACCCCTGTGGGACCCCGCTCGTCACAGGTGCCCACTGTGATACATCATGTGTGTGTGTGGGTGTGTGGGTGTGTGTGTGTGTGTGTGTGTGTGTGTGTGTGTGTGTGTGTGTGTGTGTGTGTGTGTGTGTGTGTGTGTGTGTATGTGTGTGTATGTGTGCGTGTGTGTGTGTGTTTTGTGATTAGTTGAATGAGTTTATATGTACGACTGCTAAGACTACATATTTCCTAAGCCACGTGTACAGGTTTCGGCTTATAACAGTGACCTTGAGAATCACAGAAGTCAACAGTGACCCTGAGTTACAGAAGTCAACAGTGACCTTGTGAGTCACAGAAATCAACAGTGACCTTGAGAGTCACAGAAGCCAACAGTGGCCTTGAGCCACATTAGTCAACAGTGACCTTGAGAGACACAGAAGTCAACAGTGACCTTGAGAGACGCAGAAGTAAACAGTGACCTCGAGAGTCACAGAAGTCAACAGTGACCCTTAGTCACAGAAGTTAACAGTGACCTTGAGAGTCACAGAAGTCAACAGTGATCTTGAGAGACACGGAAGTCAACAGTGACCCTGAGAGTCACAGAAGTTAATAGTAACCTTGAGTCACAGACGTCAACAGTGACCTTGAGAGTCACAGAAGTCAACAGTGACTTTGAGAGACACAGAAGTTAACAGTGACCTTGAGAGTCACAGCAGAAGTCAACAGTGACTTTGAGAGACACAAGTCAACAGTGACCTTCAGAGCCACAAAGTCAACAGTGAACCTTAGAGCCACAGAAGTTAACAGTGACCCTAAGAGTTACAGAAGTCAACAGTGACCTTGAGAGTCACAGAAATCAACAGCGACCCTGAGTCACAAAAGTCAACAGTGACCCTGAGAGTCACAGAAATCAACAGTGACCCTGAGAGCCACAGAAGTTAACAGTGACCCTGAGTCACAAAAGTCAACAGTGACCCTGAGAGTCACAGACGTTAACAGTGACCCTGAGAGTCACAGGAGTCAACAGTGACTCTGAGAGTCACATAAGTCATTATGCAAATGCAATTCTGATTAGTGATAATTGAGAGATCTTTATGTGAAATTATCCCAGATTATCTGAAGCTCATTGATGCTGGCTGGCTGGATGGCTCTTGATCCAAGTAACTGGAGCAGCTAACCTCTCTCGTAGATCAAACCTGATTACCTCCCAGGCGCCGTATGACCGTTGCGGGTTTAGCTCTTTCCCCCTGTATATGTTAAAAATTTATTTCATCTAATGTTAAGCAGTATCTATAGTTACTATATCTGTGGTAGCTGTTCTCCTCTTCCTCGGATCCAACCTGAGTCTTAGGCTTAACTTGGGATCGAGTGGATCCATCTACTTCGGTGTCTGAGTGTCGCAGAGGATACTTTTCTTCTTGCTATTTCGTATATAATAATTCTCATTGTTTCGTACATAATTGTCTAAGTTTCGAACATAATTGTCTAAGTTTCGAACATAATTTTCATTGTTTCGTGTGTAATTCTTATCGTTTCGTGTATAATTTCCCCACGTTCCACTAACTAACGCTGAGATGAATCAACTCCCTGTAAAACTGATCTCTCTAGAGGAAATTTCCGCTGTCTTTTTGAACGCTGTTTTCATGTCGACGCGGCGCGAGGCTGTCGATCGATGCGTCAGTAGACAGGAGAAATGGAGTCATCTTGTTTTGGTTGTCCTGTTTCCTGGCGAAACTTACCTAACCTAATCTTGTTGTGGCGTTATAGGGCTACTGACACCTCACGCCGTATCGACCCCTAAATGCCTCCCGGCGCGAGTAACACTTGTATGCCGACCCACCCGGTGGAGCTTGAGCTTTTGAGACCGAAACTTCCCGCTGGCTTACCGGTCCACCCCATTAAAAAATTGAAGATAACGTCACTTGACTTTATTGATGTCAGGCACTTCGATCGATACCTCAGTCGCGGGTAAAGAAAGTTTAAGGTACGATCTGCTTGGCAACTAAGGTGCGACCACATTGCCTTAGCTCGTGGAGGTGAAGATGGTGTCAGATTACTGGCACTGTATCACTGTGGTGCGCTGATTCACAGGCAGCCGGGGATACAATATTCCAGGGAGGGGGAGAGGACAGGATAATATAAGACACTTGGGAAGGTATGAGGGGTTTACAGTACACCAGCGAAGAGGTAAGAGGCAATACAGTACACCAGAGAAGAGGCAATACAGTACACCAGAGAAGAGGCAATACAGTACACCAGGGGGAAGAGCAGGAAGGAAAATAATAAACCGGGAAGAGGAAAGAGTGAATACAGTTCACCTGAAGGGAGGGTAGGAGGGGATACAATACCTCAGGTGAAAAGCATCATGGAATACAATGCTGATGTGTATGGTGCACTAGCTGGTGTGTGTGTTACAGTAGTCTGCATCCTCTTATCTCCCACCCATACCTCCTTCACCACACTCCTTCCTCCGCCAAACTTCTGGAGGAAGCATGCTTCACGCTTAACCATCCAGCCATACATACAAGCATGTGCTTACATCCTCCGTAGGTACCTGATAAAGCTTTACACAGAGCAAAACTCTACAAAGAGCGAAGCGTCGTCACATTTAAAACATAGCTCTACCTGTATTAACATCAACGTGTCGAAGGTAAACATTAAGTTCTGAAGAATGAAATGGAACATGGATGTGGAAGCAAACAGGGACTGTCTAAAATACTACAAGGAGACGTAAACATGACACACCTAATGTGATTTATATCCTTTAAAAGTGAAGACGTCTCGTCGACCAGCGGGGAAGTAAGGTTTGCCAGGAAACAGGACAAGTATTTCCTGACGCGAGTCTTAGTAACATGGTGACAGGCAGCTACAGCGTTTGGTCTTTCGATCGAGGCCTTCCGCTAGCTATCCGGTCCACCCCTTTAAAAACTATGGTTATGATTATAACCAGTTGTTATCCAGCGGGGGCTTCATCAACCTATAAAGCCCCTGGCGGGCGAAACGTCTCCCTCAAAATAAAATGCCAAAATAAAAGAAAACGCTACCTTATTTACATACTGCTGCCAGTTTACTCTCAGTATTACCTTCCAAGAAGGAATGGTTTAAGCGGACGATCGCCTGGACTCCTCCCACCGTTGATTAACATATGAAAGAGTTTTAATGACTTTCTCACCGCTCAGGAAACTAGCTCTAATTATCTGCTAACTCTCTTTAGCGTTCTTATTCCCCCCCAGTGTTAAAAAAAAAGTAAGTGAGCCATTCCAATTTAACGTCGACTTTCTTTAAAAATTAAACTATGTACATACGATGCATATACACTAGTAAATATACCCAGAGCTATATATATATATATATATATATATATATATATATATATATCTATATATATATATATATATATATATATATATATATATATATATATGCATGCAAACAAAACGAGAGGCGTGTTTCTCAATGTATATATACAACGAAAAGCATATCTGTCAGTGTCTATACAATGAGACACGTATTTCTGAATGTATATACAGCAAGAGGCATGTATGTCAGTGTATATACAGCAAGAGGCATGTATGTCAGTGTATATACAGCAAGAGGCATGTATGTCAGTGTATATACAGCAAGAGGCATGTATGTCAGTGTATATACAGCAAGAGGCATGAATGTCAATGCATATACAACGAGAGGCGTGTATGTCTGTGTATATACAAAGGGAGGCGTGTATGGCAGAGCATATACGAGAGACGTGTATGGCAATGCATATACAACGACAGGCGTATATGTCAGTGCATATACAAAGAGAGGGGTGTATGTCTATGTATATACGAGAGGCGTGTATGTCAGTGTATGTTCAACGAAAAGGCGTGTATGCCAGAAGGTTTACATAAATCCCTAACGAAGTTAGAAACAAAACGTACTAGAGGCAAACTAGGTTTTATTATGATTCTGACAGTCGTTAGAAATATTAAAACTTACAAAAAACGTCACACCCGCCTTGATGCATAGTAAACTATTTTATTTTACTCGTCTGGTCTGACGATGTTTTATCTGTAGTTTGTTATGGTAGTGAAAGTTGTCTTGGCTTTTCCTGCTGGTTTGTTAGCGTTGTGGAGTGCTATAGGGAGGTACCACCTGTGATAGCAGACAGAGACAGAGGGAGAGATAGATAGATACAGATAGATTAGTTGCACTTGTGTCCTTTTACCTGAGAGAGATAGAGAGAGGGAGAGGGAGAGAGAGAGAGAGAGAGAGAGAGAGAGAGAGAGAGAGAGAGAGAGAGAGAGAGAGAGAGAGAGAGACAGACAGACAGACAGACACAGAGTGAGAGACAGAGACAGACACAGACACAGACAGACAGAAATGGATGTGCTCGACCACTACTATCCTGGCTGGTTGGTTCCTCTTAGTTGGCCACAGTTATAAGCTTAATTGAGTCGCCAGGGAGGCTGGGAGAGAGCACTGTGGTCTGACTCTACCACTGACAGGGTACATCAGTTACGCCCCGCTGGCTGTCAGGTGAGAGGTGACATTCCCACAGCTGACACGTCAGCCTCAGTGAGTGAGAAGCAGGAGCTGTCAGACGGTCAGGGCCCCAAACACCATACAAATAGTGGATGTGAGAGGCGAAGTCATTCTCAGTGTCAGCAAATATTAATTGCGTCCTGGGAGAGTCAGGAGTTTGGCACGTCAGCTACGCCCACAGGCTGTCAGGAGTGGGACAGTAATTGCCACCAGCGTCAGGAGGAAAGTGGAGGGTAGGCTGACATGTGCTGACAGGGTGTGTGAGACCTACACCTTTCTTGTGTATATTACGTGTGATAAATTAGACACAACACTTGGGTATCTTTATTGAGGAAACGTTTCGCCACACAGTGGCTCCATCAGTCCAATACAGAGAGGAGTGCTGAAGATCAGGAGTAGTTTGAGGTAATCAGTCCCTCAGCCTGGAGTCGATGTAATCAGTCCATCAGTCTTAAAAAGAATACAGCATATGCGCGAAGAGGAAGAGGAAAGCGTGCGTGTGTTTGTGTCTGTATTCACTTAGTTATGTTTTTTTTTTTTTTGGGGGGGGGGCGAGACACTGTACCTGACCACGACTTTGGGCGCAATGAAGAGATTATCGCATTCATGGGTTAACGCTAAACTGGCATGGTTCATGCAACGCCTGCGGGAGTGGGAGGTAAAAAGGCTTGATCCGAAAAAAAACTCAGAACAAGAGAAATGAATGACAACAGAATGTACGTCACTTGTGCTCTCCAGTATTGATTACTGTACAGTGTTGACGACTCCGGTCAAGGTAGGAGAGAGAGAGCAAAGCTGAAAAAATTCGTCAGTTTAATTACCGCATTTTCCGGCAATTAAGTCGCGCTTTTTTCTCGCACAAAAAGTCTTGGAAAATCAGCGTGCGTCTTATATGCTCAAAGTCAGGGTTAAGGGTAGGCTTTGGGTTACGCTTTAGCAGTTGTTTACTAACGTTACGTTACAACTACTTGCAAACATCGTCTTGTATGTTTTATATACTCATGCGTCTTATGTGCTGGAAAATATGGCACCCACATGGAGTCAATAACGTTAATGAGTTGAATTACCAACATGGAGTTAGCAAAGCATTCAAAGCCCTGTAAACGCCTCAAGGTACTCAGCATGTCCTCTGTGTAGCCCAGAGATACCTGATAATATATACAATGGAAGAAACCTAGTGACCAGGTTCGAATCCTTCGCACACTATCATAAACTGAGGGAGACATGGAAGGACGTGTAAAATACAGCAGAGTGCACCGTGAGCACACCAAGCGTGTTTATATATATATATATATATATATATATATATATATATATATATATATATATATATATATATATATATATATATATATATATATATATATATAAATATATATATATATATATATATATATATATATATATATATATATATATATATATATACACACACACAAAATGTCACTGCATATTGCTAAGCTGAGAACCCAGTTTACGTTATTTGGGAAAAGTGAGAAAAACATGAATGAGAAATTAAACAGAATTGTTCGTAAACACTAATTAAATGCGACGTAGCCCACGACAAAACCGTCACCACCTGTGTGTGTCCTTTACACACAAACACACATATACATTCACACAGTATATATAAATATATACACACACACACAAACAAGAATGGTTGACATTTTACAGGGTAGACAAGAAAATTTTGTTAACAATAGATGACTGAAGAGAGCTTCTGGGATGAGAGAGAAGCGTCACCTACATACACTCGGTGCCACTGATACAAGTACCTAATTGAAGTGCTGGTTTTCAGCTCTGTGGCTGAGTGGTTACACGCATCGAGCCTGCCACATGGACCACAATTCGAGTCTCCATCCCTTCTATTTTTTTTTTCGTCTTCTAAAAAATTAATATTTGACACCTAATCCCTCGGCAGGAAACTTGCCATCAGCTGCGACCCTCATGGCCACCAGACTTTGTTGTTTAACATCTCTCACTCAACACCAGAGGTGGACCTGTATTTTTGGGGCCCTGAAACTTGAATTGTTATGGGGAGGGAAGGGGCCCTTCGCAATCCCTTCTCATACAGCAGACCCAAAATTTATAAGCAATGTGGTCTGAAGTGGCTTCTGGGGCCCCTCCGGGATAAGGGGCCCTGAAGCCTAAGCTTCATTAGTTTCATAGTAGACCTGCCCCTGCTGAACATCTGAATACTTCCAGTAGGTACTGGAGTTTCCTCATGCTGGATATGACACTCCAGCACAACTGGAGTGTTCTCTTACTCAAGAAATGACATTTCAACAAGATTGGAGTGTCTTACACAGTATATAACATTCCAGCAGGTACTGGAGTGTCTTACACATTTTTCCCAGGATGTTACTGACAGCTGTCAGCTAACACGGAGACACTTAATTTTTACTACTTGGCTAATCATCTACCGCCAGCAGCGTGTAGTAGAGATGTGTCAGCATCTGTAACACTGAGTGTCAGCATGTGTAGCGCTGTCAGTATGTATAGCACTGAGCGTCAGCATGTGTAGCACTGAGTGTCAGCATCTGTAGCACCGAGTGTCAGCGACCTGGGCCCTAACAAGAGAGGAATCCCACCATAAGAGAGAGAGAGAGAGAGAGAGAGAGAGAGAGAGAGAGAGAGAGAGAGAGAGAGAGAGAGAGAGAGAGAGAGAGAGAGAGAGAGAGACAGACAGACAGAAAGACAGAGACGGAGAGAGAGAGACAAAGAGAGAGTAGTTCTGTGTATGACACTAACTACTAAGCCTCTGCGAAGTAGTGGAGGTGGAGGGATAGGAAATGGGTCAAGGAAAGAGGAGATGGGGTGAAAGTAGGCGATGAGGAGATAAAGTAGCATAAGAGGAATTAAAGAGAGGAAGGAGATAAAGTTGGGAAGTAGGACGAGAAGAGGAGGGAAGATAAGGAAAAAGTTGATGACGAGGAGACGAGGGAGGGGTGGAGACTGAGAGGGGAGAGGAAAGGGAAGGATAGAGCGGATGGAGAGAGGAGGGAAGGATGGATGTGCTGGTGGGAGACGTGGTGCAAAGGATAGTGTGAATACGTGTTGCCTGGATTCTTTCTAAAGCAATCTCTCTCTCCCTCTCTCTCTCTCTTTCTCTTTAACCAATTATTAAAGGTTAATTTCTATTCTTTCTATCTAATTTTGCGAATCACAGAGTATTGCCTAAACATTTCCCCAGTGTAAGTGTACACTTGCTCGTTAATGTAAATATCTACTCAGCCAATCACGTGGCAGCTAAGCTCAAATATAAGTCTAAATCATATATATATATATATATATATATATATATATATATATATATATATATATATATATATATATATATATATATATATGGAAGTACCACCTCTATAGCTGGACTGGGGACCCTCATCCTCAGAGAAGACAATAAACGTACCTCAGGGAAAACTCAAGGTTCTCCCCGGAGCTGTTTGAATATTTTCTTTTCCTACCTCCCCTATATATTTTATATTCTATGTGAACATTTATTAATAAACAGAATACATTTACAGAAAAACACAAACATAAATACAATGGTACAATGAATTTCCTCCAGCTCCTCCGAAGCAGGACGCGAGCCAATATGTATATATACATACATATACATTATATATATATATATATATATATATATATATATATATATATATATATATATATATATATATATATATGAGTGAAAGAACTCGCCTAGACTTGACACATGTTAACTCTCTCCAAACAATATATAACGCTGAACATTTTCGCTTTAAATTCACTGGATGAACTGGATGGGGATGACACAGGATTGTGGGGTGGGGAATGATCCAAAAGGTTGGAGTGGGAACTTGGGGAAGGGAAATGAGACAGGAGGAATGGGGAAGAAAGTTGAGGGAGAGAGAGAGAGAGAGAGAGAGAGAGAGAGAGAGAGAGAGAGAGAGAGAGAGAGAGAGAGAGAGAGAGAGAGAGAGAGAGAGAGAATGAATGTGTTGCATGGCGTGTGTTGACTAAGGTAAATGGCTGAGTGGATCTGATGGGAGGCTGGCGTCAACACGAGCCAGCTACAGCAACTCTTGTGTCCAAGAAAAGGTCATTCGTTATTAATTAAACGAGATATTCCAACCCCAGGCGAGACACACACAGACACACACACACACACACACACACACACACACGCCAGTACAACAGCCCTAGTGTCTAATCGACATGTGCCTAGGACAAAATGGTAACTAACACACACACACACACCACCCTGTACAATGCCATATCAGGATCATCTTGGAGCACGCAGCGCCAGTATGGAACCAGCATCTTAGGAAACTCACCAAGTGGAAAAAAATATAGAGATTTGTAACGAGACTAGCTCCAGAGGTGAGGAGCAAGTGTTATAAGGAAAAACCAGAGAAGCTAAACCTGATGAAACTACAGAACCAGAGGCAGCATGATTACGACGTTCCAAATACTATGAGGAAATATCAAGGTGGAGAGGGAGTGTGTGTTTGAGAGGCGAGTCTCAGGTACAGAAGGGCACTACTGAAAGTTTACTACACAGACAAGTCAAAAGGATCTCAGAAAATAATTCTTTATCTTAGTCTTCAGGAAGTAGAAAGACCCGGAGAGCGAAGTAGGAGAGGTAGGATCGATACAAAATCTAAAACTGTAAGAGCACGAAATAAAAATATAGGAGGCAAAGAATGCAGGTGAGCAAGGAAGTGAGGAGAAGCACCAGAAACGAATTTTCATGGATAAAAAGAAAGGATCAGTGACAATATGAAAAAGACATAGAATCGGAAGCCATATCTAAACCAAAGTTGCTATACAACCACATCCGAAAGAAGAAAACAGTGGAGGACCAGGTAATATAGCTGAAGAAGAAGGAAAGAGGAGAGCTCACAATGAATGACAAAGAAGTCTGTGAGGCCCTGAAAAAAAACTTAGGGAGATATTCTCAGAGAAAATAGGGACATTACAAGGGAGTCAAAGAGGGAGAGTGCACCAATGAGTGCTGGACACAATACACGCAACGGGAGAAGCGATGAAGTAACTACTGAGGTAGATACCTAGAAAACAAGAGGACGTAACATCTCTTTGTGGGTACACAAAAAAAGACCCATCACGGTTTTAAGATGGAGTTCTTTGACAAGGTAACAAAAGCAAAACAAAACAAAAAATTGTCGGTGGGTTGCATATATTTTTGAAGTGCACAAAACAATAGCTAGCAGAACAGACAAGAATAATAGTGAAGGCACTCTAGTCGATCAAGGAATACCTAAAAGGAAGGGAACAACAAATGACTGGCTAGGAAGAGGCATCGGAATGGTTATGATTATGATTCCACAAGGGTCAGTAACTGGTACTTGTACTGTTTCGTGTGTATGTGACAGATATGACAGAAGAGTTGCAGATAATTTGAAACTAATGAGATCACAAACAGAAGCAGACTAGGAAAGACTACAAACGGATTTGGACAAGCTACAAGATTGGTCTGACTAGTGGCTATTAGAATTTAACCCCAGCAGATGGAAAGTTATGAAAATTGGGGAAGGAATAGGAAGACTGGAAAGAGAGTACAGGCTCGGGGAAGAAACGCTGCCAACCTCACTCAAGTAGGAGAATCTTGGAGTGAACATAGTTCCAAGCATATCGCCTGAGTCACACATCAACCGAATGACTTCCGCAGTTAACATGTGCTTAGCAAATCTAAGATAAGCTTTCAGGAACCTCAACACTCATCCACAACACTATAAACGGCATATGTCAAACCTATCTTCGGGCATGCAGCACCATTATGGAACCCACATCAGGTCAAGCTTGTTATGTAGCATGAAAAACTTCTAAAAGTCTGCAACCAGATTAGTCCCGTAGCTAATGGGTATGGACTACGAGGAGAACCCCGCAGAAACTTAACCTGATAACATTACAGGACAGACAAATAAGGGGTAATATGATTACCACGGTAAAATACTGAGAGGAACTGACTGGGTGGACGGGGAGAGTCTGGTTCAGATGCGGGAAACAGGAACATAAGGGCACAGCTGCAAGTTAAAAAAAAAAAAAAGCGAGACACTGAAGTGGCAAAGGCAGAAGCCACAAGCACTTCATGAATGGGTATGACAGGGCTCATGCAGTGAGGAGAGAACCCAGTAGCGGCCAGCGGAGAGGATGGACCAGGAGTCGAGACTCGACCCCTGCCATCACTTGTAGATGACTGCATAAGAGTACACACACACACACCCCACACAACCACACACACACACACCCCACACAACCACACACGCACACACACACACACACACACACACACACACACACACACACACACACACACACACAAAACTGGAGGACCAAGCAGGGATAACAGGGAAGGCACTACAATGGATCAGGGAATACTTGACAGGAAGACAGCAGCGAGTCATGGTACGTGGCGAGGTGTCAGAGTGGGCACCTGTGACCAGCGGGGTCCCACAGGGGTCAGTCCTAGGACCAGTGCTGTTTCTGGTATTTGTGAACGACATGACGGAAGGAATAGACTCTGAGGTGTCCCTGTTTGCAGATGACGTGAAGTTGATGAGAAGAATTCACTCGATCGAAGACCAGGCAGAACTACAAAGGGATCTGGACAGGCTGCAGACCTGGTCCAGCAAAGTCATGAAGATTGGGGAAGGGCAAAGAAGACCGCAGACGGAGTACAGTCTAGGGGGCCAGAGACTACAAACCTCACTCAAGGAAAAAGATCTTGGGGTGAGTATAACACGAGGCACATCTCCTGAAGCGCACATCAACCAAATAACTGCTGCAGCATATGGGCGCCTAGCAAACCTCAGAACAGCATTCCGACATCTTAATAAGGAATCATTTAGGACCCTGTACACCGTGTACGTTAGGCCCATATTGGAGTATGCGGCACCAGTTTGGAACCCACACCTAGCCAAGCACGTAAAGAAACTAGAGAAAGTGCAAAGGTTTGCAACAAGACTAGTCCCAGAGCTAAGAGGTATGTCCTACGAGGAGAGGTTAAGGGAAATCAACCTGACGACACTGGAGGACAGGAGAGATAGGGGGGACATGATAACGACATACAAAATACTGAGAGGAATTGACAAGGTGGACAAAGACAGGATGTTCCAGAGATTGGACACAGTAACAAGGGGACACAGTTGGAAGCTGAAGACACAGATGAATCACAGGGATGTTAGGAAGTATTTCTTCAGCCACAGAGTAGTCAGTAAGTGGAATAGTTTGGGTAGTGATGTAGTGGAGGCAGGATCCATACATAGCTTTAAGCAGAGGTATGATAAAGCTCACGGCTCAGGGAGAGTGACCTAGTAGCGATCAGTGAAGAGGCGGGGCCAGGAGCTCGGACTCGACCCCCGCAATCTCAACTAGGTGAGAACTAGGTGAGTACACACACACACACACACAAACACACATACCACACAACCACACACACACACACACCCCACACAACCACACACACACACACACACACACACACACACACACACGTCAAGGTAAGATAATCAGCTCCTGGATACAGCTTCTCAATTCCTTGTTGCTTCCTCCAGTATTCCAGACATGAATTCCTGAGAATCCTTCCTGACTATAATAACTTCTTGATGTGTTGTGTTACCAACACTGTATTACAACTTCCACTATAGTTATCACTGTAATATAACCTTCACTGTAATATAATTCCCACTGCAATATAATTCCTACTGTAATATAATTCCCACTAATATAATTCCAAATGTAATATAATTCCCAATGTAATATAATTCCCAATCCCTGACTAAAGTAATTATTAACTTGCTCACAAAGCTGACTCAAAATTGGTTGTGTAACATTGAGAGAATTATTTTAATTTTTATTTCATCTGTGTTTTTTTCCCTCGTTTTTTTCCTTGGATTTTTTTTTGGAAATATTTCTTCGTTTGCCTGTTCTCTCTTCTGTTTATTTTCTGTTTGGTTCCGGTGTTTTTTTTTTTTTATTATTTTTTTTTTTTTTTGCTCTTCGTTGGGAGGGATTTTTGTTTCCTCACTTTGTACTCTTTCGTTTTTCCCCTTCTCTCCTTTCTTGTTCTCTCCCACTCACTCTCTTTTCTCTCTGTTTTCTCTCTCTCTCTAGTGTTTCTCTTCCTTTTCCACCCGGTTCTCTCTCTCTTCTTTCTATACCCACCTCTCCTCTACATCACAAACTACATTCTCTCTCTCTCTCTCTCTCTCTCTCTCTCTCTCTCGACTGTCATATAAGTCGCAAAATCTGCGTTTCACAGTAAAAGCCTAGAATTTTGAACATATTTTCTAGTTCAAATTCACTTTTGCATTAGACAGGCTAAGCTTCTGTCAGACTGAATTTAAAAATAGCTGCCATCAATATTTTTGGCATTTAAATATGACAGCATTGTAAATATAACAATAAACATTACGTATGCATTTGTAACTATTATATTTAGGAATTCAGTAATGCAACAAAGATTTGTTGGGTCACTTGAGGGATCCCGGAGAGGTATTCCCGTGTCTCACAAGCCCAGCTCTCTCTACATAAATGCACGCCAAAGGAATAGTGCAGAGTGCGGCGTAGGCTGCATTGTCAACTGACTGGAGAGAAACCATTTTATTAAAACCGGCAAATGTGTATAAACCCATTAGCAACTTGAAGATTTCTTCAACCGGACACATACACTTTCTGAAGGTGTGAAGCCGATCGAAAGAAGCATTCGCCAGTTATCACATGGAATCCAACAATTTTAAGTTTAACTGCTGAATGTTACTAAGTTGGCCAGTTTACATATTTACATCTTAAGTCACTTGAAACCCAAGTTATTTCACGAGAAAAAATAGAAAGTTTTAAAACAAAAATGATCAAAGAGTCACCAGTAAACTTTAACAAAAACTAAAATTTTTTAAGGAGATCAGAAAAGGCTTTCTCAAATTATCGCACAGAAACAAAAAATTGACAAGAGCTTCATAGAATTAACAAAAGGTCACCTGCCCTTTAAAACTGCGCTCTGTGCAGCCGGACACAACTTCTCACAGAGGTGAAACCCATTCCCTTATAAAGAGAAGAATGGACGAAGACTCGAACCATGGGCCATGCATGTGGCAGGTCCAACACTGTGACCACTCAGTCACAGAGGTAACAGCACGATTTTACAACCTTCGTTTCTGTGACATGTTTGTATCAGCGGCATCAACTGCGCCTTCCTGTCTCCTTAGATTTAGTGATTAGAACATTAGAGGATATATTCAAATGTTACTTTTTTGACTAAAGTTCAAAAAATATCACTTGAATAATTAGACTTTTATCCTGGTTGAAATTCAATTAAATGCTATGATAATTTATGTGATTCTACATAAGCAGAGATGACATGATTATGACGTTCCAAATACTCTGAGGAAATATCAAGATGGAGATGGAGTGTGTTTGAGAGGCGGGACTCAGGTACACAAGGGCACTGCTGGAAGTTTATTACACAGACGAGTTAAAGGGATGATAGGAAATAATTCTTTAACCTTAAAGTTTTCAGGAAATGGACAGACCCAGACAGCGAAGTAGGAGAAGTAGGACCTATACATAGCTTTAAGAATAGCTATGATACCACTCACGCAGTCAGGAAAGAGTGAACCTAGAACCTAGTAGTGACCAGTGCAGAGTTGAACCAGGAGCTGAGACTCGGATCCTGCAACCACAAGCAAGTGAATATAAATACGTGAGGACACACAGATACACTGTTATTTATATGACTATTGCAACCTAAATTTATATATGACGGGAAACGACTCAAAATACTTCGAAACGTCGAAACACGCAATCTGTGTGAGGATTGCAGGCAATGGCTGTATGATAGACAGCTCGATTGCAGGCAGCATTTGCATGATAGACAGCTCTATTTGACTGGAGATTCTCATGATGTTCTGTGACATCCAGTGTGTCAGGTGGGATGTTCCTTGGGAGACGTCTGACCGAACGACGTCAGACGAGATCTTTCTTGAAATCATTCTCTCTCTTTCTCACGCGTTAGCAAGAGTGTGTGATGCTGTCGTTTGCTCTCTCACACAGTGCTGTCTGTCTCAAAAAGTAGCATGAGTGTGTAAGGCTGTCGTTTGCTGTGTGATCCTGGAGTCTACCTGGAGGACGGGGGTCAACGCCCCCGCGGCCAAGTCCCTGACCAAGCCTCTTGGTGGATCAGGGCGCAATCAACCAGGCTATTACTACTGTCGTTTATTTCGTGATGCTGTCGTTTGCTGCCTGATGCTGTAATTTGCTTTTCTCAAAATGATACCGAGTGCTCGTGGTAGTGGCACTTTGCACCTTTTCTTATATATAAAGAATTCCATGAATCTGATCCAGGTGCTGAGGCAGCATTCCTATTTCTTTTTTTTTCGAATTCATTACTAGTCCCACAGAATTCGTAAAATAAAATAGAAAACATGGCCGCTGACACAGCACCTGGACCAGTTTCGTGGAATTTGTTTACAAAAAAAAGGGCAAAGTGCTAAAAGAACAAGCAGAGTTTAAATCTTGCTGAAATACCAGACACCTTAAGAATGCTGACTCAGTTTCTTTGCATAAGAGAGGTAGCAGACCGCTAGCCAGAAATTACAGACCATTAGTGCTAACTTCCCACATCATAAAAAACTTCGAAAAGTGCTAACTTCCCACATCATAAAAAAAATCGAAAAGTGCTAACTTCCCACATCATAAAAAACTTCGAAAAGTGCTAACTTCCCACATCATAAAAGTCTTCGAGAGAGTGATGAGGCGTCAGAGGAAGAACAATCTGCGCAACCAAAACCAGCACGGCTTTACAACTGCCCAACCACTGTGACAGAATTACTACTGAGGAGCCGGAAGAAAACGAAAACGCAGATGTGTACACAGATTTGTGCAAAAGTGTTTGACAAATGCGATGTTGGGGCGATTGTACACGAAATGAGGGCCGTGGGCAAAACGGGGAAGGTAGGCAAATGAATGTTCAACTTTCTGACAGATAGAACATAAAAAGTAGTAGTAAATAGAGCAAAACCCAGCATTAGATATGTAAGAAAATAAAATCAGCCTGCTGCGTGGGCGAAACGTTGTATAAATAACGTTTGCAAGTTCCTGCTTTTCCATCTTCATCAACTGCAGATATAGAGGTAAGAAGGCAGTAAATAAAGAGAACTTAAGAGGCAAATGAAAAGAGGACATAAATTCATTCACTAATGACACCTTGACAGAGGATATTTCAGTCTTGGTACCAGGATCACCAGGATCACCAGGATCACCAGGATCACCAGGATCACCAGGATCACCAGGATCACCAGGATCACCTCAAACCACCTCGCACACCTCATATATTTAAAGTGATGAGACTTCAGGATCGAAACGTCTTCAATAAAAGTCTCTTTATTCCTCCACGTTTCTTCTCTTGTCCTCTTCTTCCTCCATCAGTGCAGAGAACCATTCTATTGCTATTCTCATTCTTCCATTTCTACAACAGAGAACGATTCTCTCCTCTCTTATGTATTATTCCTGTTGCCCACAAGTCTTTATCATTGCCTCCTCTTCGTCGTACATTCCTGGAATGTGTTCTCTTATCTCTTCTGCTCCACCTCCCAAATTCGTTATCACACTCTTATCGTTCATTTTGTGAAGTAATCTTCCGTCTCTGTGCCTCATTTTTCTGATAATTCTCTTCGCTGGCGCTAACCTATCATTTTTACAATAATAATAATAATAATAATAATAATAATATTATTATTATTATTATTATTATTATTATTATCTACTTTAAGAATTATCTTAAGTAGCGTCTTAGCATATATCTCAGCTTGTTGCCAATTAAATGTAAAAAACAATTAAAACATTATAAATTTATTAAAATATCACAATATCACCACCAAATATCTTAAATTATTATTGTGAGAAGATGTATGAAATAGATTATGGGAAGCCATGAAAGACTGCTAGAAGCAAAGCTGAGGCACAGGTCAGTCGAGGCCATAGGATGCTATGGAAAATCAGAGAAAGCTCTCGGGTGGGCCACTGGAAGCGAGGGTGGGCCGCTGGAAATGAGGTTGGGCCTCTGAAAGCGAGGGTGGGCCGCTGGAAGCGAGGATGGGCTTCTGAAAGCGAGGGTGGGCCGCTAGAAATGAGGTTGGGCCTCTGAAAGCGAGGGTGGGCCACGGGAAAGCATGGTGGAATACAAGGTGCATAAGTGTATCCCACATTAAGAATGGAAAATGCAGGTTTAGCCAGCCAGAATACCTTACACTTCAACCCAACCTTAACGTGTGCATATACTCACGTGTGTGTGTGTGTGTGTGTGTGTGTGTGTGTGTGTGTGTGTGTGTGTGTGTGTGTGTGTGTGTGTGTGTGTGTGTGAGAGAGAGAGCAAACCTCAGTCCTAGACAAAGGCTAATGAAGCCAGTGGGGGAAAAATATAATTAAATTTGTTCCATGCCCACTAGAGGCCTGAGGATACTGTGAGATAAAGGGGAGGAGAGAGAGACGAGGGAAGGGAGGGGAAGGGGAGGGATGAGAGAGGAAGGACCGGAAGAGGCGATGGCGAGGGATGAAAGAAGGGGAAAAGAGGCTGGGTCTTCGTGAGAGTTTGGGACACCTACAAAGGCGAGACCAGAAAGGAAGAAGGTGAGACAACAATGAAAGGGAAATACGAGAGAAAGAGAGAGAGTAGAAAGGAGCAGGACTGTTGTTGCACAGAACTGCTGACATCATCAAATGACAGGATAAATACTTGGTACTGAAATGGAAAACGAGAATAAGAGCAAACAAGGATAAACAATATAATTATCCTCGTATATAACTGTAGCAACGACTGAGGAATTTACGGAACAGACAAGGAGGATGGACCGCTACCTTGGAAGGCTTGAGAATCCTCAAAAAAAAAAATAAGTTTATGAAGGGGTTAGACCAGTCAGCCAGTGGAAGGCATCGGTCAGATGACCAAAACCTCCGGTGGCGGATCATCATGTGACTTAAGACCCGCGTCAGGAAACACTTGTCCTGTTTCTTAACGAATCTTACCTCCTTGAGAATCCCTCACCAAACATTATCCTTCTTAAAGATTTTCAACCTCCCAGAAATAGTTCTTGGAAGCAGAGTAATCTGCACGCACATACCAGAGAGGAATTGGGCCTCTGTGAAAACAAATAATGTTGTGAACCTACGCACAGCAGAACCTACCAGAGATGAGAACACACTTAACATGATCTTCATCTGCACTGATCAACTAATCACAGTCATAACCTCGAATTCTTTATACTTCGACAACAACCTCGTTGAAATACAAGCTTAAAACCATACGTAAACAAGAATTAACCAACGTGAAGGATTTTTTTTTTTAGAAAGACGTGCTTTGTACGGGCCAGTAGGCCTACTCCAGTGTCCCTCCGTTCTTATGTTCTTATCTTCAGTAAATTTAACGTAGAGAATTGACACCTTATCTATAAGTCGAACCTGGACATCTTTATGCCACACCAGTGAACGGAAATGCTGATTACAGAAGCAGAGTTTGTATAAAATATGATCTGTTGACAAAGCCTACAAAGAGGTAAAATGATGAAGAAGAATAATACAGAAGAATATTGAGAAGAAACAGGGCTGATGAACCGCTAAAAACACGAGCATGTTTCTCAACAAAGATTATCTATACCGCGAGATTACTGATGGAAAGCAGAGACTAAAATGTTCATATCAGAGATATGGTCTGTACCAACCTCGCTAAGGCATCTGATACATGTAGTCATGGTGTGATAACACACAGAATAAGGTCAACGGGTATAACGGGAAAAGTAAGAAAATGGATATTCAATTTTCTAACGAGGAGTATTGAACAAAGCAAAATGTAGTTTCGGTAAAGTGAAAAAGTTTAGTACCCCAAGGCAGTGCCAGCTTAGTATCATCCTTTGCGGACAAAACCAAAATCAGCATGAGAAACGCCACGGTGGAGGACACGGACAAACTGCCGGCAGATATCAACAAAGTCTTCCATTCGGCAACAGAAAATAACATGTTCAACAGTGACAAATTCCAAGTGATCAGATATGGGAAGAAGGAAGACCCCGAAAAGAACCACTGGATACACAAGAGGACCATCTCATAAAACGAAAGGAACGTGTAAAAGACTTCGTTATAATAATGCCAGAACACAATGAGGCAAATGCTGCGAAGGTCCTAACAATGACAAGTTAGATAAGGAGAACTTTCTAATAACGAGAAATAATACCAGTGATGACACTTCAGATACTTGTGCACTCACTATTAGAATACTGTTTTGTGTTGACAACGTTAGTCACAAGAACAGGAAAGACAGCACAGCGGGAAAAGGTGCAGGGATTGTCTACTACCCACATAGTTAATAAAGCATTTGAACTATTAGGAACGCCTCAAATTACTCGTAATTAACTCTAGAGTGAAGACGAGATACCTGATAATACATACAATGGAAGATACCTAAAGTTTTAACTACAACTCCACACACTACCATAACGTACTGGAATGAGGGATATGAGAGGAATTGTTAAACAAACCCATTGAAAAACAGGGTCGCCATGGGCATAATAACACTGAGCCGTTACGGTACAAGACTCTTCAGCCTGCTACCAACAGATACCAGAAATATTGCTGGAACAAGTGTAGAAGTTTTCAGGGGAAACTGGATCACTACCTCAGCCAAGTGCCAGATCAACCAAGCTGTGATGGTCATATGGGTTAACGAGTCTCCAATAGCAACAACCTGGCCCCAGGCCGGGCTGCAAGGGTAAAAAAAAATATCGAATCAGGTTACAGGTATGTAACAGGAAGACCATCAAATAGGAGACAGAAACCGGACAAATAAAAAGAAATCAGAGGGGAAAAAATAATACAAATCGGGTAAACTCGTAGGGGTCATAATGTCTGGGGGAATATGCAGCAATAAGGCTTGATCCAAGGAAAGGGAAGGAGAGTAACGATTCTAATTCCTTGGGTCAAGAGCCCTTTACCAGCAACGCGGCATCCTTTTTGAATAAAGAAAGAGGGAGAGATGCTGATGAAGACAAGAAAAGGAAGAGGAGAAAAAATAGGAAGATATATGAAATGGGAGCCAGGGAATAAATTTTAGGGACGAAAGAAAAAAAAATGGAGAAACTGTGATGAAATATAGTGTCTCAGGAGAGGAGAAAAGTGAGAGGACGAATATGGAGATGGGACAATGAGAAGGAAGAATAGTGAGAAAGAACAATGAAGGAGGTGAATAGTGAGGGAGAGTGGTGAGAGACCAGTGAGAGGAGAGAATGTTAGAGGCATAGTAAAAGAACACACAGAGAAGAGTGAGAGACAAGAATGTGGGAGAACAGTGAGAGAGAGAATAGTGTAGGAGAACAGAGAGAACAGTGAGAGAAGGGAAGGAACACATAGCATGAGGCCACAAAGAGGGGAAACAGAACGGATACAAAAAAGTGGAATATGGAACTGTGGGGAAAGAGAGATAGGAAGAGAACACACAACAAGAAAGAGAAGCAAAGCAAAAATTTGATAACCAGAGGCCCGATGAAACGTACAAAAGAAAAAGGGAAGAGAGCAAGAGAGCCGTAATGAAAGGGAAACAGAAAGTGCTATGATAAAGCGTAAGGAAAAAAAAAAGAATAAACGAGGGTAGAAGGGCGACTGAGTAAAGGTTTGGGGTGAGAGAGAGACACCAATAACACAGGGAGAGGGGTCCTTTCCTTCAATTTATGGACAGGAAAAATGAAAGGAAAGAAGAGGGTGAAGGGAGGGAAAAATCCAATGAATGAGAGGATAATTAATCACAACTATGAATGGAGGGGATGAGATAGAGGAGGAGGAGTAGAAGCCGCTAATATATTTTAACTAATAGGGGAAAAAACAATATCCCCTCTAATTTTTTTCGAGAGGAAACGAATACTCGAAAACTGAATATTATGAATTTTTTTTGTTATTGTTAGTGTTAGTAGAGATTAAAAATCCGGTGACTACCTGTTGACATTTCTGAGAGGAGGAGGTCGATGGCCCCCGGACCCAGGTCACACACCAGGACGACTTGTGTTCTTAACAGCTGGTTATTGTTGTCCCAGACTGAACCATTCGGAATGGTTCATTATGAATGGTTCAGTCTGGATGGGTCATTCAGAATGAACCATTCAGAATAAAACACCCAGGCTGAACCATTCAAACTGAACCACCCAGACTGATTCACCCAGACTGAACCACCCAGGCTGAACCACCCAGACTGAACCATCCAGACTGAATTCGCCTTACCTGTTCAGTTGACAGTAATTCCTTTAAAGTTTAATCAGTGACAAGTCTAAGGAGTTACAGACTTATGGCATAGAAATGATAATCTAACTTGTTAAACGCTTCTTATGAAGAACATAAGAACATAAGAAAGGAGGAACACTGCAGCAGGCCTGTTGGCCCATACTAGGCAGGTCCTTTACAATTCATCCCACTAACAAACATTTGACCAACCCAATTTTCAATGCCACCCAAGAAACAAGCTCCGATGTGCAAGTCCCTCTCAAATCCAACCCCTCCCACTCATGTACTTATCCAACCTAAATTTGAAACTACCCAAAGTCCTAGCCTCAATAACCCAACTAGGTAGACTGTTCCACTCATCAACTACCCTATTTCCAAACCAATACTTTCCTATGTCCTTTCTAAATCTAAACTTATCTAATTTAAATCCATTACTGCGGGTTCTCTCTTGGAGAGATATCCTCAAGACCTTGTTAATATCCCCTTTATTAATACCTATCTTCCACTTATACACTTCGATCAGGTCTCCCCTCATTCTTCGTCTAACAAGTGAATGTAACTTAAGAGTCTTCAATCTTTCTTCATAAGGAAGATTTCTAATGCTATGTATTAATTTAGTCATCCTACGCTGAATGTTTTCTAACGAATTTATGTCCATTCTGTAATATGGAGACCAGAACTGAGCTGCATAATCAAGGTGAGGCCTTACTAATGATGTATAAAGCTGCAGTATGACCTCTGGACTTCTGTTGCTTACACTTCTTGATATAAATCCCAGTAATCTATTTGCCTTATTACGTACGCTTAGGCATTGCTGTCTTGGTTTAAGGTTGCTGCTTACCATAACCCCCAAGTCCTTTTCGCAATCTGTATGGCTAAGTTCTACATAAGAGCATAAGAGCATACAGTATATTCACTGACAGGTGTATATATGCTCTTTATATATACTGTTTATATATACTGAACTCAGTGTTGACGGCCCCTTCAAGGCAGAAGAAATATCAGAGCTTGAACAACTACAGAGATCGTTTACGGTCCACACAGAGCCAGTAAAGCATTTAAATTACTGCTAATGCCTTAAAGTCTTGAACATGTACTCACTGGAGCCGAGGAGAGAGAGATACATGATAATATATACCTGGAGATGTCGTTTTGATAAGGACCTGCCTCGTATGGGCCAGTAGGCCTTCTGCAGTGTTCCTACATTCTTATGTTCTTATGTTCTTATGTTCTTATGGAACGTACTCGAGGGCCTGGTCCCAAATCTGAACACTGCCCTAACATACTGGAGTGAGAGATGTGGGAGGAAGTGCAAATTAAACCCAGTGAGGAGCAGGGGTGCAGTGGGCACAATAAGGGAACACTGTATCAACATTCGTGGCCCAAGACTATTCAACATCTTACCAGAAGATATTAGAAACACGGCTGGAACAAGTGTAGAAGTCTTCAAAAGAAAACTGAGCAAGTACCTTCATCAGGTGCCAGATCAACCAGGCTGTGATGGATATGTGACATAGCGGGCCTCCAGCAGCAACAGCCTGACCAGGCTAGAACCAGACGCGCCTGGCCCATGGCCGGGTTCCGATAGTAGTAAAGCTCGAAACTTATCAAAGGTATATCAAAAGTATGCCTCCCAATGTATACAGACTAAGAAGCTATTTAATTCCCCTATTTTATGGGATTTTAAGGTATTCTTGACTCGTGGTGAACAGGTATAGCAGACAGGCTTTAAACCCCAATTAACCATTGCCATGCCTGAAGCTGGCTAAGTATCAGAAACTTTACTACTCAAGCTTATTTTCCAGCTTGGGAGAGAGAGAGAGAGAGAGAGCTACATCAATCACCAGCTGAGAGCTATATCAGCTTGGGGAAATAGATGGCAAGTAACATTTGCACCTGAGAAAACGCAAATGATGATCGTCTCTAGGCACCATGATGGTAATGCTGGTGCAGTAGTAGGGATGAATGGGAGGATGTTGGCACCTGGAGAAGACGTTGATATCCTTGGGGTGAAATTTGACTTCAAACTAACCATGAAGAACCATGTTGTAAATCTTGCAAACAAGGCAGCCAGGAAGCTTACAGCACTTAGCCGTATCTCGCATCAGCTTGACAGTAGGGGTTGCAAGATCCTGTACGAGGCACAAGTACGCTCACACCTTGAGTATGCTCCACTTTCTTGGTTTGCCTGCCCCTCCCCCTCTCATCTGCGACTGCTTGACAGAGTAGAGAACAGAACAAGACGTCTCATCTCTCGCCTGGACCCATCCTGGATAGATCTGTCATTTCAGCAGAGCCTTCAACATAGGAGGGATGTGGGTGGCCTTACTGTTATGTACAAGGCCAATATTGTCAAAATACCACACTTGGATCCACTTCGAGGACAGCGTGAAACAAGCTTTTATGCCACAAGACGGGCAGAAAGCAGCAACTTCACTCTGGCTGTACCCTTCTCCAGAACATCACTCCATCTGAGATCATACATACCCAGGATGACTCGAGTATGGAACACATTCGTACAGCATAATGATGTCAACGAGATAAAGTCAGTTGATCAAATGAAAATGCTGGCCCACAGATGGCTCCAACTTCATCCTGTTCCCTACTTGTATGTCTCACAACAATAAAAATGCTTTCAAATGAGCTGATGTAGGTAACAGCTCTTAGCTTGCCAATAAAGTTAGGAATCCTTAACCTGTAATATTGCTGTCAATAAAGCTAGGGATCCTTAACCTTGTCAAACCCTGTGTAAAAAGAGAGAGAGAGAGAGAGAGAGAGAGAGAGAGAGAGAGAGAGAGAGAGAGAGAGAGACAGGGAAGCCAAGGCATGTACCTCCATCTCTACTTATGGTAGCCACTCTGTCTTTAAATTCTCTCTCCCATTTGCTACCGAGAGGGAGCGGGAAGGAACTATGCGAAAGAGCTTATAGGGATGGAGGAAGCGGAGAGGACAGAGGTAAAGGCAGGGAAGGAAGGGCAAAGTGAGAGCGAAAGAGGATGCAAGGAAACTGAGAGGGAAAAATGTCGAAGAGAGGGAGGGCGGGAGGGAGGGAGAGAGGGAGGGAGGGAGGGAGGGAGGGAGAGAGAGAGAGAGAGAGAGAAAGTGTAGTTCTCAATGGAACGGAATCAGCAAGACATCCTATTGGGGCAAGTGTTCCACAAGGAAGCGTGCTGGGACCATTGTTATGGAATGTCTACTTCAACGACCTTCTTCATCTCATCCCAGAATCACATGCATATGCAGACGACTGTACACTGACATTCACTTATCCAAGAGAAGAAATGCCAGCTGCTCTAAGCTACATCAATCACCAGCTAAGAGCTATATCAGCTTGGGGAAATAGATGGCAAGTAACATTTGCACCTGAGAAACCGCAAATGATGGTCGTCTCTAGGCACCATGATGGTAATACTGGTGCAGTAGTAAGGATGAATGGGAGGGTGTTGGCACCTGGAGAAGAAGTTGATATCCTTGGAGTGAAATTTGACTTCAAACTAACCATGAAGAACCATGTTGTAAATCTTGCAAACAAGGCAGCCAGGAAGCTTACAGCACTTCGCCGTATCTCACATCAGCTTGACAGTAGGGGTTGCAAGATCCTGTACGAGGCACAAGTACGCTCACACCTTGAGTATGCTCCACTTTCTTGGTTTGCCTGCCCCCCCCTCTCATCTGCGACTCCTTGACAGAGTAGAGAACAGAGCAAGACGTCTCATCTCTCGCCTGGACCCATCCTGGATAGATCTGTCATTTCAGCAGAGCCTTCAACACAGGAGGGATGTGGGTGGCCTTATTGTTATGTACAAGGCCAATATTGTCAAAGTACCACACTTGGATCCACTTCGAGGACAGCGTGAAACAAGCTTTTATGCCACAAGATGGGCAGAAAGCAGCACCTTCACTCTGGCTGTACCCTTCTCCAGAACATCACTCCATCTGAGATCATATATACCCAGGATGACTCGAGTATGGAACACATTCGTACAGCATAATGATGTCAACGAGATAAAGTCAGTTGATCACATGAAAATGCTGGCCCACAGATGGCTCCAACTTCACCCTGTTCCCTACTTGTATGTCTCATAACAATAAAAATGCTTTCAAATGAGCTGATGTAGGTAACAGCTCTTACCTTGCCAATAAAGTTAGGAATCCTTAACCTGTAAATAGCTTGTCAATAAAGCTAGGGATCCTTAACCTTGTCAAACCCTGTGTAAAAAAAAAAAAATGTTCAGGGCAGGGAGGTTGGAATTTTAATTTGATGGATAAATAAATGAGGGGATAAGTAAGGTAATGTGTAAGAGAGAAAGAGAGGGAGAGAGAAATTGAACCATAGAACTTACGAAAACAGTAACGTTGAAAAGGGGATGGGAGAAGGGAGAGAAGGCAACGAGCAGAAGGAATGGGAAGTGAAAAAAGATGGCGATAAACAGTGGAGAGAGAGAGAGAAAGAGAGAGAGAGAGAGAGAGAGAGAGAGAGAGAGAGAGAGAGAGAGAGAGAGAGAGAGAGAGAGAGAGAGAGAGAGACTGCAAAGAGTATAGACAGCAAAGAAAATACCCTGATGAAAAGGAAACAAAAAGAAGAAAAAAAGAATAGGAGACAGAAGCCTTAATATTCACGTTTCTCTCAGTGTATGATTTTACTGCGAGAACGTTTCGTACAGAGCGAAACGTTGTCCCAGCTAAGGCTAATTTTACATTATCTTTCTCTACGTAGGCCAACTTCAATTTTTTAACTTAAAAATAATAATAAGCCAGTAACCCTAACAAAGACTTTTTAAAAGGGTTCTGAAAAGTAATTTTAAAAGGGTAATAAAAACCTTTTGAAGAGGATGCTAAAAAAGGCATATTAAAAAGGAGCTAAAGCCATTTAAATAAAGTGTTGAAGGCCTTTCAAAAGAGGTATAGATGCATTTTAAGTGATAAAGGTCTTTTAAGTGGAATCTAAAGGTCTTTTAAGAGGAATTTAAAGGTCTTTTAAGAGGAATTTAAAGGTCTTTTAAGAGGAATTTAAAGGTCTTTTAAGAGGAATTTAAAGGTCTTTTAAGAGGGGTCTGAAAGTACTTTTAATTGCGCTTAAAAAGGGCATTTTAAGTGTGTGGTAAAGATAATTTAAGAGGGTACCCAAGGCCGTTTAAGAGGGTATTAAAGAGAGAGAGAGAGAGAGAGAGAGAGAGAGAGAGAGAGAGAGAGAGAGAGAGAGAGAGAGAGAGAGAGAGAGAGAGAGATAGAGACTGCAAAGAGTATAGACAGCAAAGAAAATACCCTGGACCATCCTGCCTGGACCATCCTGCTTGGACCATCCTGCCTGAACCATCCTGCCTGATCCATCCTACCTAGACCATCCTGCCTGGACCATCCTGCTTGGACCATCCTGCCTGAACCATCCTGCCTGATCCATCCTACCTAGACCATCCTGCCTGGACCATCCTACTTGAACTATCCTGCCTGGACCATCCTGCCTGGACAATCCTGCCTGGACCATCCTACCTGAACTATGCTGCTTGGACCATCCTGCCTGAACCATCCTAAATGAACCATCCTACCTGAGCCATCCTGCCTGAACCATCCTACCTGGACCATCCTACCTGAGCTATCCTACCTGAACCATCCTACCTGAACCATCCTACCTGGACCATCCTGCCTGAACCGTCCTACCTGGATCATCCTACTTGAACCATCCTGCCTGGATCATTCTACCTGAACCATCCTACCTGGACCATCCTACCTGAACCATCCTGCCTGGCCATCCATCTATTTGACCACAACGATAAAATACAGGAATTAGAAGAAAATACAGAAGTAGAAGTAGTAATAGAGAGAGAGAGAGAGAGCGAGAGATAGAGAGAGAGAGAGAGAGAGAGAGAGAGAGAGAGAGAGAGAGAGAGAGAGAGAGAGAGAGAGAGTTTACCTGGAGAGAGGATAAAAAACAGAGGAAAGGGGACGCGAGGGAGAGTAAGAGGGGAAGAGATGAAAGGAGAGGAAGACAAGAATGGGAGGGGAGAAAAGGGAAGGAGAGAAGTGACAAGGGTGAACTGGACAAACCAACAGAAAGAGTGTAAGAGAGAAGTCAGCTGGAAGGAAGACTTGACTTTCTCAATTACAATTCTCTGAGGAGGGTGACAGTGACTGTACCGTGATACAGTGACTGCACCGTGACACAGTGTACCGTGATACAGTGACTGTACCGTGTCACAGTGTACTTTGGCACAGTGACTGTACCGTGACACAGTGTATCTTAGCACAGTGACTGTACCGTGATACAGTGACTGTACTTTGACATAGTGAATGTACCGTGACACAGTCATTCCAGCCTGACACAGTGACACCACCGTAAAAGTGACTGTTCCGTGACACAGTGACAGTGGCTATATCGTGACGCAGTAACGGTGACAATACAGAAATCAGGAAGCAGTAACACTCACAGCTACACAGAAAACGAAAGCAAAGCATAAAAAAAACTAAGACTTAAAGGAACCGTATTTTCCGGCATATAAGGCGCACTTTTTCCCCATAAAAATTCTTGGAAAATCATCCTGCGTTTTATATGCTCAAGTTCAGGGTCAAGGGTAGACCTTGGGTTATGCTTTAGCTGCTGTTTACCAACGTTACGTTACAAATGCTTGGAAACATCGTGTTATACGTTATTTATACATAATATGTAATATTATATGTAATATATATGTCAGGGGTCACACACAAGCACATTACAGAAGGTTGGATGATGAGAACTTTCAAAACAAGAGATGCCAAGCCATCACTTGTTCTCTCTAAGCTGGGATACTGCTGTACATTAACATCTCCATTCAAGGCAGGTGAACCTGCAGATCTAGAGAATGTACAGAGAACATTTCCTGCACATACAAGTTCCAGCAAACACCTTAACTACTGGGAACGCTTGGAAACACTTGACTTGTACTCACTGGAGCGTAGGCGAGAGAGATACATCATAATTTACACCTGGAAAATCCTAGAACGACTGGTCCCTAATCTGCACACAGAAATCACTCCCTGCACAATCAAAAGATTTGACAGGCGATGCAACACACCCACAATGAAAAGTAGGGGCGCAGTCTTATGCCCCGGACACAATAAGTGTCCGGGGCCCAAGACTGTTCAACAGCCTCCCACCAGCCATAAGGGGAATTACCAATAGACCTCAGGTTGTCTTCATGAGGGTGCAGGACGGATACCTAAAGTAAGTGCCGGATCAGCCGGGCTGTGGTTCATACGTTGAACTACGTGCGGTCAGCAGTAAAAGCCTGGTTGATTAAGCCCTGATTCACCAGGAGGCCTGGTCATGAACCGTGCCGCGGGGGCGCTGACCCCCGGAATTCCCTCAAGGTAGACTCCAGGAAGGTAGACCAGCCACTCAGAGATACCCCCTGACACATCCTACCGGAAAATAACGAACCAAGTCATTACTTGGGATCATAAAGCGAACTGGGAGGAGTGGAAGGCATTCAGGCCCGATTCAAGGAATTCTAACACAGGTCCAATTCCCTAGATCATGAGCCCCTCATCAGCATCAAGGAGCCTCCCTGAAGGAGAATTTACAGGAGGTATGCATACTGCCATGGGTAGACGAATGAACTGGATGAGACTGAATTGTGGCATGTGATCAATATTTATAGTGGCAATAAGGTTTTTGAGTGTTTCCGTGTTACACACACACACACACACACACACCTAAGCATAGCGTTCCGATACCTCAGTAAGGAATCGTTCAAGACTCTGTACACCATGTACGTCAGGCCCATACTGGAGTATGCAGCACCAGTTTGGAATCCACACCTGGTCAAGCACATCAAGAAATTAGAGAAAGTGCAAAGGTTTGCAACAAGACTAGTCCCAGAGCTAAGGGGACTGTCCCACGAAGAAGTGTTAAGGGAAATTGGCCTGACGACACTGGAGGACAGGAGGGTCCGGGGAGACATGATAACGACATATAAAATACTGCGCGGAATAGACGAGGTGGACAAAGACAGGATGTTCCAGAGATGGGACAGAGAAACAAGGGGTTACAATTAAAAGTTGAAGATTCAGATGAGCCAAAGGGATGTTAGGAAGTATTTCTTCAGTCATAGAGTTGTAAGGCAGTGGAACAGCCTTGAAAGTGACGTAGTGGAGGCGGGAACCATACATAGTTTTAAGACGAGGTTTGATAAAGCTCATGGAGCAGGGGGAGAGAGAGGACCCAATAGCAATCGGTGAAGAGGCGGGGCCAGGAGCTATGAATCGACCCCTGCAACCACAAATAGGTGAGTACACGCACATGCACACGCGCGCACACACACACACAGACACATACGTACACATTCCTGCTTAGTAGGAACAATCCAGTCTGAGGGACATAAGGTGATAATTGCAGTAATGTACAACCCACCACAGAACTGCAGGAGGCCAAGAGAAGAATACGATGAGAGCAACAGAGCAATGGTCGACACACTAGCCGAGGTGGCCAGGAGAGCACACATGGGGGGAGCAAAGTTACTAGTTATGGGTGATTTCAATCGCAAGGAGATTGACTGGGAAAACCTGGAGCCCCATGGGGGTTCCGAAACTTGGAGAGCCAAGATGATGGATGTGGTACTGGAAAACCTCATGCATCAACATGTTAGAGACACTACCAGACAGAGAGGAGAGGATGAACCAGCAAGACTGGACCTTATATTCACCTTGAGTAGTTCGGACATCGAGGATATCATGTACGAAAGGCCCCTGGGAGCTAGTGATCATGTGGTTCTGTGCTTCGACTACATAGTTGAGCTCCAAGTGGAGACAGTAGCAGGAATAGGTTGGGAAAAACCAAACTACAAAAAGGGGAACTACTCAGGCATGAGGAACTTCCTGCAAGACATTCAGTGGGAGAGGGAACTGACAGGAAAACCAGTACAAGAAATGATGGACTATGTGGCAACAAAATGCAAGGAGGCAGAGGTGAGGTTTGCTCCCAAGGGAAACAGAACTAATGGGAAGAACAGAACGAGTCCTTGGTTCACCCAAAGGTGTAGGGAGGCAAAAACTAGGTGTATTAGAGAATGGAAAAGGTACAGAAGACAGAGAACTCAGGAAAATAAAGAGATTAGCCGAAGAGCCAGAAACGAATATGCACAGATAAGAAGGGAGGCTCAGCGACAATATGAAAATGACATAGCATCGAAAGTCAAGTCTGACCCGAAGCTGTTGTACAGCCACATCAGGAAGAAAACAACAGTCAAGGACCAGGTAATCAGACAGAGGAAGGGTGATGTGGAGTTCACAAGAAACGACCGAGAGGTATGTCAGGAGCTCAACACGAGATTTAAAGAAGTATTTACAGTGGAAACCAGTAGGACTCCAGGAAATCAGAACAGGGAGGTACACCAGCAAGTGCTGGATGAGGTACATATAACCAAGGAGGAGGTGAAGAAGCTGCTATGCAAACTTGACACCTCAAAGCGGTGGGACCAGACATCTCTCCGTGGGTCCTTAAAGAGGGAGCAGAGATACTGTGTGTGCCATTAACAAAGATCTTCAATACATCATTTGAAACTGGGCAACTCCCTGAGGTATGGAAGATGGCAAATGTAATCCCAATTTTTAAAAAGGGAGACAGACATGAGGCACTAAACTACAGACCTGTATCACTAACGTGTATAGTATGCTAGTCATGGAGAAGATCATCAGGAGGAGAGTCGTGGAGCACCTGGAAAGAAACAAGTGTATAATTGACAACCAGCACGGTTTCAGGGAAGGAAAATCCTGTGTCACAAACCTACTAGAGTTTTATGACAAGGTGACAGAAGTAAGACAAGAGAGAGAGGGGTGGATCGACTGCATTTGGACTGCAAGAAGGCCTTCGACACAGTTCGTCACAAGAGGTTACTGCAAAAGCTAGAGGATCAGGCACACATAACAGGAAAGGCACTGCAATGGATCAGAGAATATCTGACAGGGAGGCAACAACGAGTCATGGTACGTGACGAGGTGTCAGAGTGGGCGCCTGTGACAAGCGGGGTTCCACAGGGGTCAGTCCTAGGACCTGTGCTGTTCTTGGTATATGTGAACGACATAACGGAAGGGATAGACTCAGAAGTGTCCTTGTTTGCAGATGATGTGAAGTTAATGAGAAGAATCAAATCGGATGAGGATCAGGCAGGACTGCAAAGAGACCTGGACAGACTACAAGCCTGGTCCAGCAACTGGCTCCTTGAGTTTAACCCTGCCAAATGCAAAGTCATGAAGACTGGGGAAGGGCAAAGAAGACCGCAAACACAATATAGTTTAGATGGCCAAAGACTGCAAACCTCACTCAAGGAAAAAGATCTGGGGGTGAGTATAGCACCGAGCATATCTCCTGAGGCGCACATCAATCAGATAACTGCTGCAGCATACAGGCGCCTGGCAAACCTACGGATAGCGTTCCGATACCTCAGTAAGGATTCGTTCAAGACTCTGTATACCATTTACGTCAGGCCCATACTGGAGTATGCAGCACCAGTTTGGAATCCACACCTAGTCAAGCACGTCAAGAAATTAGAGAAAGTGCAAAGGTTTGCAACAAGACTAGTACCAGGGCTACGAGGATTGTCCTACGAAGAAAGGTTGAGGGAAATCGGCCTGAAGACACTGGAGGACAGGAGGGTCAGGGGAGACATGATAACGACATATAAAATACTGCACGGAATAGACAAGGTGGACAAAGACGGGATGTCCCAGAGAAGGGACACAGACACAAGAGGTCACAATTGGAAGCTGAAGACTCAGATGAATCAAAGGGATGTTAGGAAGTATTTCTTCAGTCATAGAGTTTTCAGGCAGTGGAATAGCCTAGAAAGTGACGTAGTGGAGGCGGGAACCATACATAGTTTTAAGGCGAGGTATGATAAAGCTCATGGGGCATGGAGAGAGAGGACCTAGTAGCAATCAGCGAAGAGGCGGGGCCAGGAGCTATGACTCGACCCCTGCAACCACAAATAGGCGAGTACAAATAGGTGAGTACACACACACACACACACACACACACACACATATATATATATATATATATATATATATATATATATATATATATATATATATATATATATATATATGCAAAACAACCACTCTGAAAAAATAGAGAAATTCCAAGCGCTTTCGTGACTACTCACATTATCAAGGAACTATGAAAGTAAAGCATCCAAGGAAGGAATATATGGGGGTCTGGCCAACACCTCACTATCAGATCCAAAAGCGGTTAAACACCTGACGCGCGCCGGCCCAACTGGACAGGTCCTTTGCACAACCACCATATATATATATATATATATATATATATATATATATATATATATATATATATATATATATATATATATATATATATTTATATATATATATTTATATATATAATATATATATAAATATATATATTATTGTAACCACGGACGAGGAGTGGTATTGATCAATAACACTGCGCTAGCCAAGGATTCGAACCCATGTTGTACTGGCCTGCCTCATGGTAAGCGAGAACCACATGACACTAGCGCAGAGTTGTTATCGATCAATACCACTCGTTCGTGGTTACAATAATATATAAATGCTTCTCGTGAGTCTAGTGCACTAAACAGGGATGAGAATGAAATTAGCTTAGAAGCTCCCACACCTCCGTATGCCCTCGGATGGCGGCCCAACAGCTCGCTCTGCTGGCTGCGCCATTCTTGTAGGGTTGGGTGGTCCTGTGGTTTAAAGGTTCATGTGGTTCTCGCTTACCATGAGGCAGGTCAGTAGAACATGGGTTCGAATCCTTGGCTAGCGCAGTATTATATATATATATATATATATATATATATATATATATATATATATATATATATATATATATATATATATATATATATATATATATATATATATATATATATATATATATATATATATATATATATATATATATATATATGCATGCATGCTTAACAAGTCGCAAACAGGATTCGAGGATTGGAATCTGGGCATTTCTGCATCAACGTATTCAATAGTTTTTGGTTGCGTGGCAGACACTGTGTACATTGATGCAGAGTGCGCAGGTTCGAATCCTGTTATGGATAATGTTTGTGTGTGTGTTTGCGTGTGTGTGTGTGTGTGTGTGTACTCACCTAGTTGTACTCACCTAGTTGAGGTTGCGGGGGTCGAGTCCGAGCTCCTGGCCCCGCCTCTTCACTGATCGCTACTAGGTCACTCTCCCTGAGCCGTGAGCTTTATCATACCTCTGCTTAAAGCTATGCATGGATCCTGCCTCCACTACATCGCTTCCCAAACTATTCCACTTACTGACTACTCTGTGGCTGAAGAAATACTTCCTAACATCCCTGTGATTCATCTGTGTCTTCAGCTTCCAACTGTGTCCCCTTGTTACTGTGTCCAATCTCTGGAACATCCTGTCTTTGTCCACCTTGTCAATTCCTCTCAGTATTTTGTATGTCGTTATCATGTCCCCCCTATCTCTCCTGTCCTGTGTGTGTGTGTGTGTGTGTGTGTGTGTGTGTGTGTGTGTGTGTGTGTGTGTGTGTGTGTGTGTGTGTGTGTGTAGGTGTAAGGGTAATACATACAAATAATCCTCACTGAAAAGTTCAGAAAAATAACACGAATATTTTCAGACCTTCTTTCAGACCTTCTTTCAGACCTTCGTTCAGACCTTCGTTCAGACCTGAGGTTTCTAGTTAGTACAATAAAAAAAATCAAGGTTTTTCTATTCCAAAAGTGACTCATTTTGTTAGACACATAGGCAACAGTTAGGCATCTTTATTCCGAAACGTTTCGCCTACACAGTAGGCTTCTTCAGTCGAGTACAGAAAGTAGGCAGGAACATTAGAGATGTGAAGACGATGTAATCAGTCCATCACCCTTGAAGACTTAGATTTGAGGTTGTCAGTCCCTCAGTCTGGAGAAAAGTAAGAAAACCAAATCGAGAATACAAAAAAAAAAATCAGCAATAAAACTGACAAAAAATGGGATAATAAAAACCATATAGAAACACAAATAAAGAAGAATAAAATTAAAATAAAAACAAAGTATGGAACAGTTCTCAAACAGGAAAGACTTCAGGGACGTTTCGCTCCTTCTTGGACCATTGTGGCTGGTTAACATTCGGGTACTGAGTGAAACGTCGTCTAAGGCTACCTCTCTGAAGCAGGAAGTGATGAAAGGAAGGGTAAATAAAAGGGGGGAAAACTCTCAAACAAGAGAAGAAACAAAAGATTTAGATAACATCTCGATAGGAGATTCAAGAGAGGAAATGCGAGCCTGAACAATGGCGTCACTGGAGGAAGTTAAACAAGCGAGTGAATTAGCCAGGAAAATGTTGCTTGCAGTTTACCGCTGTTATTCTCGGTGCATTCTCAAGCTTCTGTCTTTCTGAATGCCTACCTGTCTGTTTGTATGCCTGCCTCTCTGTGTACCTGCCTCTCATTCTGTCTGCCTGGCTGAATACCTACCTGTCTCTCCGTCTGTCTATCTGCCTGTCTCTCCGTCTGTTTGTTTACCTGCCTGTCTCTCCGTCTGTCTGTATGCCTGCCTGTCTTCTTGATTGTTTATACTCACATCCGCCTAAATGCTTCCTTCTCGTATTACTTATCTTTCTGTTATCTCTCGGCTTTTCTATTCGCCTGGCTTATTGTGGACAATGTTTCGCGCATACAATTCTTTTTCCAGTAATACAGAGGATCCTATATAAGAAATTAACATTATTATTGTTATTGTTATTATTATTATGTGAATGGGATGGAATCCTGAACCCCTCGCCTAAATAAAGGAGCTTCTTTTTCAGGGGAGAGTGGAGCTTACAAACCAGACCACGGAAAGGGTGAGGGCTTGAACCCAAGGCAAGTTAGTCCTAAAACTCACGGGCCAGTGCAATGGGATCAAGGGCCTCGCCCAGTCCTTGATTTGCTTATAATCTTAAAAACCGCCCTTCCTGTTTACGGGCGGTTTGTAAGCTGAGGAGGAGTTGAGAATTATTAGGCGATTCCCAGGTCATGTGTGGGTCAGGAGTGGAAGTGTTGAGAAAGGTGGGTGTGGGTGTGGGTGTGGGGGTGGGGGTGGGTGTGGGTGTGGGTGTGGGTGTGGGTGTGGGTGTGGGGAAGAGTTTCCTCAAAGAAAAACAAAAAGTCACAATACCGTGACTGGAACAATACACAAATAACCCGCACATAGGAGAGAGAGAAGTTTATGACATTTCGGTCCGACTTGGACTATTTACAGAGTCACATTAATACAAAAGAGTGTGGAAGCCAGTGTATATAGGCGAGGGGGACTGGGACAGGACAAAGAGAGGAAGACAAAGAAGTAGTGGTAGTAGGAAGGCTGGTAGTGGAAGTAGCAGTGGCGAACTCACCTGTGCGGATGAACAAGTGTCCTCTCCCCCCCCCCTCTGATCAATCAGGCTGTTGGTGAGTGTGGTGGAGGTCTTAGTATTGCTAAAGAGACCTTGCTTTTGCTCCCTGTTGCTGCGTGAGGGCTGTTTCCAGGCACTGTTTCCTCATTCTGTCTCCCTCTTTGGCGAATTCCGCGTCATTTTAGACTATGAAGATAACACGTGTATTAAGCTCTGAAGGTATTAAGCATTGTGGATGACAGACGTATTCGTGGTGTTGCGAGTTCTGCATGACTGATAATCAATCTTGAAAAATAACTGAGAGTTGATCATAGTGTATACACTATATAGTGTATGTACGAGAGCTGCTCACACTGTATACACTGTGTCCGATGATATCCCATTCTACATGCGTTGTATGATCCCTAAGGATTTAGTACTTCACCGTGAATAATAATAATAATAATAATAATAATAATAATAATAATAATAATAATAATAATATATTTGACAATTGTGTTTCATAATCCTAGTGTTGACGACCGGCCGGGTTTCCTCCCGCGGAGATTAATATCATACTGTTCTCCGTATCATGTGCAGGAGGAAAGTAAGCAACAGGGAGTAACGGAAGCAACAGAGAGTGGGAGGAACATCAGAGTAACTGGGGCAATAAGAAAAGACACAAGAATCGACAGTGACCTGCCAATTAGGGTCATTAACGATTCCGCTGGGACGACCAGGAGAGGAGGACGGAAGCTGACTACTATAGTAGACAGGAAGAAGGAAGGGGAGAGAGAGAGAGAGAGAGAGAGAGAGAGAGAGAGAGAGAGAGAGAGAGAGAGAGAGAGAGAGAGAGAGAGAGAGAGATTGTTTAATTCTACCGTGCCTAAAGACTATCTAATCTTATCTAAATGGTTGAGGCAAGGAAGGCTCTCACGCCACCCTCCACTCCCTGCATCCACTACTGGCATGAAACTGTGTAAAAAAGACGCCATACCGTGTACGGAGAACACCCCATTAGAACCCTACGTTAACATTGTATGTGTGTGCTAGCCAATTACACTTAATCCTTTTCTCCCTGCATTTTCGCAAAGAAGGGTCTATTAAAAAAAAAAAAAACTTTCGTCTCCTCCCATCCTTACAATACATCGTTCCTGCCAGCAGATGTCATAATAACAATGTTTTAAGGGACTTCGTAAGAGTCAGTAAGGTTGGTAATATCAATCACAACACCAGCATGTGTTCTTGTGTTCCTTATTTTTAATTATACAGAATTCCGTGTTCTGACATTCATTTAGAGAATCTCTTGATGAAAATAAATGGTATAAAATACCGACACAATAGAAACATAAACACATATGCAGTTTAATGTGATCCTTTACTGACAACGTTTCGCCCACACAGTGGGCTTTTTCAAGTCACAAACAGATCTACCTGGGGTGGAAGGTACCTTCCACCCCAGGTAGATCTGTTTGTGACTTGAAAAAGCCCACTGTTTGGGCGAAACGTTGTCAATAAAGGATCACATTAAACTGCATATGTGATTATGCTTCCAAAGAATCTCTTACTAACACTGTTGCAGCTCTTACTAATACTGTTGCAGCCCTTATTAATACTGTTACACCTATACTGTGTTGCAGCTCTTACTAATACTGTTGCAGCTCTTACTAATACTGTTGCAGCTCTTACTAATACTGTTGCAGCTCTTACTAATACTGTTGCAGCTCTTACTAATACTGTTGCAGCTCTTACTAATACTGTTGCAGCTCTTACTAATTCTGTTGCAGCTCTTACTTATACTGTTGCAGCTCTTACTAATACTGTTGCAGCTCTTACTAATACTGTTGCAGCTCTTACTAATACTGTTGCAGCTCTTACTAATACTGTTGCAGCTCTTACTAATACTGTTGCAGCTCTTACTAATACTGTTGCAGCTCTTACTAATTCTGCTGCAGCTCTTACTAATACTGCTGCAGCTCTTACTAATACTGCTGCAGCTCTTACTAATACTGCTGCAGTTCTTACTAATACTGTTGCAGCTCTTACTAATACTGTTGCAGCTGTTACTAATACTGTTGCAGCTCTTACTAATACTGTTGCAGCTCTTACTAATACTGCTGCAGCTCTTACTAATACTGTTGCAGCTCTTACTAATACTGTTGCAGCTCTTACTAATACTGCTGCAGCTCTTACTAATACTGCTGCAGCTCTTACTAATACTGTTGTAGCTCTTACTAATACTGCTGCAGCTCTTACTAATACTGCTGCAGCTCTTACTAATACTGCTGCAGCTCTTACTAATACTGCTGCAGCTCTTACTAATACTGTTGTACCTCTTACTAATACTGTTGTAGCTCTTACTAATACTGCTGCAGCTCTTACTAATACTGCTGCAGCTCTTACTAATACTGCTGCAGCTCTTACTAATACTGCTGCAGCTCTTACTAATACTGCTGCAGCTCTTACTAATACTGTTGTAGCTCTTACTAATACTGCTGCAGCTCTTACTAATACTGCTGCAGCTCTTACTAATACTGCTGCAGCTCTTACTAATACTGCTGCAGCTCCTATTAATATTCTTGCAACTTCTACTAATACTGTTACACCTATATTGTGTTACAGCTCTTACTAATGCTGTTGCAGATCCTCCTAAATCTAATTCGTCAAGGACATCGAATTTGTTATCTGCAACTAGTGCACTAGCTAGTGGTCTGAAGCTAGTTTAAGGACCCTTCTTCACTTTAAGGAATACGCTATTTTCTGTATTTACAAAAAAATACAAACTATTTAATCCTTGATGTATCAGTCATACTATCTCTTGAAGCCTGTTTATCTCGCAGGTGAACGGAATGAATCTTAATATGGCAACTGTCAACTTAGTTGCCGACGTCTGTACGAATTACCTCACTGACTTGACAGAACATAGTCCCCTCTAACTCTAAACTCTAACGCAATTACGAAGAGACGAAGCTAGAGTCAGAAGGTTGGCAATAAAGTTGTGGATGAGTGGAGAAAAGAATTCCTGAGTAGCGTCACTGGAGACACAACTTTGAGTTGCTTTAAAAATAGGTTGGATATGCACATGAGGCTGGGAAAGTAGGCCTAAAACAGCGTTTTTCTATTCTTACTCTCTTTTGAGAGGGGAAAGATGAAGAGGAAGAGTTCGTAAGCGGCTGAGGGACTGATCATGTCTTTACTTCACTACTTCTGCTCTATACAGTATTTGTCACCTCTATTCGACTGAAGAAATCTGCTGAGCAGACGAAACGTTTCGACCATGAAGATACCCAACCACTGCACATGCAATTTCACTTGCCTTGAATGGAGCTGTTAATGTACAGCAGTATTCCAGCCTAAAGAGAACAAGTGATTTAAAAAGGATCATCACTGACTCACGAAATCGTAATGACACTGGCTTGCATCCCTTGTTTTGAAGGTTCTCATTATCCATCCTATCACTTTCCTAGAAGATGTGATAGTGGCACTGTTGTGATCTTTGAAGGTTAGTCTCTCTGATATTAACACTCCCAAGTCAGTCACACTACTTTTCCGCTCTATTGTGTGATTAGAGTTTGTAGTATACTCAGTTCTAGCCATTATTTCCTCCAGTTTTCCATAGCGGAGTAGTTGAAATTTGTCCTCACTGAACATCACATTGTTCTCCATTGCCCATTGGAAAACTTGGTTTATATCTTCTTGGAGATTTACCGTGTCCTCAATGGATGAAACTCTCATGCCAATCCTAGTATCGTCTGCAAAGGTGTACACGGTGCTATGGTTTACATCTGTTAATGTCTGATATGAGGATGAGGAAGAGGATGTTATTAAAAATACTGCTATAATATATCAACGGGGAAGCGCTATATTGGCATGGGGTCACACAGCGCTAGGGAACTAGGAGATAACAAGTCTGATTCGAGGAATGGGATGTCACCTTCAATTCCTCGGGTCAAGAGCCATTCACCAGCCCCCCCCCTTCTCCCTTCAATGATCTCAGACCTTCAAAGAATATTAGTAAGGCTCTAAGGATGCGTCCCTGGACCTGCAGGGCCAGCGGACCAGCAGACCGAATTCTGGTGACTTGGTCGGCGGACCTTGGACCAAATTGGTTGAATGGGGGGAAAATGGGAGGCGGAATCAAATTAGTGCCATACCTTCATGGGTAATTACTTGGAGTCGTCTACAAGCCTGGCTACGCTAGTGGGGAGTGGAGGGGAACAGTTGGGAATCTTGATGAATGGTGCCTTGATGACTCCAAGAAAGAAAGAATTGTGAGTTCGTGAAGGAAAATAATTGCGTCGTGAAGATATATATATATATATATATATATATATATATATATATATATATATATATATATATATATATATATATATATATATATATATGTGTGTGTGTGTGTGTGTGTGTGTGTGTGTGTGTGTGTGTGTGTGTGTGTGTGTGTGTGTCGAGCCGAATAGGCAGAACTTGCGATCTTGGCTTAAATAGCAACGCTCATCTTGCCATATAGGACAAGTGAAAATTTGTGTATGCAATAATATCGCCAAAATCATTCTGAACCTAACGAAAAAAATATATTTCACTGTGTTTGTTTAGTATTAAATTATTGTAAACAAATCTAAAATATATTTAGTTGGGTTAAGCTAAAATAAATTGCGCTTGTTATAATAAGGTTAGGTAAGTTTTCTAAGATTCTTTTGATGCAAAATTAGTTTTTTTTACATTAACATTAATGAAAAAAATATATCTTTAAACGTATAAGAGAAAAATTTAGAAAGGACTTAATTTTAAATGAGTTATTGCTAATTGACCAGTTTTACATATTCGGCACGACATATATATATATATATATATATATATATATATATATATATATATATATATATATATATATATATATATATATATATATATATATATATATATATATATATATATATGCCGTACCGAATAGGTATAATTAGTCAATTACCAAAAACTCGTTTAAAATTAAGTCCTTTCTAAATTTTCTCTTATACGTTTAAAGATAATTTTTTTCTTTTATGGTAATGCAAAAATTAATAATTTAGTACCAAAAGTACCTTAGGAAACTTACCTAACCTCATTATAACAAGCGCAATTTAACTTAGCCTAATCCAACTAAATATATTTTAGATAAGTTTACAATAATTTAATAATAAACAAACACAATGAAATATATTTTTTTCGTAAGGTTCGGATTTTTTGCAAAATTTAAATTATTGTATACACAAATTTTCGCTTGCCTTATTCGGCAAGAATGCGTTGCTTTAAAGCCAAAATCGCAAGTTTTACCTATTCGGCACGACAATATATATATATATATATATATATATATATATATATATATATATATATATATATATATATATATATATATATATATATAAATGTGTGTATGTGTGTGTTCTCACCTAATTGTGGTTGCAGGATGCGAGACTCAGCTCCTGGTCCCGCCTCTTCACTGAACGCTATTAGGTCCTCTCTCTCTGCTCCATGAGCTTTATCATACCTCGTCTTAAAGCTATGTATAGTTCCTGCCTCCACTACATCACTCGCAAGACTGTTTCACTTCCTGGCTACTCTATGACTGAAGAAATACTTCCTAACATCCCTTTGACTCATTTGAGTCTTCAACTTCCAAGTGTGACCCCTTGTTTTTGAGTCCCTTCTCTGGATCATCCTGTCTCTGTCCAACTTGTCTATTCCACGCAGCATTTTGTATGTCGTTATCATGTCTCCGCTAACCCTCCTGACCTCCAGTGTCGTCACGCCGATTTCCCTTAACCTTTCTTCATAAGACATTTCCCTTAACTCTGGAACTAACCTTGTCGCAAACCTTTGCACTTTCTCTAATTTCTTGACGTGATTGACCCGGTTTGTTCCAAACTGGTGCTGCATACTCCAGTATGGGCCTGACGTACACGGTGTAGTGTCTTGAAAGATTAATTACTTAGGAATCGGAACGCTATTCTCAGGTTTGCCAGGCGCCCATATGCTGCAGCAGTTATCTTTTTGATGTGTGCTTCCGGAGACATGCTCGGTGTTATACTCACCCCAAGATCTTTCTCCTTGAGCGAGGTTTGCAGTCATTGGCCACCTAGCCTATACTCTGTAAGCGGTTTTCTTTGCCCTTCCCCGATCTTCATGACTTTGCATTTGGCGGGGTTAAATTCGAGAAGCCAGTTGCTGGACCACTTGTCCAGCCTGTCCAGGTCTCTTTGTAGTCCTGCCTGATCCTCATTTTATTTAATTCTCCTCATTAACTTCACATCATCTGCGAACAGGGACACTTCTGAGTCTAACCCTTCCATCATGTCATTCACATATACCAAATATAGCACTGGTCCTAGGACTGACCCCTGTTGGACTCCGCTCGTCACAGGTACCCACTGTGATACATGTGTGTGGTGTGTGTGTACTCACCTAGTTGAGGTTGCAGGGGTCGACCCTTGTCCCTGTGTCCCCTCTCTGGAACATCCTATCTCTGTCCACCTTGTCTATTCCCCGCAGTATCTTGTATGTCGTTATCATGTCTCCCCTGACCCTTCTGTCCTCCAGTGTCGTCAGTCCGATTTCCCTTAACCTTTCCTCGTACGACATTCCCTTGAGCTCAGGGACTAGCCTTGTTTCAAACTTTTGTACTTTCTCTAACTTCTTGACGTGCTTGACTAGGTGTGGGTTCCAGACTGGTGCTGCATACTCCAGTATGGGCCTAACATACACAGTGTACAGTGTCTTGAACGATTCCTTATTAAGGTATCGGAACGCTATCTCAGGTTTGCCAGGCGCCCGTATGCTGCAGCGGTTATTTGGTTGTGTGCCTCCGGTGATGTGCTCGGTGTTATGGTCACCCCAAGGTCTTTCTCCCTGAGTGAGGTCTGTAGTCTTTGTCCACCTAGCCTATACTCTGTCTGCGGTCTTCTTTGCCCCTCCCCAATCTTCATGAAGTGTGTGTGTGTGTGTGTGTGTGTGTGTGTGTGTGTGTGTGTGTGTGTGTGTGTGTGTGTGTGTTAATATACTTCATTTAGTAAATTTATTTGCATATATTCTTCCTTTAATCACAAATACTTTTACCTGAATTTACTCTTAAGGTTTTGCTACCCCTGGGGACACTGTTTTCGCTTACCCCATGACAATTTTTTCGTTCCCCCTTGGGGCAGTATTTTTGTCGCCCCCCCCCCCCCCGGGGCGGGGGTAGTTTTTTTAGTGCCTCCAGTTAATTTCACACTCGAGCGGCTCTTTAAAAAATGTTATTTTCATCAAAGCTGCGGATATTTTTTGGCCATAAATGAAATAAATAACAAATAAATGGCATTATATAAACTTTGATGTTTTTTTTAATGAGGTGGAGGCATGGAGGGGGATTTTATTTTTAAAAATTAGAAATTTGCCAGATTTGTTTGAAAACCTTCTGAAACTCATAGAGAAATGTGTATAGTCCATAAAAACCGATGTATATATCAAGCCGCTGCCTCAGCCATATTCATGGTGTATATTCTAAGGGGGTACCTTTGATATACCTTTGAAGAGTTTCGAGAGTTAATCTACTTTCTGAGCCCGGCCATGGGCCAGGCTCGTCTGGTGCTTGCCTGGTCAACCACCAGGCTGTTGCTGCTGGAGGCCCGGTGCCCCACATATCCATCACAGCCTGGTTGATCTGGCACCTGGTGAAAACACTTGTCCAATTTCCTCTTGAAGGCTTCTACACTTTTTCCAGATCGCAGGATATATACACCGAGAAGTATGTCTTGTAGCTTGTATATGTTGAGAGTTTTATTTAATACACATTTTTGGGGCTGAAGTATTTTTGTCTGGTGGTGAAGAGGTAACGTGTAGCCTTCATGACCTTACTGTAGTAGATAGGCTTCAAACCTTATTAACCAGCCTAGCTTTATCTCTGTATATAGACCGAGAAGTGTGCATCGCTTGGTGTGTATCAGTGTATATACACTGAGAGGTGAGTTTCAGTGTATATACACTGAGAGGTGTGTATATATATCAGTGTGTATATACACCAAGTTGTGTGTATGTATATCAGTGTATATACACCGAAAGTTATCTCCCAGTTTACATACTGTGAGAATTTATATTAATCCTTAATTTAGGGCTACAGGTGTTTAGTAGCAGATGTTTGTTCTCCAGGTATTTAATAGCAGATTTTTCTTCTCCAGGTGTTTAATACCATATATTTGTTCTTCAAGTGTTTGATAGCGGGTGGTTGTTTTCCAGGTGTTTGTTTTCCAGACGTTTGTTCTCCAGGTGTTTGTTCTCCAGGCTTTTGGTAGCAGGTGTTTGATCTCTGGGTGTTTAGGAGCAGGTGTTTGTTTTGCAGGTGTCTGATAGCAGGTGTTTTACCTATTTTCTCCATTTTCTTCAGAGCTTGCAACACTATCTATCAGTGTGTCAAGACAATTTAGATGCGTCCCGTTGCTCGGTTGGTAGCGCACTCAGCTCACACACTGAGTGTCCGTGGCTCGATCCCCGGTACTAGAAGAAACACTGTGTGTGTATTTCGTCACACCTGCTGTCCCTGTTCACCTATCAGCAAGTAGGTACCTGGGTGTTAGTCGACTGGTGTGGGTCGCATCCTGGGGGACAAAATTAACCCAAGTTGCCTGAAATTCTATGCATAATCAAGGTCTTTCTAAATAGTATATCACTGATGTCAGCTATGGTCTGCATATTCTGTATCATGTACTTGTAAAAAATAGATATAAATATTAATATAAACGAATAAACATAATACCGGACGGGGACTCGGACCGCAGTCCTTGTACTGTGTACCCCCTCAGCCACGGAGCTGACAATAGGATGATTTCTCTTACATGGTTGCATCAGCGGCAGGAACTGTGATCTGCCTCGTCCCTCACCCACGGAAACTTTCATGGTTCATCTATTCTCATAACACTCAAAGTTAGTCCAATGTCTCAGTCCTGCGTTTATGCGTCTGTTTATTTACTTTCTACAGCCAAAAATTTTATAGGAAGCAGCTTTATTCTACTCATAAATCCTTCTTAAAACCCAAGGTGATATCTCGTGTGGTCTTATTGCTTTATTGTTCTAATATCAAGTTCTTGTTGGCTAATTCTATAGTGACTGTACTAACATTCACTTCAATGTGACGCTGGGTGTTCAGTTAAATTTTAGTTCGACTAATACTGGTATTCATTATCCATCTTCTTCACCTCGTTCTGTTTATCATATGTTAACAACTACTCTGTTCTGATCTACACTGTCAAAACCCTCTAGTATCTTATACGTCACAATCATATCTCTGATTGTTCATTTTTTCCCAGGATTCTAGTCGTTCTTCATAATTCATCTCTTTTAACATCGTCTCTGTATGTGCTTGCTGAGATATGTTCACGATGGAGTCGGGTCTCAGTTCCCGGCAACAGCGTATTTGCATTTGTAAACAAAACACGCTCCGCCATATCGTTATGTTTTGCGATACAGTAAATAATCAGATATATCTCAAGGATGAACATATTCTTGATGGTAGTGAGCGTCACACCCGTACGTCTCCCCTTCCTCAGGAGCACTCTACTCTCTAGGGAGGTTAGGTTAGGTAAGGTTTGTCAGGAAACTGGACAAGTGTTTCCTGACGCGGGTCTTAGTCATACGATGACCCACAACTGGAGTTTTTGGTCATCTGATCGTGGCCTTCCGCTTTAGGGAGGTTCTTCGATGCCAGTAAGGGGCTTTTCATCCAAGGAACTGGATTTAGTCCCCCTTCCTTGGATTGACCCTGAATGCCTCCCAGGCACTATATGATCCCTATGGGTTTAATGCTTCCCCATAAATATAATAATCAGCTGTATGACAATTACTCCTTCAGTAAATCCTCATGAATATAATAATTAAGGAACTTTACACATGTTCCAGTTATAACTGAAATATATGTATATGCTTCAGTTATAACTGGATTATATGTATATGTTCAAGTTATAATTGAAGTATATATGCTTCAGTTATAACTGGAGTATATATGAAGCTCTTATACAGTGAGATTTTTAGTAAATGCTATTGAAAAAGTCCACAGAAAATTGAACAGGTGATACTATGCAGATATTTTCACTCGCTGTTCAATTTCCGCTGTGCTCTCTCCAGTCGTATTTACGATAAACTGCGTTATTTAGAGTTTTATATGAGAGGCGAGTATACTTCAACACCTGCGCGCGAGTATACTTCAACACCTGCCTGCGAGTATACTTCAACACCTGCCTGCGAGTATACTTCAACACCTGCCTGCGAGTATACTTCAACACCTGCTCGTGAGTATACTTCAACACCTGCGCGCGAGTATACTTCAACACCTGCGTGCTACCTCAGCCTCCCCTCCCCCCTCAATCCCTCCCCCGGGAAAAATAATCTACAATAGACAACTGCAATGTTATATACATTGCCAAAAATAAACACAGGAGTAATAATGTTGTTTTCTAGGTAGGTGTAATACTCTTGGGAGAGAACTGAAGGATACTCAGTGTAAAAACACTGATAGCACTTAATGGATATTCAAATTCCGTCTCTCTCTCTCTCTCTCTCTCTCTCTCTCTCTTTGCCAGTTGCTCTCTGATGTTGGACCGAGTTTTGTGGAGTGTCGGTGTTTTCATGTGTGTTTGCCTGCCTCACTTGTTTGTTTACATACCAAAATTAGAAATACATTTTGCAATTTCTGTCGATCTCGATATAAATATTGAGCAGGCGATACCCCTTCTCTTGCAAACATTGATTTTTTATTTTTTTCACTAAGCTTATCAATGATTTCAAAATTTCACCTTTTCAACTATATATATATATATATATATATATATATATATATATATATATATATATATATATATATATATATATATATACAAGAGACGATAAGCAGGCAAGTAATAAACACCTGGACAGAATATTAGTAGAGATAAATAAGACAGCAGGCGGAGGGTGAATGAAGAGAGAGAGAGAGAGAGAGAGAGAGAGAGAGAGAGAGAGAGAGAGAGAGAGAGAGAGAGAGAGAGAGAGAGAGAGAGAGAGAGAGAGAGAGAGAGTCAGGACCATGACAGTAAGAGCAGCAGTAGTGCAGCAGACCAACTCATTCCAGCATGCGTCCAGCTGCCCTTCACAGTCAAGCTATTCAAGAAAGGGAAGATGAGGCTGATGTACCTGGACGCTGGCAGAGTGCTTTGATCGCCTACTCGTTCCCACAGTTTGCACTGGAGGTGGACCCCATACAAATATATACATTATATGTCGTGCCGAACAAGTGAAATTGGTCATTTAGCAAGAACTCATTTAAAATTAAATCCATTCTAAAATTTTCTCTTATACGTTTATAGATATATTTTTTTTCATTTATGTTAATGGAAAAATTAATAATTTAATATCAAAAGAACTTTAGAAAACTTACCTAACCTTATTATCGCAAGCGCAATTTAATTTAGCCTAATCTAACTAAATATACTATATATAGGTTTACAATTATTTAATAATAAACAAACACAATGAAATACATTTTCGTTAGGTTCAGAATGATTTTTGCGAAATTACTGCATACATAAGTTTTCACTTGCCTTAATCGGCAAGAAGAGCGTTGCTATTTAAGCCAAAATAGCAAGTTTTACCTATTCGGCACGACATATAATATATATATATATATATATATATATATATATATATATATATATATATATATATATATATATATATATATATATATATATATATATATATATATACTTAAACACTTTTTTATGTAAAGTGTGAGATAGAACCGGTTCATTCTGGTATCGCTTTTCTGAATTTGCTAGTGTCAACAGGACTCAAGGAAGTGTTTAGCTTTCGAGAAATCGAGGAAGTGGTCAATCATCCCACTGCGAATTATTTGTCTTTGCTTCTAAGATTGCCGCTCTCTCAATCATTAACAACGCTCACATTAACATGAAGCTCTGTAAATGGTACGGTGATTCTCACAATCTGTGAAAAAGGACACTGTCGAACTGTACGTTAGTTTTTTTCTTGTTTATACAATAAGAATCGTATTAATAACTGTCTGTTTCAAGAAATCTCAGTTTGGAGGTATCGCGGACACGAGAAAGAAAAAATGGAAAGAGAGTGAGGAAGGGACTGGAAGAGAAGCCAATCTCTCTCTCTCTCTCTCTCTCTCTCTAGTGCGGTGCTTAGTTATGAATTTCATCCCTCCATCTCCCCCCAAACCCCTTCTCTAAAAAATGTAATATGAATTAGATAGGGAAAATTATTGTCCTGGTTCACATCTCCGGTTTTATCATGGGTGTTTATGAGGAAAATGCTATTCGCTTAATGTATATTTCGCTTAGCGAATGTTTTGGCCTGTCTCTATCTAGGTCGTTAAACGCGGGGAGGGGGGCAGAAGGGAAAGGGGGGAGTGTACTATTACTTTGTACTAAAGGTTACTCCCTAACCCATAAACTGAAATAGGTAAATAAAGGTAACTATGTACGCACTCATTCACATATACACATGCATGAATACACACATACACACACACACACACACACACACACACACACACACACACACACACACACACACACACACACACGAGCAACGAGTGCAAAGAGCTGAAAGCAGATTTAAGCCCAGATATAACAGCACTTTCAGAGACAATATTCGCAGAGATAACAGGAATAATTTTCCCAGTAGGATATCAACTGCTGAGGAAGGACAGGGGTAATAGGGAGGCAGGAGCAGCACTGTTAATTAGAGGCCAGTGGAGTTGTCAGGTAATCATAAGAATAAATAGAAGAAAGTCAAAGGACTATAGAGCAGACAATCTAGACTTAGACACCCAAGGCAGTTCAAGGTAATAATATTAATGATATACAACCCTACACTAAACAGCAGGAGAACAACACAGGGATGCGGCATCAAAAACGTAGTGGTTAACACTGTAACACTAAAGCAGAAGCATCAAGAATATCCCTTATGACCAACACAGATCTACTAATCATGGGAGATTTTAAATATAGAGAAACAGACTGGAATAATTGTAATTGACACATAGGACCTGAAACATGGATGGCACAACCAGAGGAAGAGGCAGGGATGAACCAGTAAGACTGAACTTATGTGAATCTGAACTGAAATGGAATATGAGAAGCCTCATGGGGCATGGCGACCATGCAACTGAGTACTTCCAGCAAATAATCATGAAGGGAAACATAGCTGAAGGAAGGGAGAAACTACACTTCAGAAGCTACGAGGGAACTGATACAGTCTACAAAGAGGGAAAGGACAATGAAAGATGTCGAATAAGATGATGGATTATTTACCTCATGGACTGATTAAATCGACTCCAGGCTGAGGGACTGATTGCCTCAAATTCCTTCACCGCTAAACAACAAACCAGTACTATGGAGAAAATAATCAACACAAGAGTAGTGGAGCACCTTTAAGAAGTACGTTCATGAAGAAGAGCCAGCACGGTTTTAGAGATAGTACATCATGTCACACGCAACGCATGAGAGGTTTAAGTGAACTGCATATTCTTGGACTGTAAGAAGGTATTTAAAGTAATACTGCTCAAAAGTTTGGGCCAAAAAAGCTGGAGGAGCAGTTAAGAGAGAATATACTGAAGTGGAGCAGGAATATCTAACTGTTAGGAAACAGTCATACTTTAGTAAGGGGCATCAGCATGGGTGTCACAAGTGGTACTGCACAAGAATGGGTTCTGGGACCAGTACTGTTTCTGGTTTAGGTGAATGACAAATTAAAAGGGACAGAGACTGATATTTTTCCCTGTTCGCAAATGATTTGAAAAATAATGAGGAGAATAAAAAGAGGAGAGCACAAGGAAATAATAGAAAAGAGATGGTACATCATGTCACACTAGACGAGCTGTGGGATTGTTCTAACAAGTGCTATTGGAATTTAAATTCAGCAGTGCAAGATTATGTACATAAATCATGGAAAGGCAAAGACCAAAAATGAAGTGTACATTCAGTAGCCTATGACTGCAGACCTCAGTGAGGACCTCAGGGTGAGCATAGTATCAAGCATATCACCTGAAGTGCATAATAACCAAATAACCTCCGCAGAGTCATTCACGACACTATATATGACACGTCAGGCCCCATCTTGGATCATGCAGCACTAACATGGAGCCAACAATTAGTGAAGCTTGCTAGAAATAGGAACAAGTGCAGAGGTTTGCAGCGAGACTAGTCTCACAGCTAAAGAAAATGGGCAACAAAAATAGACTAAACAAGTAAATCCTGATATTAGAAAACAGAAAACAGGGGTGACAAATACGCAGAACTGATGGGGTGAACAAGAACTATCTGTTCTATAGACAGGAAACAGGTACACGAGGGCAAAAACGGAAATTAAACACACAGACTAATCATAATGATATCAGAAAGTGTTTATTTAGTCGCAGAGTTGTTAGGGAGTGGAATGATCCTGACAATAAAGTGGAAGGAGAATCCGTTCACATCTTTAAGAAAAGGTATGAGACAATGCCACCAGCAACGACTAGTTTAAGAGACAGTACCGGGAGCTGGAACTCAGCCTCTTCAACCACAAACATAAGAGCAGAAATAGGTACGTAAAACACACACACACACACACACACACATATACATACTCACACACACACACACACACACACACACACACACACACACACACACACACACACACACACACACACACACACACACACACACACACACACACCGGTGTCAGCAGAATAAACAGAATAATCTGAAGTATGCTTCTTAAAGCAATGACCAAAAAGATAGAGGTGGGGGGTAGGGACCATCTACCTTTTATTCATCCCCCCTCCTCTCATCATCCCCTCCTTTTCATCCACCCTCTCTTCATCCCCTTCCCCATTTTCCCCTCTTCATACCCTCCCCTCTTCACCCCCTCCTTTTCATCGTCTTCCCTCCCCACCCCCCTCTTCTTCCCTCCCGCGAAACACATCTCTCAATTCAACTTTGTCTTCGTAACAGAGACACGTAAATCCTGACAGATCTCAATTTTAGACGTTTCGCTCAGGACTGAGCTGCCTCGACCTGCTGAACTGATCGGCCTGGCTAATTCTGAGTGGCACAGGACAATCAGAGTCCGAAGAATTTTCCGTTTGTTGGTTTTTTCCGACCCTTTCAAGTGTCTTGATGCTGCTGAAGGGCTCTTGATCCAAAGAATTGGAGATACCCTCTCATTCCTTGGATCAAACCTAGTTACGTATTCCTCTGAGCTGCATAAAACCTCCGTATTTAGCGCTTCCACTTTAATATTACAGTAGTAGTAATAGTAGTAATAATAATAATAATAATAATAATAATAATAATAATAATAATAATAATAATAATAATAATAATAATAATAATAAAATATTCTTAATGTCAGTATTGAAGAGGGTTGCTTCCTTAATGACCCTCATGTAATCGACGTATTCTCATTAACCTGGTGCACCAGATAGGTGTTAATGACCCTCGTGTAGTTGTTGATGACCCTCGTGTAGTTGTTAATGGCCCTCTTGTAGTTGTTAATGACCTTCGTATAGTTGTTAATGGCTCTCGTGTAGTTGTTAATGGCCCTCTTGTAGTTGTTAATGACCTTCGTATAGTTGTTAATGACCCTCGTGTAGTTGTTAATGGCTCTCGTGTAGTTGTTAATGGCTCTCGTGTAGTTGTTAATGGCTCTCGTGTAGTTGTTAATGGCTCTCGTGTAGTTGTTAATGGCCCTCTTGTAGTTGTTAATGGCTCTCGTGTAGTTGTTAATGGCTCTCGTGTAGTTGTTAATGGCTCTCGTGTAGTTGTTAATGGCTCTCGTGTAGTTGTTAATGGCTCTCGTGTAGTTGTTAATGGCCCTCTTGTAGTTGTTAATGACCCTCGTGTAGTTGTTAATGACCCTCGTGTAGTTAATGGCCCTCTTGTAGTTGTTAATGGCCCTCTTGTAGTTGTTAATGACCTTCGTGTAGTTGTTAATGGCTCTCGTGTAGTTGTTAATGGCTCTCGTGTAGTTGTTAATGGCTCTCGTGTAGTTGTTAATGGCTCTCGTGTAGTTGTTAATGGCTCTCGTGTAGTTGTTAATGGCTCTCGTGTAGTTGTTAATGGCCCTCTTGTAGTTGTTAATGACCCTCGTGTAGTTGTTAATGACCCTCGTGTAGTTGTTAATGGCTCTCGTGTAGTTGTTAATGGCTCTCGTGTAGTTGTTAATGACCCTCGTGTAGTTGTTAATGGCTCTCGTGTAGTTGTTAATGGCTCTCGTGTAGTTGTTAATGGCTCTCGTGTAGTTGTTAATGGCTCTCGTGTAGTTGTTAATGGCTCTCGTGTAGTTGTTAATGGCTCTCGTGTAGTTGTTAATGGCTCTCGTGTAGTTGTTAATGGCTCTCGTGTAGTTGTTAATGACCCTCGTGTAGTTGTTAATGGCTCTCGTGTAGTTGTTAATGGCTCTCGTGTAGTTGTTAATGGCTCTCGTGTAGTTGTTAATGGCTCTCGTGTAGTTGTTAATGGCCCTCTTGTAGTTGTTAATGACCCTCGTGTAGTTGTTAATGGCTCTCGTGTAGTTGTTAATGGCTCTCGTGTAGTTGTTAATGACCCTCGTGTAGTTGTTAATGGCTCTCGTGTAGTTGTTAATGGCTCTCGTGTAGTTGTTAATGACCCTCGTGTAGTTGTTAATGGCTCTCGTGTAGTTGTTAATGACCCTCGTGTAGTTGTTAATGACCTTCGTGTAGTTGTTAATGGCTCTCGTGTAGTTGTTAATGGCTCTCGTGTAGTTGTTAATGGCCCTCTTGTAGTTGTTAATGACCCTCGTGTAGTTGTTAATGACCCTCGTGTAGTTGTTAATGGCCCTCTTGTAGTTGTTAATGACCTTCGTGTAGTTGTTAATGGCTCTCGTGTAGTTGTTAATGGCCCTCGTGTAGTTGTTAATGACCTTCGTGTAGTTGTTAATGGCCCTCGTGTAGTTGTTAATGGCCCTCTTGTAGTTGTTAATGACCTTCGTGTAGTTGTTAATGGCTCTCGTGTAGTTGTTAATGGCCCTCGTGTAGTTGTTAATGGCCCTCTTGTAGTTGTTAATGACCTTCGTGTAGTTGTTAATGACCTTCGTGTAGTTGTTAATGGCCCTCGTGTAGTTGTTAATGGCCCTCTTGTAGTTGTTAATGACCTTCGTGTAGTTGTTAATGGCTCTCGTGTAGTTGTTAATGGCCCTCGTGTAGTTGTTAATGGCCCTCTTGTAGTTGTTAATGACCTTCGTGTAGTTGTTAATGACCTTCGTGTAGTTGTTAATGGCCCTCTTGTAGTTGTTAATGACCTTCGTGTAGTTGTTAATGGCCCTCTTGTAGTTGTTAATGACCTTCGTGTAGTTGTTAATGACCTTCGTGTAGTTGTTAATGGCCCTCTTGTAGTTGTTAATGACCTTCGTGTAGTTGTTAATAGCCCTCTTGTAGTTGTTAATGACCTTCGTGTAGTTGTTAATGGCTCTCGTGTAGTTGTTAATGACCTTCGTGTAGTTGTTAATGGCCCTCGTGTAGTTGTTAATGGCCCTCTTGTAGTTGTTAATGGCCCTCGTGTAGTAGTTGTTAATAACCCTCGTGTATTAGTTAAAGACCCTCGTGTAGTGGATATTTCTTAGCAACCCTCGTGTAGATTATAGGTCTGGTCTTAATGACCCTCATGTAATCCAAAGTAATTAATGCCCCTCGTGTAGCCAATAGGCCTTAGACTTAACTAATTAGAACGCAGCGAAACGTGTGTGTGTGTGTGTGTGTGTGTGTAGATGCTTTGTTCTGATTGGCTTGCCATTACGGTGCCTTTGTTGTGGTTGCCTGATTATGTGGGTGCTTAAGCCTGATTGGCTGTCTTCCAATGTACTTGGCTCCAAATTACTGGCCACAGCTGTTATAGGGAAGAATACTGTGTGAGGCTACAGTGAACTGTAATATGGTGAGTGGAGGAGGAGGGGGGTGAGGAGTAGCAAGGAGAGAGTGGGGGAGAGGGAGAAGTGGAGAAGAGGGAATGAGGGAGTAAAGAGGAAGGAGTAGGTGAGAATAGTAGAAAGAAGGAAATGGATGAGAGGAGAAGTGGAATAGTTGATTATTATGTGGAGAAAAGGGGGAGGAGGAACAAAAGAAAACGTAGAGAAAGAGAGAGAGAGAGAGAGAGAGAGAGAGAGAGAGATAGAGAGGGAGGAAATAAGAAGTCTCCCCTTACATTACGTGACGGGATGAAATTGGTGCCTTGGGAGTGTAAGGGAGACACGAAATACGGAGATGGGGGGGCAGGGAGGCAGGCGGGGGGCAGGCAGGGGGCAAGCGAGGGGCAGGCGGGGGCAGGCGGGGGACAGGCAGGGGGCAAGCGAGGGGCAGGCGGGGGGCAGGCGGGGGGCAGGGGGTCGGGGGTAGGACAGGGAGAGAGAATAGAGATGGAGCTTCCTTAACTAACAATCCTCAAAGAGCTGCTGTATCTGCAGCAGCACACACCTGCTGTATCTCCAGCAGCACACACCTGCTATACCTGCAGCAGCACGCACCTGCTGTACCTGCAGCAGCACACACCTGCTGTACCTGCAGCAGCACACACCTGCTGTACCTGCAGCAGCACACACCTGCTGTACCTGCAGCAGCACACACCTGCTGTACCTGCAGCAGCACACAACTGCTGTACCTGCAGCAGCACACACTTTCTGTACCTGCAGCAGCACACACCTGCTGTACCTGCAGCAGCACAAACCTGCTGTACCTGCAGCAACACACAACTGCTGTACCTGCAGCAGCACACACCTGCTGTACCTGGAGTAGGACACACCTGCTGTACCTGCAGTAGCGCACATCTGCTGTAGGAAGGGATAGATCCGACAAGAACAGGACGAGAGACCAAGCTAGATTGCCATCCACAGACCTGGTTAGTTAATCATACACTGGCGACCAACATGGCTAACTCTCCAACGTTTCGTTCAAGAGGAGCTTCACGGCTAACTCTCCAACGTTTCGTTCAAGAGGAGCTTCACGGCTAACTCTCCAACGTTTTGTTCAAGAGGAGCTTCAACGAGTCTGCAACCTTGACTCCATGCAACTCCTAATCAGCGAAGAGGAGTTGCAAAATACCCAGGACTCACCTGGTGAGTCCTGGGTATTTTGCCTGACTCATTCGCGCAAAATAGCCGAGAGCTGCTCACGGGGTATGTAATGTCTATGTCTGGGTAGCATATACCTAAACCTTCTCCTCTATCTCATTTCACAGCGCCATCATCTGCAGAATGAATCACGAAATCATAATAACACGATTGTAAACAAACCGCGGTACGGGTGGGTTTTGAACCCATGGCGAGTGAGTCTTATAACTCACTGGTCTGTGAGTTTTAGAACTTACTCTGCATAAGTTCAAACCCCAATCCATTCACTGATTTGTTTACAGGATGAATATGGTGTACATGGAAAAGCAAAAACAAATGCGGTATAATGCTATCCTTTACTGACTACGTTTCGCCCACACAGGATCACATTATACTGCATTTGTGATCATTTTTCTTCCTGTCGGTATTTATTCCATTTATCTCCTTCTGTGGTATACACAATGACCTAGCTGCTTCGGCGGCAAAATCTACAAATATAATTCCTTCTATAAGCTCTGTATGATCCCTAAGGGCTTAGCGCATTCCCCTTGAATAACAATTAAAAAAAAAAAAAAATAATAATAATAATAATAATAATAATAATAAATAATAATAAAAATCAGCAAAATGTTTGAGTAATAAATATTTATTGTACACTGTCCATGACCCTGCCAGAGACCTCTCAGATGGCCAGACACAGACACAAACTCACCTAGCACGGCATCAGTATGCTCCATAGAGACCTGTTCATCAAGGTCAGGAGAATCGTCAGCAGAACACGAGAAGTGAGACAAGCAGAGCACCCCAGCCCTCCCAGGTATCAAGACGCTGCTCCAGTTGCTGTTGAAGACAGCAGCAGCTCACCAGCGACCACTGCCCGGGAGACATGATATGCAATCAGTGCTACAGACGGGGACATTTAAGAGGACAACTTGCTTGCGAGACATCAAACGTAACTAACGCTTTAGGCGAGGACATCAAGAGGACAAATGCCGCAGCATAAACAGCTGGTAAGGTAGGACCAGCTGTTTAGATGCGTTATCGAGAACCAGAACACTAGGATTTCAGATCTAGTCGTCACATGTGGCGTCACCCACCCAGCTGCTCATCTACCTCCGTAGACAGCTACTGAGACCATGGAAAGAGGAACTACACAAATCAGTGAGAATAGGAAACACTTGTCCTGTTTCCTGACGAACTTTACCTAACCTAACCTTTTAGCACATCCAAAGAAGAGATATATACAACCAGTAAAATGAGGATGATGGAACAGAGGAGCGCATTTTAAGCCGTATATCCTAATTACGAATCAAATAAAGTAGAAAACTAAGATAATATATCGGTTACTAAAAACAGTATTATTTTAGGAAGTATTTCTTCAGTATATGGGTAAACCGAACTAGAAGTCTTCAGTGCTGAAGACAAACTGACTTAAGCTCTGCATAACCAGGGGTTTTCTACAGAGTATGTCATTGATGTCAGCTATGGTCTGTATAAGTTGTATCATGCACTTGTAGAAATAAAGTTTATTATTATTATTTTTGTTATTATTATTATTATTATTATTAATACTTCCATTGGGGTCCTTGTACTACCTTACTATTATCAGACAAGCTTTCGGAAATAGTCGAAATCAGTCATCATTATAACACTAAAAATAAAAAAATTCAATAAATCCGGCCAGCTGAAGAATGTGATTCAAGCCCAGTGGCTAGAGCTCAACATGGGGAAAGATATAGTTACATACACAAATGGTTCTTTGTGTATGCGAGTCTTAAGACACGTAATCTGTGTCGCAAAACGGACGAGTCTTAAGACATAATGCGAGTCTTAATAAAGGTGAGCACACAAGTGGTTGTTAGTATGTGTCTGTTGAGCCTTAAGGTTCAGCATACAGTGGAGAGAGAGCCAGTAGTGCCATATAGGATCGATGCCACGTTGGGTGTGCCAGGTGGGCAGCGGCGCTTTCCTTCCATTAGTGGCTGACGCAGATGGTTGGGAGAGGATGTTGAGGAGGGTGGTGGGAAGGATGTGGGGGCGGGAGAATGGCGGGGTGAATGTAAAGATGTGGAGAAGAATGATGAGGGGAATGTGAAGTTTCTGGGGATGGGAGGTGGGGAGGCTGTGGGATGAATTTAAGCAATTTTGGCATTTGAAAAGTGATGGGACAGCGCAACCATTAATACCACTCTTGGCAGTAAAACACACCCACCCACACACACACACACACACACACACACACACACACACACACACACTCAAATAACCACACCACAGCCAAAAAAAATATATATATCAGGCAAGTATCTATCGATAAGTGCTTTAGTAACTAACACACACACGACTCGATCCCTGCAAGCACGACTAGGTGAGCACAAATAAGTGAGTACATGCACAAGAAAAACAAAGACAAAAGTGACAAACAGTAAACACTACTAACATGAATGAAACAACACAAACAAATACTAATCACACCAAGTTAAGCCAATCAACAGCAGTTTAAAATTCCATTAAATTTTGTCTAAAGACAATTTCCCCGAGGTCACTGCAGGTTACTTAGCGCTATGGCTTATGATACACCTCAAACCCATGGTGTAGGTGGAAGTTAAAAGATTACAGAGGCCCATAATGGGTCCAGAGTGTAATAGCATTATGATACACTCCATACCCATGGTGTGGGTGGAAGTCAAAAAGATTAGAGAGGCACATAATGGGTTCAGAGACAGAGCCTCCAAGTTGGACTTTGGTAAGGAAAGCTGAAAGGCCTAAGACGTGGAGAAACAGTTATAATGCGTTACACAGAGGCAGGCCATAAACAACACAGAGAGGCAGGAGCACCTGCGTACAGGTGGATATGAGTGAGATGTGTGTTGTGTCCCGATTCTCAATCGCCAAAGATTCGTTTCAAAGCTATAATTCTCATTAGAGGAGGAGGATTTTCAGTGTGAGAGCCCACCGGGTCATCCCGGCAACATTCTGCTATAGACTGAGCGTGTTAGAGCAGTCTTCGTCTCTGCATTTACTCCGTTATTTCTCGGGACACCAACAGAACTTCACATCCTCGTGCTGTGCATAGACAGGCTAACCACTCCTGGGTCAAGTGTGCGGACAGGAGGCTACTGGGCCAGGGCAGACAGCGCACACTGGGATTCTAGGTACACAGTGAACGGAGAACCAGCGAAGCCAGCTCTCAGGACAAGAGCAGCGAGGATTGTATGAAGCTTCTCGGTAACCATAGAAGACTTTCCTTGGCAACTGGGCACAGTAAGAGTTCTTTAGTGATCACAAGAAAGTCAACACCACACTCATTCTTACACCCATCAGTAATGACCTTTATCAGTGAAGCATGAATCAAATCATGCGCCATGAAATTAGAAGCTAACCTCTCTAACTGCAAACACATCGAAGCTACAATCCAGAAGAGGATCTCGTATCCGAATGCCAATTGACACAGGAAGCTTTGCTTAACAAGGAAACGCTTACCTCTCTATCTCTCTCTCTCTCTCTCTCTCTCTCTCTCTCTCTCATCCACAAACACCGCAGCATAAGCTGGGTTGCAGCCTTGTACCGTACTAGCCTGGAGTATGACTGCCAAGTCTACTCCTCTGCCAGCCCTTCCCTTCTAAACTTGACAAATCCTCTTCAATGATAAGTCTTCCGTTGAATCTAGTGAGCTTTCGGATCTCTGCCGTGAGGCTCTCACTCCTCACGGTAGGCTGTGACGCAGTGTTCCTCCATTCTTATGTTCTTAAGAACGTCCATATAACCAGAAGGCCTCGATTCCATCAGGAATGACTCTGACAACACCTAAACATTAAAACATGTGATGCTCAGACTGTTGCCTTGCGGAATCCCCCTCTTCCAGGGAAAGTTCCTGTGACTAGCACGAACCAACTGGGAGTTCCAGAGGTGCTGGCAGCATTCGGCTAGCAAGAGGAGAGGATGAACTAGCCAGAACAGCAAGAGTTACCGCATGTGACCTCGGGTAATATTTCCGCCGGGAGAGAACCACCGGATGATCCACTTGATGCGCAACCAGTTGATCCATTACTAATGTCACCTGGACCGCCCAGTTCCCTTTGTGTGGTGCGTGTCTCAAGATTGACGAGCGATGCTTCTTTTACGATCAGTCTGGCGTTGGACTTACAGTAATGATTACTTGTGGGTCGGACTTACAACTGGCATAGCACACAGGTTGGCAGACTCTGTCAGGTATTACGCCAATTATCTGCTCACTAAAAATAACCCGCACACAGGAAACAGAAGCTTATGACGACGTTTCGGTTCGCTTTGGACCACTGACTAGTCACTCCTGTGTAGTCACAAGTGGGACCGAAACGTCGCCATAAGATGTCTTTATTTATTAAACCATTATTATTATTATGGGGAGCACTAAACCCGTAGGGATTACACATCGCCTGTGGGGAGGAGTGAGGAGGGAAGGCATTCAGACTCAGTTCAGGGAACCGGAACACGGATCCAGTTCCCTAGATCAAGACCCCCCTCTCACCGGCATCAAGGAACCTCCCTTGAGGGAGGTTCATTTATTAAAAAAATGGGTTTATTTTTACCCTTTTAATTTCACCAAACTCCCAGACTGTTGAAACGAATTAAGATTTACAATTTTAAAACAACGAGATGGTTAGCCACACGAGTCAGTGTTGTGGAAACAGTGACTGGAGGCTAGGTTTTAGATCTAAATTCTATTTTAAAGCTAGGTTGTGGTTTAAAGCTAGGTTCTGATTTAGAGATAGGTTCTGATTTAGAGCTAGGTTCTGATTTAGAGCTAGGTTCTGGTTTAGAGCTAGGTTCTTACTGTCTTAGAGATTGATTCCGCCTATTCCTGTTTGTGGGACTGAAAACAGTCGGTCACAGATAATTCTTTGTGGGTGTTGCATGCTCTCTCTCTCCCCTTAGAGAGACATTTGTTAGGTAAAAGGACACATGTACAACTAATATTACATTTTATTGTGGCAACGTTTCGCTCCCCAGGAGCTTTATCAAGCCGTTACAAAAATTACAACGATCGTGATATGTTTTTATATCTCACTCTAATACCTACTGCAAATAATCACAGACAGGCGATCTTAACTATGCAAGACAAGCCACGGGGGGTGGAAATTTTTAGCTCAAGTACTTTCACACTTCTCAGTGCGTCATCAGGAGCTATGCAGTGTTGCCTTGCAATGTTGACTCAGTAAAATGTAGCAATTGTTGCACTTGTGTCCTTTTACCTAACATATTGTCGGTAATTCTACCATCATTACAACAAGACACTTGTGCAATACTTGGAAATCTTTATTGTGGGAACGTTTCGCCAGGCAGTGGTTTCTTCAGTCCAATACAGTGAATTACGGTGGAAGATGAGGATGAGTTTGAGGCAATTAGTCCCTCCATCAATCTTGAGAAACGTACAGCATATGTACGGTGAAGTGGCTTATATACCCCGCACATATGCTGTACATTTGTCAAGACTGATGGACTGGACATATCGACTCCAGGCTGAGGGACTGATTACCTCAAACTCCTCCTCATATTCCATCGTTCTTATCTGTACTGGGACAGATGAAGCTACTAACCTGTCGGCTTTCTAAAATATTTAACTCAAACTTTGGTTTACAGCATTTGCTTCGAGCAATGATACAACTTATTAAGTGTAATTCTGGAGATGTACATATATGGTATACAATACCAAATTAGATGTGCAACATCTGGGTATCTTTATTGTAGACGTATCGCCATCCAGTGACTTTATCAATACAATAAAGATACCAAGATGTTGCACATGAGTCAAATTCTTCATCGTAGTCCTGGAGAACCGAGGTTAATTTCACTTCAGATTAACTTCGTTATATACCGTCAAAAACGACCGAGGACGTGGCGTATGCTAATGTGATTCTTGGATCAGATCCTACACAGAAAATTAACGGATGAACAAGACCCATAAGAGAACATTCCTGGCCATATTCCATTGTTATTGTCCGAGTTCCTTATGGGAAGAGACTGTACACACGAGATTAAAACAGCGCCAGACTCAAACGAGATCAGTCTCGAGGCGATCAAGTCACAGAAGACAGGGAAAGTGAGCAGGAGAGAGAGAGACAAGAGATGATACTTAAGTATACAGTCACAGGTAAGAGACTTCGGCATATTGAAAGCAGCTTCAGTGGTACCGAAATTCATGGAAAGTGATCTTGATACAGATAGTGATGCTTTCGAAAATCAGACAGGTACTTTACAATGGTCTAGAAAGCACTGGACAGCTCTGGTAGGTGCTGCCTAAACCAGGAAGCATATTATAGTGTGTGTGTATGTTATATATATATATATATATATATATATATATATATATATATATATATATATATATATATATATATATATATATAGGAAAGAGAAATTATTTCCCAGTAAAAGTAGGCCTTAGACAAGGATGTGTGATGTCACCGTGGTTGTTTAATATATTTATAGATGGGGTTGTAAGAGAAGTAAATGCGAGAGTCTTGGCAAGAGGCGTGGAGTTAAAAGATAAAGAATCACACACAAAGTAGGAGTTGTCACAGCTGCTCTTTGCTGATGACACTGTGCTCTTGGGAGATTCTGAAGAGAAGTTGCAGAGATTGGTGGATGAATTTGGTAGGGTGTGCAAAAGAAGAAAATTAAAGGTGAATACAGGAAAGAGTAAGGTTATGAGGATAACAAAAAGATTAGGTGATGAAAGACTGAATATCAGATTGGAGGGAGAGAGTATGGAGGAGGTGAATGTATTCAGATATTTGGGAGTGGACGTGTCAGCGGATGGGTCTATGAAAGATGAGGTGAATCATAGAATTGATGAGGGGAAAAGAGTGAGTGGTGCACTTAGGAGTCTGTGGAGACAAAGAACTTTGTCCTTGGAGGCAAAGAGGGGAATGTATGAGAGTATAGTTTTACCAACGCTCTTATATGGGTGTGAAGCATGGGTGATGAATGTTGCAGCGAGGAGAAGGCTGGAGGCAGTGGAGATGTCATGTCTGAGGGCAATGTGTGGTGTGAATATAATGCAGAGAATTCGTAGTTTGGAAGTTAGGAGGAGGTGCGGGATTACCAAAACTGTTGTCCAGAGGGCTGAGGAAGGGTTGTTGAGGTGGTTCGGACATGTAGAGAGAATGGAGCAAAACAGAATGACTTCAAGAGTGTATCAGTCTGTAGTGGAAGGAAGGCGGGGTAGGGGTCGGCCTAGGAAAGATTGGAGAGAGGGGGTAAAGGAGGTTTTGTGTGCGAGGGGCTTGGACTTCCAGCAGGCATGCGTGAGTGTGTTTG
>NC_091328.1:13752357-13787357 GCF_038502225.1 Cherax quadricarinatus
ACACACACACACACACACACACAAAGGTGAGTCCTGGGAAAGTTGCATTTGCTTGCAAGATGACTCCCAAGTTGATGGGTGGAGTGGAGACCTTCCTGGGAGCAATTAGTCTCTCTCAGGCCAGGCTACAGTTCCCCCTCCTCTCTCTCTCTCACTCCTCTCCCTTTTTCTCTCTTTCTTTTTGTCTGTCTGTCTCTCTCTCTCACACTAAGAAGTGAGTCTCGACCCTTGCAACCACAAATAGGTGAGCACATACAAGGTGGATGGGGAGAGAATGTTTTAGAGATGGGACACAGGAACAAGAGGGCACAGTTGGAAGTTGAAACTCAGATTTGTCGTAGGGATATTAGGAAGTACTTCTTCAGTCTTAGAGCTCTCAGGAAGTGGAACTATGTGGAGAGTGGTGTGGCTGAGGAGGGATCCACACATAGTTTTGAGAAGAGGTACGATAAAGCTCTTGATGCCAGAAGAGTGAACTCACCAGTGACCATCGAAAAGGCGGGACCAGGAGCCGTGATTCGACCGTTGCAACCACATATAGGCGAGTACACACACACACACATGTTAGGAAGTATTTCTTCACTCACAGAGTTGTCAGGAAGTGGAATAGTCTGGAAAGGGAGGTGGTGGAGGCAGGATCCATACATAGTTTTAAAAAGAGGTATGATAAAGCTCACGGAGCAGGGAGGGAGTGACCTAGTAGCGACCACTGAAGAGTCGGAGGCCAGAAGCTATGAATCGGCCCCTGCAACCACAATTAAGAAATTAGGCGAGTACACACACACACACACACACACACACACACACACACACACACACACACACACACACACACACACACACACACACACACAAAAGCTGGAAGACCGGGCAGGTATAACAGCGAAGGCACTGCAACGCCGGAAAGATATCAGCGAGTCATGGTATGTGACGAGGTGTCAGAGTGGGGCGCCTGTGACGAGCGGAGTTCCACAGGGGTCAGTCCTAGGATTGGTGCTGTTTCTGGTATATGTGAACGACAAGACAGAAATAATACTCAGAAGTGTCTCTGTCTAATGACGATGTCAAGTTGATGAGAAGAATTCAATTGGACGAGGACCAGGCAGAACTACAGAGGGATCTGGACTGGCTCCAGGCCTGGTCCAGAAACTGGCTCCTGGAGTTCAATCCAACCAAGTTCAAAGTCAAGAAGACTGGGGAAGGGCAAAGAAGACCGCAGACGGAGTACAGTCTAGGGGGTGCCAGAAACTACGAACTTTACTCAAGGAAGAGGATCTCCTGAGGCGTATATCAACTGAATAACTGCTCCAGCATACGGGCGCGTAGCAAACCTAAGAACAGCATTCCGACATCTTAATAAGGAATTGTTCAAGACTCTGTACACCGTGTACGTCAGGCCTATATTGGAGTATGCAGCACCAATTTGGAACCCACACCTAGCCAAGCAAGTAAGGAAATTAGAGAAAGTGCAAAGGTTTGCAACAAGACTAGTCTCGGAGCTAAGGGGCATGTCCTACGAGGAGAGGTTAAGGAAAATCGACCTGAGGACAGGAGAGATAGGGTGGATATGATAACGACATATAAAATACTGAGAGGAATCGACAAAGTGGGCAGAGACAGGATGTTCCAGAGATGGGACACAGCAACAAGGGTTTACAGATGGAAGTTGAAAACTCAGATGAGTTACCGGGATGTTAGGAAGTATTTCTTCAGTCATAGAGTTGTCAAGAAGTGGAACAGTCTGGAGAGTGATGTAGTGGAAGCAGGATCCATACATAACTATAATAAGAGGTGCGATAAGGTTTCCAGAGCAGGGAGAGAATGGACCTAGAAATGATTAGCGAAGAGGCTGGGCCAGGAGCAATGAATCGACCCCTGCAACCACAATTAGGTGAGTACAGTTAGGTGAGTATACACACACACACACACACACACACACACACACACACACACACACACACACACACACACACACACACACACACACAATACCCCCCTACTGAGGGGGTGTAGTTCATTGGAAGAGCGTTCGCTTTGCATGTGAAAGGTCCCGGGTTCGATCCCCGGCACCTCCAGTCTCGGGGATGTGGCTCAGATGGTAGAGCGTTCCCTTAGCATGCGAGAGGTACGGGGATCGATACCCCGCATCTCCACATTTTAAGAAGAGGTATGATAAAGCTCATGGAGCAGGAAGAGTGGCCTTGTAGCGACCAGTGAAGAGGCGGGGCCAGGAGCTGTGAATCGACCCCTGCAACCACAACTAGGTGAGTACACTCGCGCGCACACACACACACACACACACACACACACTGGAAAGCGACGTATTGGAAGTAGGATCCATACATAGCTTCAAGAAGAGGTATGATAAAGCTCATGAAGCAGGGTGACCTAGTAGCGGCCAGTGAAGAGGCGGGGCCAGGAGCTTTGAATCGACCCCTGCAGCCACAATTAGGTGAGTACAGCTAGGTGAATACACACACACACACACACACACACACGCACAGTGAAGAGGTGGGACCAGGAGCTATGAATCGACCCCTGCAACCATATTTAGGTCAGTAAAATTAGATGAGTATTCACACACGCACACACTTTCGCTCAAATTCTGGTCCTTGCTCTCTCTCTCTCTCTCTCTCTCATCAGAATAAATACATAAATAAATGTTACCACTCTCGGAATAAAAACTCCTTCTCTTCCGTTGGTAAGGGTGTGTCTCAGACTTGGTAATAGTTGGTGAAGGAGCGTGTTTCTGACTTGGTAATAGTTCTTGCTGGAGTGTTTGCCTGCCTTGGCATTAATTCTTGCAAGGGTTATTAGAGAGGTGTGTTGCCGGGTTGGTATTAATTCCTGCAAGGGTTAGTGGAGAGGTGTGTCGCTGGGCGGGTATTACTTCTTGGTGGTAGCAGATATGAACCCTCTGGAATTATACACGAATTGTACAGGAATTGTACTGGAATTATATACGAATTGTACGGAACTGCTCAAGAATTTGTACACGATTTATACAAGAACTATACAATGAAGGGAATTGCTCAGAAATTGTACACAATATTTTTTCCAGAAATTGCACGGAATTGTTCAAGACTGTACACCGTGTACGTCAGGCCTATGTTGGAGTATGCAGAACCAATTTGGAACCCACACCGAGCCAAGGAAGGAAATTGTACAGGAATTACGTAATAATTGAAAGAAATTGCTCGAAAATTGTAGATGATTGACTCAGCACAGAACTATGAGGAAAGAAAAGGGGAAGACAAGGAAGAATAAATTAGAAAAATAAAAGCTCTGATTTCTTCAAGAATTCTTCTTTTTCTTCTCTCTCTCTCTCTCTCTCTCTTTCTCTCTTTTACACAGATTTTAACAAGGTTAGGTTAAGGATTCCTAACTTTATTTACAAGCTAAGAGCTGTTACTTACATTTGCTGATTTAAAAGCCTTTTATGTTGTAATGAGAAATACAAGTAGGGAACAGGATGATTGGAGCCATCTGTTGGCCAGCAATTTCATCAACTGACTTTATTTCGTTGATATCTGTGTTGTACGAACATGTTTCAGACTAGAGTCATACTGGGAATAAATGATCTCAGATGAAGTGATGCTCTGGAGATGGTTATAGTAAGAGTAAAGTTTATGCTTGCTGCCCGTCTTGTGATGTAGAAGCTCACTTCTCGCTGTCCTCGGAATGGACCCAAGTGTGGTACTTAGATAATATTGGCCTTGTACATAAGAGCAAGACCGTCCACATCCCTCCTGTGTTGAAGGCTCTACTGAAATGACAGATCTATCCAGGCTGTGTCCAAGCGAGAGATGAGACGTCTTGCTATGTTCTCTACGCTGTCAAGAAGTCGCAGATGAGATGGGGGGGGGCAGGCAATTCAAGAAAGTGGAGCATACTCGAGGTGTGAGCGTACTTGTGCCTCATACAGAATCTTGCAACCTTTACTATTGAACAGATGCGAGATATGTCGAGGTGCTGTAAGCTTCCTGGCGGCCTTGATTGCCAGGTTTACAACGTAGTTCATCATGGTCAGTTTGGAGTCAAATTTCACCCCAAGCATATCAACTTCACCCCCGGGTACCCACACTCTCATTCATACTACTGCTCCGCCATTACTATCATGGTGCGTACGCACTATCATCATTTGTGTTTTCTCAGGAGCAAATGTTACCTGTCATCGATTTTCCCGGGCTAATATAGCTCTAAACTGGTGGCTGATGTAACTTAGAGCAACTGACATTTCCTCTCTTGGATAAGTACATGTCAGAGTGGAGTCATCTGCATATGAATAGGATTCTGGGATGAGATGAAGGAGGTCACTGAAGTAGACATTCCATAACAATGGCCCAAACACACTTCCTTGTAGAGCACTTGTCCCAATAGGATGTCTTCCTGACTTTCTCTCTCTCTCTCTCTCAGTAGGCTTTACACGGTTCCAGTCTAATGCTTCACTATTTTTATCTTAATTACAGGTTCTTTAAAAATTCATTAAATAACCATAAATATTTAATATATAATATATACAGATTAGTGACTGTGATATATATATATATATATATATATATATATATATATATATATATATATATATATATATATATATATATATATATATATATAGGGAAGTACCACCTCTATAGCTGGATTGGGGACCCTCATCCTCAGAGAAGACAATAAAGGTACCTCAGGAAAAACTCAAGTTTCTCCCCGGAGCTGTTTGAATATTTTCTTCTCCTACCACCCCCTATATATTTTATATTCTATGTGAACATTTATTAATAAACAGAATACATTTACAGAATACATTTACATAAAAAAACATAAACATGAATACAATGGCACAATGTATCAAAGATCATGAATTTCCTCCAGCTCCTCCGAGGCTGGACGCGAGCCAAGTATGCAGCAAGCATTTCCCCTCTGGATGGCTACGCTGAGGCGCTGGAACATGAAAGTGGCTGCCCTTGGGTCCCTGGTGGTGTCGATGAATCTGGAACCCAATTCTTTAAGGAAACATGTGGCATTTTTTCCCCATGATCCCAAGGTCTCTGATCCCACTGGGACAAATTGATACTCTTGGCTAATGTCCCTGTACTTGCTGATCTTGTACTCCTCCCTGTGGTCAGCAGCTCCTCCCTGTCGCCCCACACTGTGATGGATATAGGTGTCAGCCAGTGTGGATAAACAGGTATAGTCCCATGCCAAGAGCCTGCCATTCTTCCAAGGATAGATGGTGATCCCGTCTGGGCGGTTTGCTGGGTTGTGGGTATTTTTGGCTGCTAGTGATCGGGGCTCCCTCTCGGCAGGGCATCCAGCTGTAGCAAGGGTTCTCTTAATGATGTCGTTGACCTCATTGTGTCTTGCATGCCAGCCCTTGGTTTTGGAACAGTTAAGACCATGTAGACCGTATTGGTCTGCTTACACTTCGCCGCAAATACACGTATGTTCTGTGTGAATTGGGACAGCAAGGCGCAGAGCCACTCAATACGGAGGGTCTTAGGGTCGAGTCGCATTCCCATTGCCAATATGGGGACTGTTTGGAGGAAGTCCCTGGAGTGATGTGCGCTCACAGCCTGGAGACGGGCAATCTCCCTATCTGATGTTGCAGCCCTGAGCATGTTGGCAAGCACCTTTTCAGCAATCGGGCCATCCCAGCTTGACTGTTTGTGAGCCAGTGCTGCACTAGGGTTTGGTGCTGGAGCAGCAAGAGTCTCCCATTCGGTGATGGCACTGGCATAACTAGGGTCCTCTATTCCTGCTGAGTCACTGAGGGTATAGGGAAGAATTTGTCTTATCAACTCGTTTGATGCTATGGAAGAGGATAGGAAAGCTGGTAGAGCAATCTGGGAGGATTTGCATACTCCTAGCCCTCCAAGCCTGACCGGAAGTGAGGCTTGCAACCACTGTCCATCGTCAAGGGAAAGATTCAATACACTCTCTAGCATGGTCTTCAGGAGAGAGTCATATTCCTTGAGTTTTGGACTGCTGAAGGCTGGGGAACATCTCAGAAAGTAGGTAAGTTTTGGGATTGACAGGCACCTGGTGAGTAGGTAGAAGGCATCGTGTGTGTCAATGTCTTTCATCTTGCTTTCCATCGTCCGGAGGTCTGAGACTTCGTTTTCTAGGATCAGATCGATGGCATTGGACCCAAGAGGAGCACCAAGGAGAGTGCTATTGGCTGGATCAACGGCTCGTGCTCCTGGTAAAACGGCACTAATATTCTGGATCATCTGTTGATTGGTGGAAACTATTTCACATTTGGTGGGGTTTAAAGAAAGGCCCAGGCTTTCTCCCATGTCTTTAAGTTTACTGATGTCTTCTAGGAGAGATTCTGTTGTGCCAGCTAGGGTACCGTCGTCCAGGAACCAGATATTGAGCTCGCTGGAGAGTGCTTCCGTGACTTCCTTGATGACCAAACAAAATAGAAACGGGGCGAGAGGGTTCCCCTGTTGTACGCCCTCACATGAGTCAATTTCATGGCCCCCAAACAATAGTTTGGAAGTCACACTATAACACGATTCTATGAAGGGATAAAGGGAAGGGAAGTTTCTTTAAACTGCTTGGAGAGCAGCATCCCTTCTGACTGAGTTGAAAGCATTGGCAAAGTCCAATTTGACCAAGGCTTTTTCATCGGACATGTTTTTGATATATACTCGCGCTGCTTCACAGCTCTGTTGAACGCCGAAACCGAGCTGAGTTGGTTTCAGCATTGCAGCAGCCTCTTGACTCATCCTTCTTACTGCAGCCTTGGCGACTAGGCGCCGAAGGGTGTTACCCACTGCATTGGGCCTGATTCCGCCATCCTTTTTCCGGAGGGCACACAATGAGGCACCAAAGAAAAGGGGTCTGATGGCCTCTGGGACACTGCCAGCCAGGCACAGGTTGGAAAATTTGGTGAGTTCAGACAGCAGCCTCTCTGAAACCTCACCAAGTGCTGGACTGAGTATTTGTTTTAAGTGTTGAGGCCTTAAACCGGTGAAACCTCCTGCTGAGCCCTGTGGAAATGACATAGCAGCTTTATACACATCATCCTGTAAAGTTAGATGTTCTTCTCCTGCTGCAATGTCAGGGAGGTCAATGTTGGTACTGGGAGCCCTGGGTGGATGTTTGTCCTTCAGAGCTTGCGCCGTGCTGACGTCCTTGGGAGCGATGGTATTCTCACTGGTTATAAGTCTCAGAGCTCCAATAGTATTACCCTCTTCTATTTTTTTGCTAATTTGGGCTCTGATTTTTGAGGCGTCGGGTGTCCTGTTGTTGGCATTTGCCCGGCGGGTGCTTGTCTCCCTAGGCCCTAGGGGGAAGACGGACGAGGTTGTCATCCCTTGGGAATGCATTTATTGCCCTAATAACATGTGTTGCTAGTGACTTGTCCCTCCTTGGTGGGACAGCGAAACAGGCATATATATATATATATATATATATATATATATATATATATATATATATATATATATATATATATATATATATATATATATATATATATTATATATATATATATGTCGTGCCGAATAGGCAGAACTTGCGATCTTGGCTTAAATAGCAACGCTCATCTTGCCATATAGGACAAGTTAAAATTTATGTATGCCATAATTTCGCCAAAATCATTCTGAACCTAACGAAAAAAATATATTTCACTGTGTTTGTTTAGTATTAAATTATTGTAAACAAATCTAAAATATATTTAGTTGGGTTAGGCTAAAATAAATTGTTCTTGTTATAATAAGGTTAGGTAAGTTTTCCAAGTTCCTTTTGGTGCAAAATTATAAATTTTTACATCAACATTAATGAAAAAAATATATCTTTAAACGTATAAGAGAAAATTTTAGAAAGGACTTAATTTTAAATGAGTTCTTGCTAATTGACCAGTTTTACATATTCGGCACGACATATATATATACACATATACATATATATATATATATATATATATATATATATATATATATATATATATATATATATATATATATATATATATATATACAGTGGACCCTCGAATTTAGTCTTGCCTTTTCTGTATGCAAAACTATTTTTATCTATAAAATGTATTTTTTTTTAATATTTCCCATAGGAAATAATGTAAATTCAATTAAACCATTCCAGACACCCAAAAATATTAACAAAAAATAAATTTTATAGATAAAACTAATTTTGCATACAGAAAAGGCATGACTAAATTCGAGGGTCCACTGTATATATATATATATATATATATATATATATATATATATATATATATATATATATATATATATATATATATATATATATATATATATGTAACAAATATCACAAACCAAGCGATACAATATACAAAACAACCGCGGGGGGAGTAGGACCAGTTCTTGTGTATGGTTACTCCATTTCTATATCAATGGCAATATAATTATGTATGTGAAATTACTTATATCATAGCTGAGTCTGACCGAATTTTTGATAATTGCCACGTCACGTTCGTTTAGGCTATTATTACAATATCAGTGCTTGTGGGGTCTTTCTAATGCTATAATATTCAACCTTTCTGGCTATGGGTACTGGTATACCAGGGGTTATTTCCTGTTCTCTTGTCTCTCCCTCACTCCAGTAAAGACATCCCTTGGGACCGTATTTGCCTGGACATCCTTCCCCTTTCTGCAATTTTGCAAACTCCTGATGATGTGCTGATTGCAATACGAAAGGACTAGAGGTATCGTTCTGTGTGTGTGTATAGGCAAAACTGGTCAATTAGCAAGAACTCATTTAAAATTAAGTTATTTCTAAAATTTTCTCTTATACGCTTAAAGTTATACTTTTTTCATTTATGTTATTGTAAAAATTAATAATTTTGTACCAAAAGAACCTTAGAAAACTTACCTAACCTTATTATAACAAACGCAATTTAATTTAGTCTAATCCAACTAAATATATTTTAGATAAGTTTACAATAATTTAATAAACAAACACAATATATTTTTTTCGTTAGGCTTAGAATTATTTTTTTGCGAAATAACTGCATACACAAATTTTCGCTTGCCTTATTCGGCAAGAAGAGCGTTGCTATTTAAGCCAAAATCACAAGTTTTACCTATTCGGCACATACATATTACTAATTTCTAATATTTAATAAACAATATTTATAGTTAACATTTAGTAACAATTTTGTTTGGATAAGTTTTCTTATCTTGATTCAAAATTTTGGAGGTAATTCTCTAGGTTAAATTATTAACACTTATAGGTTAAATTAACACTTCTAGGTTAAATTAACACTTCTAGGTTAAATTATTAACACTTCTAGGTTAGGTTAGGATAAGTTAAACTTCGTAAAGTTAAGTTGAGTTCGGTAAAGTTGGGTAAGGTAACGTTAGATAAGGTAAAGTTATGTTAGTTTACTGTAGGTTACATTAGGTAAGATCAAGTTAGATTAAATTAGGTAACGTTAGATAAGGTTAGGTTAGGTTACTGCAGGTTAGGTTAGGCTACTGTAGGTTAGGTTAGGTTACTCTAGGCTAAGTTAGGTTACTGTAGGTTAGGTTAGGTTAAGTTAGGTTATTGTAGGCTAAGTTAGGTTACGTTACTGTAGGCTAGGCTAAGTTAGGTTACCATAGGCTAAGTTAGGGTACCATAGGCTACGTTAGGTTGGGTTACTGTACTCCAAGGCTGAGGGAATGATTATCTCATCTTTTGTATATAGTTCTACTGTCTTCCTATTATGTCCTAGAATCTGTATTGATAAAGCCACTGGATGGCGAAACGTCTACAATAAAGATATCCAGATGTTGCACGTGTCTTAACTTTCATAATGTCGGTATTTCATACCTTTCTTGCACAACCACAAATAAGCCATTATAAAAATATTGGCAGCTATGCGTCTGGCAACGAGGTAGACGGTAAAAATCCCTGCAACGTTCAGTTCATAACGTTCATACTTAGTTTTATTCAGTGTCATAGTGTTTTCTTCTGCTATGAATGCTAAGATGTTTCACCTACAGTAATTAAAACAGTCAGAATAAACTCTGAGACGACGTTTCGCTCCCTGTGCAGGTTTATAACGTGACAGAGTGAAACGTGCCCCAGTAAATGCTTCTTAAAATTCTCTCTCTCTTTTCTTTTTAATGTCTTTACATATTCAATACATCATTCCCATTCCTTCTTTCCCCATTTTTTGTCTCCCCATTATTTCTTTCCCTGTAAAGTAAAAGGACACAAGTGCAACTAATGTGACATTTTATTGTGGCAACGTTTCGCTCTCCAGGAGCTTTATCAAGCCATTACAAACAATACATGGACACAGAGGGTATATATAGGCTCAGAGTGAGGTGCAATACTAGTGAGGTAACATTTCGATGTTCACTAGTGGTAGTAGTAGTAGTAGTAATAGTAGTAGTAGTAGTAGTAGTAGTAGTAGTAGTAGTGACAAAAGTAATATGGTAGAGCAATTAATTCGTACATGAGTAAAAGGATATAAAAGCTATTACTTGGGTAACATAAAAATAGGTTGGACAAATATAGACTGGAAAGAGGCAGCTTGTTTAGTGTTCACTCTCTGCAATGTGCTTTGTGTAGTATAACAGGAGAGACTATGTGATGGCACATTACAGAGAGTGAACACTGAAACAAGCTGTCTATATTTGTCCAACCTATTTTTATGTTACCCAAGTAATAGCTTTTATATCCTTTTACTCATGTACGAATTAATTGCTCTACCATATTACTTTTGTCACTACTACTACTACTACTACTATTACTACTACTACTACTACTACTACCACTAGTGAACATCGAAATGTTACCTCACTAGTATTGCACCTCACTCTGAGCCTTTATATACCCTCTGTGTCCATGTATTGTTTGTAATGGCTTGATAAAGCTCCTGGAGAGCGAAACGTTGCCACAATAAAATGTCACATTAGTTGCACTTGTGTCCTTTTACTTTACATATTGTCGGTAATTCTACCAACTTTATTTCTTTCCCTATTCTTTCTTTCCTCAATTCTTTCATTCCCCATTTTTTTCTTTCCCCATTCTTTCATTCCCCTTTAGTCTATTTCCCATTTTTTCCATTCATTCGCTATTATTTCTTTTTCCCATTCTTTCATCCCATAGCTCATTCCCATTGTGTATTCCTAGCTTTTCCACTCCCCAAGTTGATCATTCCCACTTTCTGCATTCCCAACCTGCCATTCCTACCCTCCTACATTCCCAACCTGCCACTCCAGCCTTCCTGCATTCCCAGGCTACCAGTTTTGGTGGGAACGGGGCTTGCAGTAATGCCAGGAATCATGGTAGGAATGGCACTGGAATGGGAGAGTCAATGACGACACAAAACACCTACTTTCGACAGTGCCACTAGGTATCACAAACTGGAATAGTACTTTCCACGGGAATTTTCCCCAATTCCAGCTCATGTACCGGGGGAACATGGATTCCAATTATCCTAGGTGTTACTCGACCTTATAGTACTCGACCTGATAGTACTCGACCTGATAGTACTCGACCTGATAGCACTTGACCTGACAGTACTCGACTTAACAGTACTCAACCTGACAGTACTCGACTAAATAGTACTTAACCTAATAGTACCCGACCTCACAGGACTCGACCTAACAGTACCCGACCTGACAGTACTCGACCTGACAGTACTCGACCTGACAGTACTTGACCCAACTGTACCTGACCTAACAGTACTCGACCTGACAGTACTCGAGGGTCATGAAGACCTATCCACAACACGAGGGTCATTAGACCTATCCACCACACGAGAGTGATTAAGACATAATTACTTTCATTTTCTTCTTTCTCCCTTAATTATCGCATTTTTATTTGCCCTGTCAATTGCTTTCAATATTACTTTCATTCCTTCTTTCACTGCATTCGGAATTTTCTATCACGTTTCTTGAACAACATTCTTTCTTTTCAATTCCTGGATCGTTTCTTCCTCATTCCGTCTCTCCTCGCTTGTGCTACAACTCACGAGACAGTCTCGTTTATGCCATAACTCACGAGACAGTCTCGTTTATGCCATAACTCACGAGACAGTCTCGTTTATGCCATAACTCACAAGACAGTCTCGTTTATGCCATAACTCACGAGACAGTCTTGCCTGTGCCATAGCTCACGAGACAGTCTCGTTTATGCCACAACTCACGAGACCGTCTCGCTCCTCAAAGATGCGCCATAAATCGCTTGGCCGCTATTTCCGCGCCGCGACTCGCACCGCAGCTCGTGTCGCTCGCGCCCCGGGTACACAAAATAGCGCCATCTGCCTCTTAATGGCGTAATAAAGGCGGCGTCGGTGGTGGCGCCACTGCTCCATTGGTGAGACAGAGTGGCATATCAGTCCCTCCTCCGCCTTCATGACAGTAGATTTCTCTTGCCTGGGTCCCTGATCCAAGGAGTTAGAGCTACCTGGCTTGATCCGAGATGTATATTTCCTGCGTCAAGGAGTTGTAGATCAGCTCTTCAAGAAGTACAAGCAGGAAGGCAGACAGGAAGACAGGCATGTGGATAAGCAGGCAGGAAGGCAGGCAGGTGGGTAAACAGGCAGAAAGGCAGGCAGGTCGGTAGGTAGGTAAGCAGGAAGGCAGGCGAGAAACCTGATATTATCGTTGTTACCTTGCAAGATGTATCCATTAGTCTGCTCTAAATTACACACACACACACACACACACACACAGGAAATCAGAACAGGGAGGTACACCAACAAGTACTGGATGAGGTACACATAACCGAGGAGGAGGTGAAGAAGCTGCTATGTGAACTTGATACCTCAAAGGCGGTGAGACCAGACAACATCTCTCCGTGGGTCTTTAGAGAGGAAGCAGAGATGCTGTGTGTGCCATTAACAAAGATCTTCAACACATTCATTGAAACTGGGCAACTCCTTGAGGTATGGAAGATGGTAAATGTAGTCCCAATTTTTAAAAAAGGAGACAGACATGAGGCATTAAACTACAGACCTGTGTCACTAACGTGTATAGTATGCAAAGTCATGGAGAAGATCATCGGGAGGAGAGTGGTGGAGCACCTGGAAAGACGCAAGTGTATAATCGACAACCAGCACAGTTTCAGAGAAGGAAAATCCTGTGTCACAAACCTACTGGAATTTTATGACAAGGTGACAGAAGACAAGAGAGTGGTGGATAGACTGCATTTTCTTGGACTGCAAGAAGGCCTTCGACACAGTTCCTCACAAGAGGTTACTGCAAAAGCTAGAGGATCAGGCACACATAACAGGAAAGGCACTACAATGGATCAGAGAATACCTGACAGGGAGGCAACAACGAGTCATGGTACGTGACGAGGTGTCAGAGTGGGCGCCTGTGACAAGCGGGGTTCCACAGGGGTCAGTCCTAGGACCTGTGCTGTTTTTGGTATATGTGAACGACATAACGGAAGGGATAAACTCAGAAGTGTCCTTGTTTGCAGATGATGTGAAGTTAATGAGGAGAATCAAATCGGTCGAGGATCAGGCAGGACTACAAAGAGACCTGGACAGGCTACAAGCCTGGTCCAGCAACTGGCTCCTTGAATTTAACCCTGCCAAATGCAAAGTCATGAAGATCGAGGAAGGGCAAAGAAAACCGCAGACACAGTATAGTCTAGGTGGCCAAAAACTGCAAACCTCACTCAGGGAAAAAGATCTTGGGGTGAGTATAATACCAAGCACATCTCCTGAGGCGCACATCGATCAGATAACTGCTGCAGCATACGGGTGTCTGGCAAACCTAAGGATAGCGTTCCGATACCTCATTAAGGAATCGTTCAAGATTCTGTACACCATTTACGTCAGGCCCATACTGGAGTATGCAGCACCAGTCTGGAATCCACACCTGGTCAAGCACGTCAAGAAATTAGAGAAAGTGCAAAGATTTGCAACAATACTAGTCCCAGAGCTACGGGGATTGTCCTACGAAGAAAGGTTAAGGGAAACTGGCCTAACGACATTGGAGGAGAGGAGAGTCAGGAGAGACATGATAACGACGTATAAAATATTGCGCGGAATAGACAAGGTGGACAAAGACAGGATGTTCTTGTCTTTGCCCACCTAACACACCTTTGACTCAGATGAGTCAAAGGTGTGTTAGGAAGTATTTCTTCAGTCATAGAGTTGTCAGGCAGTGGAATAGCCTAGAAAGTGATGTAGTGGAGGCGGGAACCGTACATAGTTTTAAGAAGAGGTTTGATAAAGCTCATGGGACAGGGAGAGAGAGGACCCAGTAGCAACCAGTGAAGAGGCGGGGCCAGGAGCTATGACTCGACCCCTGCAACCACAAATAGGTCAATATTCTCTCTCTCAAACACACACACCTCCATAATACTTTTTCACTTCCTGATATACTCAGAAATGACTCATCTCTTAACAACAGACCGGGTCAGGAACTAACTACTTGACATTTACCAGTAGAAGCTGAGACCACGGGAGGTTACTGGCCCTGGCTGAGGGAAAGTCGAGGAGCAACGAACTAAGAATTACAAAGAAGAAAATAAGAGGAGACGCTGAAGAGGTGATAGTGGGCAGAGGAGGACCGGATGGTAACTGGTTTCCGATGCATCATGGAAGAAGGAAGATAAAGAAAGGTGAATCATTTCCGTGAACAAATGGACGGAAAAAAATATTGGATGAAAGGAAAGATCTGAAGAAAGCGTGAACAGTGAAGAAACATCAAAGCGAACAGTGAGTGAAGAAAAGATGACCAATGACGCCTGCACCTGCATAGTGTTCCTGGAATAATAATCTTTATTTCTACAAGTACATGTACAAGGTATACAGTCCTAGCTGACATCAATGACATACTACTATTTAGAAACCCCCCTGTTATGCAGAGCATTTCGGGCAAATTAGGTTAATTTTGTCCCCAGGATGCGACCCACACCAGTCGATTAGCACCCAGATACCTTTTTACTGCCAAGTGAACAAAGACAGCAGATGTCTTAAAAAAAACACGTCTTGTTTCCACCCGTACCGGGGATCCAACCACAGACCTCCATGTGTGAGGTGAGTGCGCTAGCAGCCGAGCTATGGGACACTCTAAATCTGAAGCCGACAGGATGAAACCTCGTGTTACGAGCGAGACAAAAGCGAAAAATTCAAGGAGGAGAAAATGAAACCAATTCTGGCAACAGCTTAAAGGTTTTTCCCCTTCGGGAATACCTAATAATGGAAATGGAAGGATGAGAGACAGAAGGAAGGGAAGAGAAAGAGGCAATAACACCTATGCGGAAATGCTTTCAGGAGACTGGAAAGTAAAGACAGAAAATGCAAAAAACGTTTTTACAAGATAATCTGGTGAGGGAGAAAACGTGAGGAGGAAAGAAGGCTGATATCTGGTCTTCGTGAGGCCGATGGTAGGACAAGTTATTAAAGATGGTAGGACAAGTTATTAAAGATGGTAGGACAAGTTATTAAAGATGGTAGGACAAGTTATTAAAGATGGTAGGACAAGTTATTAAGGATGGTAGGACAAGTTATTAAAGATGGTAGGACAAGTTATTAAAGATGGTAGGACAAGTTATTAAAGATGGTAGGACAAGTTATTAAGGATGGTAGGACAAGTTATTAAAGATGGTAGGATAAGTTATTAAAGATGGTAGGACAAGTTATTAAAGATGGTAGGATAAGTTATTAAAGATGGTAGGACAAGTTATTAAAGATGGTAGGACAAATAACTTGAGATGGGTGTCGGGGAAACACGAGAACTTAAAACTTTCAGTGAACTGGTAGCGGAAGAGACCAAAGTACAGCAGGTGATAAAATATCGCAGAACTGGAAAGTACTTGAAGGAAAAAAAAAATATTCCTGGGCACACTGAGTGTCCGGAGTTCCGTCCCCTACACGGGTGGAAACGTTGGGTATGTTTCCTTACACCTGCTGTCCCTGTTCACCTAGCAGTAAGTAGGTATCTGGGTATTAGTCAACCGTTGTGGTTGGCATCCTGGGGAGATAATAGTATACCTTAGGTAGGGCTCGACTTCGAAATGAGCTTAGGTAGGATAACACTTCTAAGTCTCCATGTAAAATTGACTCATGAAGCCGTTATAACACGATTGTCTCGCTGCCGGGAGATTCATCTGTAAAAAACTTGCATTTGTTGTCACAGTGGTGGCCCATGCTATCCTTCCTACGGTGTATAAATATATCTAGTTGAATGAATGTTATTGTAGCCAGCTGGTCCCAGTGGCTTCCGCACTTGCCTGGAGCTTTACGACTCACTTGTTATGGGTTCTAACCCCACCTTTACCGTGCTCTGTAAAACTGATCTGCGTAAAAAAACTGACCCTTGCAGAAGAATTGGCACGAAACAACTGGAACGAAACAGAATTGAAACGAAACAGACAAACTACTGTTAAGGAGGACATGATAGCAACATGTGCTCTTCTATTGGGACAAATCAGACAATGAGAGGAAACATCTGAGGGAGAGAATAAAGCCCCTACAAGCACAGGAAAAAGAAACAGGAGAGGGTGATAAAAGGTGCGGAATCTCAGCTTTCTGGGTTACATAATGTAGAACTCTCAGCAATCCCTATTCAAGTACTAACATCTCGTCCCTCCCACCCCGCCCCACTCAACCAACTCGAAAAATCAACCACTCTTTAATATCCCCCCTATCCAACCTCTCTCACCTTCGACACAATACTGACCCCTTCCTGTGCAAGAAACTTCCCCACGACCACCCCTCCCCCTCTCACCTCGACCCCCACCTCCTACTTGGAGTCTACCTGGAGGGTATTCTGGGGATCAACGCCCCCGCGGCCCGGTCCACGACCAGGCCTCCCGGTGGATCAGGGCCTGATCAACCAGACTGCTACTGCTGGCCGCACGCAGTCCAACATACGACCCACAGCCCGGCTGCTGCGGCACTGACTTTAGGTATCTGTCCAGCTCCCTCTTGAAAGCAACCAGGGGTCTATTGGTAATTTCTTTTATGGCTGGTGGGAGGCTCTTGAATAGTCTAGGGCCCCGGACACTTATTGTTTTCTCTTAGTGTACTAATGGCGCCCCTACTTTTCATTGGGCGTATAATGCATCGTAGAGAGTGATTTCTGTGTGCAGATTATGAACCAGTCCCTCTAGAATTTTCCAAGTGAAGATTAGGATGTCCCTCTCTCTCCTGCGCTCCAGTGAGTACAAGTCAAGTGCTTCCAAGCGTTCCCAGTAGCTAAGGTGTTTGATGGAACTTAACTGCAATTTCACCTGCCTTGAATGGAGATGTTAATATACAGCAGTACTCCAACCTAGAGAGAACAAGTGATTTAAAAAGGATCATCACTGGCTTGGCATCTCTTGTTTTGAATGTTCTCATTATCCATCCTATCATTCTCCTCGCATATATGATAGTGGCACTGTTGTGATCCTTGAAGGTGAGATCCTCAAACATTACCACACCCAAACCTATGCACTCCTATGCACAGTCTTCACTTACCTACACCCACAATCCTAACTTCTCCAGTGTAAGAACATTCCCTACAATTGTCCCTCACCCCTAACACCACCTCCCTCTGTGCACCCTTCTGTCACCCCTCCCGACTCTTAAGCATGAACCAGGAAACCAACAACCACAGTAAGAGAAAAGAAACAAAGCGAGGTACACAAATACAGATGGAATAACAAGAATGACGATTAGAAGGAGAAAACAGCAGATTCATCCCAGAAATCACAGCCCGCGGAGAAAGAAAACTCACACAGATAAGAGATGTAATTATCCCAGCCAGATATCAAATTTTGAGGATAGAGGCAACAGAAGACGAAAAGGAATTTTGAGGAGACGAGAGTAATAAACAGAGGGAAGTTAACTGACTACAAAGGCACACTGAAGACTGGAGTACCCAAGGTATTAATAGCAGGAGACAAAAAAATTGAACAAGATGAGACAAACAACGGTAGAAATCATAGCAGAAATGGAGGTACGAGTCCACATAACCAGTGCAAAGCTTCTGATCATTAGAGACTTTAATCACAAGGAGAGAATTGGAATCTACATGAAGGGGACCGAAAGCGAGGACAACTAAGATGACGGAAGTGGTGAAAGAAAATACCTGCGTACATGTCTTGGACACAAGCTGAGGGAGAAGTAGTCGTAAAGCAGCATGGTTGGAAATAGCAGAAATAGTTGAGATAGCAGTAGTAACAGAAGTAGTAGCTGTAGTTTTAATAGTGTTAGTAGTAATAGTAGTAGTTGTACTAAGAGCAGCAGTAGTAGATGGAACAAAAGCAGTAGTAGTAGTAGCAACAGCAGCAGCAGCAGCAGCAGCAGCAGCAGCAATAGTAGTATTAGTATTAGCAGCAATAATAACAGTGGAAATATTAACAGGTCCTATTTCCTATATTAAAACGCATTTAAAACGCAAAACACCTCAAACTACAACACTTCAAAATAATTATATGTTTTGGTTAATTTCAAAATCATATCATTCCTAATTAACTAATTCATCACACAACACTGTGGTTCATCCATCACAATACACCACGACTCGTTCACCCCTACATGACTGCAATCTCTCTCTCTCTCTCTCATATATATATATATATATATATATATATATATCATATATATAGAGAGATATATATATATATATATATATATATATATATATATATATATCGTGCCGAGTAGGTAAAACTGGTCAGTTAGCAAGAACTCATTTAAAATTAAGTCCTTTCTAAAATTTTCTCCTATACGTTTAAAGATATATTTTTTGATTTATGTTAATGTAAAAATTAATCATTGTTTACCACAAGAATCTTAGAAAAGTTACTTAACCTTATTATAACAAGCGCAATTTAATTTGGCCTAATCTAACTAAATATATTCTAGATAAGTTTACAAAAATTTAATAATAAACAAACAATGAAATATATTTTTTTTCGTTAGATTCAGAATGATTTTTGCGAAATTACTGCATACACAACTTTTCGCTTGCCTTATTCGGCAAGAAGAGTTTTGCTATTTAAGCCAAAATCGCAAGTTTTAGCAATTCGGCACGACATATCGAAAAAAATATTTCACTGTATAGTATCCTTGCTTAAGATTATGCACAAGTGACTCTACTAAATAGCTGTCGAGTTTGTATGTTCCATCGCTTGAATTATAGGGATTATGTTGAGAAGGCGTTATTGACAGTCAAGAAGACTTTCTACAGGACTGTGTGTTGAATGTGAGGGACCTGTGTGACTTTGACACAAGGCCGGGAGCTGCGTGGCTCTGACACAAGCCCGGGAATAATAATCTGATGCATGAAAGAGCATCCATATTTACCCATGAGAGGTCGGAGACGAGATGAGATGGTGCATTGTGCGTGTTGTCCTGGAGGAGATCATTTAGGTCACAAGGAGGGAGGATGGAAGAGAGGAAGGGAATGAGAGAGAGAGAGAGAGAGAGAGAGAGAGAGAGAGAGAGAGAAACATCCGTGAAATTATACAGCTCATCTTGCACTTTCTGTCAAGTGTTTCTTACTTGAGCGAACCGTAAGCATTATTTTCTTTGTATATATAAATATTCATGGATTAAACAGGGGATTTAATGTGTGTTTACGTTGAGTCTTTAACCTTGTTCGAATCAAGGGTTAAATTTATGAATGTTTGTGTTCAACTTCATTAGTCAACCGAGATGAGGCAGTGTGTGCTTTGATGTGGCAAGTCTGTATATAAGGACACTAGGGGCGGCGGTGGTGGTAGCAGTAGTAGTAATAGTAGTAGTAGTAGTTGTAGTAGTAATAGTAGTTGTAGTAGTAGTAGTAGCAGTAGTAGTAGTACTAGTAGTAGTAGTAGCAGAAGTAGTAGTAGTAGTAGTAGTAGTAGTAGTAGTAGTAGTAATAGAAGGAGGAAGAGGAGGAGATGGTAAGTGAGGTATACAGTTATTTTTTTCTGGTCTGTAAATCTTGCATGCGCATCAGTGTTGTAGACTAAGCCACAGCACACACAGCAGTATGTATCTGTGCTTTCCTGCTTAATGCAGCACGTATCAGAGCTGCCCAGTGCTGTGTAGACCTTGTAAAGCATGAGTGAGTTTCCAGAACATCCAAATATGTGTCAAGATGATTTTCCATGAACCTCAGCACAACAGAAGCTGATAGATAAGACATGTGCAACAGATAGGTAACTTAATTCCGAAAAGCTTCGCCTACACAGTAGGCTTCTTTAGTCGAGTACAGAGTAGGGAGCAGAAGCAGTAGACATACTTCTACTGCTTCTGCTGCCTACTCTGTACTCGACTGAAGAAGCCTACTGTGTAGGCGAAACGTTTCGGAATCAAGATACCTAACTGTTGCACATATGTCTTGCTTATCAGCTTGTCGGTATTGTATATCATTATCATATTCATAACAGAAGCTGCTTTCTATGCACTAAACACAGTGCTGTGATTCTGGACGTGGATAATATCTCACATCTCTCTCTCGTTCACATTCCCACTCTGTACTGGCGTGGTCTCTCCAACTCTCGCCTCGGGGTTAATTTCGGGTAACTTTTAGCACTGTTTTGACATCTCGTTAGCTGTGAACCCACAGCGGTTTACTGTGCACCTTATGTTCATCCCGTGAACTGTAGAACCAAGAAACATAATTACACAGGAGGAAATGGAACGTCATCAAACCCCACAATTACTTTCTACAGTTAATGTATGAAATGCTATCTCAAAAAAAATGGTATCTTATTACCACTAATGCACATTGGTCATAATTAGGTTTCAATCTCATAAAAAAAAGTTCATATGATCATCTAGCCGAAATAAATTGTGGATATAATCTCAGGATTTGAGACATCTGGTGGTGAGGTCCGTGTTTACATTCGTGAGCTGAAGGAATTTTCCCCTTCGTGTCCTCATCATTCGTAATTTTCTGTATATGATCTGATTCGGTAATGATGATCACAGAAGTCACGTCTCTTAATTGTTCCTGAGAGTATATCACAAAGTCTCTTACCATCAGAGCATCTCCCACCATCAGAGAATCTCCCACCATCAGAGCATCTCCCACCATCAGAAAGTCTCCCGCCATCAGAACATCTCCCACCATCAGAGCATATCCCACCATCAGAGCATATCCCACTATCAGAGCATCTCCCATCAGAGCATTCCCACCATCAGAGCATCTCCCACCATCAGGGCGTCTCCCACTATCAGAACGTCTTCCACCACCATCAGAGCATCTCCCACCACCAGAGCATCTCCCATCACCAGAGCATCTCCCACCATCAGAGCATCCCCCACCACCAGAGCATCTCACACCATCAGAGCATCTCCCACCATCAGTGCGTCTCCCACTATCAGAACGTCTTCCACCACCATCAGAGCATCTCCTACCATCAGAGCATCTCACACCATCAGAGCATCTCCCACCATCAGAGCATCTCCCACTATCAGAACGTCTTCCACCACCATCAGAGCATTTCCTTCCATCAGAGCATCTCCATCAGAGCATCTCCTACCACCAGAGCATCTCCCACCACCAGAGCATCCCCCACCACCAGAGCATCTCCCACCATCAGAACAAACCCTTCAGTGAGCAACATTGGTCACTCATCACACAGAGTCCTAGCAGGAAAGTAAAGACAGATAACAATCAGAACATATTTAAAGTGAGGTTATGTGATGCTCTCAACTCTGATGCCAAATAATCCTCCCACTTTTCATAAAGGAATTTCTTTTTACCATACAACCCCAAGTGCTCACGTAGTGGTTCGTAAGACACATATGCAACAGTTATGTATCTTTATTCCGAAACGTTTCGCCTACACAGTAGGCTTCTTCAGTTGAATACAGAAGAGCTAGCAGAAGCAGTAGAGGTGTAAAGACGATGTCATCAGTCCATCACCCTTGAAGACGTAGTTACAGCCATTAAATTTGGAATTGCATGTATCATCGGCTGGTGTTTCCTGTAGCGTAACTACACGATCCTGAAACACACATTACAGAATATTGGTCTAATAACAATATATTTCATTACGGGATTACAGAGAATTATTCACAGCAGAGCGGCTTCAGTGACACACTATTTCGACTATATTCCTGGCCTTTCCCGGGAGGGTAATATATCTCTCGCTGCTACGGTACTTCGTATCCTGAGCTATAGCCGATAGATGTTGGCACTGTACACGGGTAGCAAAACTCACCAGCAAAACTGACAATACGGTACGGTATTTTTTTTCCGCTTTTATTACCTGTCAGAAATAACGTTCCGTAATTTCGTACAGTTCTGTTTTTTTTCTTCGTGCCGAACGGTTCGGTAAAAAATATCGTATCGTAATTCCGCAACTTCTCCGAACTTTTAAGGAAGTGTACTTTCAAAACTGAGTCAAGTTAATATTAAGCCAGCTGAACGAACACTAGACTACGAGGCTGCACTGCCAAGGACTATTAAGGCTGACCAAGTCTATGTGATATATAACCAGGCCTACGTGATATATAACCAGGCCTACGTGATATATAACCAGGCTTACGTATTGCGTCTCAGAAACATAACTGCGTCAGTGACAGGAACTAGGGACGTGAACGGCCTGTCACGTTACTTAGGTTAGGTCAGGAAGCAGGACAAGTGTTTCCTGACGCGGGTCTTAGTCATATGAAGACCCCCAGCTGGGGCTTTTGGTCGTCTGACCGAGGCCTTCCGCTGGCTTACCCCTCCGCCCTTTTAAAAATTATTACCATTTCTGCCACCTTACTACCGACATCCTTACACAGCGGAGAGAAGCCTATAACGACGTTTCTGTCCGACCGTTCAAGTCAGATGGTATTGTGCCAAGATAGCGCACCACATGCAAATGTTATGGCAGAGTGTTGATACTTGTCTTCAGAGTGATGCAGGAGAGTCATTTCTCTCCCATCAGTCACATCTTTTCCATCCCAGTGTTTGGTGATGAGGATATCAACATTTTTCACCAGGTTTTGCCTGGTGTCTCGCTACATGTCCCGTTCTGAAGCTCGGGAGTGTCCATAACCCTAGCACTTACAAGTTAAATAATGTAGAACTTAGCCATACAGATTGCGAAAAGGACTTGGGGGTTATGGTGAGCAGCAACCTTAAACCAAGACAGCAATGTGGAAAAAGAGACTTATGTACAGTTCAGGACATTTATTAAAGGAAACGTTTCGCCACGAGTGGCTTCTTCAGTCCTAATACAGAGAAAACTAAGAAAACACACATATATATAGTGGCGGGAGTCAGGTGAGGTGATGCGTGGGTAGAGGTGGTGGTAGTAGTAGTAGTAGTAGTAGTAGTAGTAGTAGTAGTAGTAGTAGTAGTAATGGAACTAAGGAGGTGAGGCTAGAGAGGGACCTGCTGGCATCAAGTAACACCAGTTCCCAGGATGGGTAATATCCTCTTGCTTAGTAATTTTGAAATACTGTAACTACAGGATTTTTGCTTTATAGTGTTACTGACAGAAATTAGTGCAGCTTCAATGCATTTTCTCCGTCTTAAGTCGTCTTCTTTAATAATTAGTTTAGCTTCATTGAATTTCATGAGGTGTCCAACATCGTCTCTATGTTGAACACATGCGTTTTTGCGGTCATCATTTCTGCAAGCATTTTTGTGTTCTGCTATCCTAATGTCCAGAGTTCTGGCTGTTTCCCCTACATATACTTTGTCACACACCCCACATGGTATAGTGTAGATTCCTGCACTTGTGCCAGAATCATGCTTGGGTTTTTGTATCAGGTTCCTAATAGTAGTTGAAGAGCTGGTAGATATTTTAGCCAGTTTTCTGTCAAACATTTTTGAAACATTAGTGGCAACGTTGCTGACCGGTAAAACGATGTAACTTGGAGGCTTTTCTTCAATTTGATAGGTGTTGGTCCTGTGTGTCTCGCTACATGTCCCGTTCTGAAGCTCGGGAGTGTCCATAAGTTTGTTTTCCCCCTAGCACTTACAAGTTGAGGAAATAATGTAGAACTTAGCCATACAGATTGCGAGGTCCCTCTCTAAAGGACTTGCCACTATATATATGGGGTTATGGTGAGCAGCAACCTTAAACCAAGACAGCAATGCCTAAGCGTACGTAATAAGGCAAATAGATTACTGGGATTTATATCAAGAAGTGTAAGCAACAGAAGTCCAGAGGTCATACTGCAGCTTTATACATCATTAGTAAGGCCTCACCTAGATTATGCAGCTCAATTCTGGTCTCCATATTACAGAATGGATATAAATTCGTTAGAAAACATTCAGCGTAGGATGACTAAATTAATACATAGCATTAGAAATCTTCCTTATGAAGAAAGATTGAAGACTCTTAAGTTACATTCACTTGTTAGACGAAGAATGAGGGGAGACCTGATCGAAGTGTATAAGTGGAAGATAGGTATTAATAAAGGGGATATTAACAAGGTCTTGAGGATATCTCTCCAAGAGAGAACCCGCAGTAATGGATTTAAATTGGATAAGTTTAGATTTAGAAAGGACATAGGAAAGTATTGGTTTGGAAATAGGGTAGTTGATGAGTGGAACAGTCTACCTAGTTAGGTTATTGAGGCTAGGACTTTGGGTAGTTTCAAATTTAGGTTGGATAAGTACATGAGTGGGAAGGGTTGGATTTGAGTGGGACTTTCATACCAGAGCTTATTTCTTGGGTAGCATTGAAAATTGGGGTGAATTGTAAAGGACCTGCCTAGTATGGGCCAACAGGCCTGCTGCAGTGTTCCTCCTTTCTTATGTTCTTATGTCTCCTTTCACCAAACACTTCAGAAATTCCACCAGTTCCTGAAATCTGGCATCGTACCGCCAACGCTAAGGCATTATTTCTTTTTTCTTTTTTTTTCTGTTTTTCCCCACCTGAAGAGTATCGTGCTGTACCCCAAGGAAATATATTGTATTTTTAATAAAAAATCAGTCGTACGGAACTGATCTTCCAGCTTTGCCCTCCCGTTCCTGGGGTGACAGTCTTGCTCAACCGTCCCTGGGGTGACAGTCTTGCTCACCCGTCCCTGGGGTGACAGTCTTGCTCACCCGTCCCTGGGGTGACAGTCTTGCTCACCCGTCCCTGGGGTGACAGTCTTGCTCACCCGTTCCTGGGGTGACAGTCTTGCTCACCCGTCCCTTGGGTGACAGTCTTGCTCACCCGTCCCTGGGGTGACAGTCTTGCTCACCCGTCCCTGGGGTGACAGTCTTGCTCACCCGTCCCTGGGGTGACAGTCTTGCTCACCCGTCCCTGGGGTGACAGTCTTGCCCTCCCGTTCCTGGGGTGACAGTCTTGCCCTCCCGTTCCTGGGGTGACAGTCTTGCTCAACCGTTCCTGGGGTGACAGTCTTGCCCTCCCGTTCCTGGGGTGACAGTCTTGCCCTCCCGTTCCTGGGGTGACAGTCTTGCCCTCCCGTTCCTGGGGTGACAGTCTTGCCCTCCCGTTCCTGGGGTGACAGTCTTGCCCTCCCGTTCCTGGGGTGACAGTCTTGCTCACCCGTTCCTGGGGTGACAACCGTCCCTGGGGTGACAGTCTTGCTCACCGTTCCCCGTCCCCCTGGAGTCTTGCCCTCCCGTTCCTGGGGTGACAGTCTTGCTCACCGTTCCCCGTCCCCCTGGGGTGACAGTCTTGCTCAGTCTTGCCCTCCCGTTCCCCGTCCCTTGGGTGACAGTCTTGCTCACCCGTCCCTGGGGTGACAGTCTTGCTCACCCGTCCCTTGGGTGACAGTCTTGCTCAACCGTCCCTGGGGTGACAGTCTTGCTTACTCGTCCCTGGGGTGACAGTCTTGCTCACCCGTCCCTGAGGAGACAGTCTTGCTTACCCGTCCCTGGGGTGACAGTCTTGCTTACCCGTCCCTGGGGTGACAGTCTTGCTTACCCGTCCCTGGGGTGACAGTCTTGCTCATCCATCCCTGGGGTGACAGTCTTGCTCATCCGTCCCTGGGGTGACAGTCTTGCTTACTCGTCCTTGGGGTGACAGTCTTGCTTACCCGTCCCTTGGGTGACAGTCTTGCTCATCCGTCCCTGGGGTAGAAATATAAACACAAATGCAGTATAATGTGATCCTTTATTGACAACGTTTCACCCACACAGTGGGCTTTTTCAAGTCACACACGGATCTACCTGGGTAGATCCGTGTGTGACTTGAAAAAGCCCACTGTGTGGGTGAAACGTTGTCAATAAAGGATCACATTATACTGCATTTGTGTTTATATTTCCATTGTGTCGGTATTTTATACCATTTATTTCCACCGTCCCTGGGGTAACAACGTTCCTTACCCGTCCCTGGGGTGAGTCTTGCTCATCCGTCCCTGGGGTAACAACGTGCCATACCCGTCCCTGGGGTGACAGTCTTGCCCAACCGTCCAGGGGATGACAGTCTTGCCCAACCGTCCACGGGATGACAGTCTTGCCCAACCGTCCGTGGGATGACAGTCTTGCCCAACCGTCCACGGGATGACAGTCTTGCCCAACCGTCCGTGGGATGACAGTCTTGCCCAACCGTCCACGGGATGACAGTCTTGCCCAACCGTCCACGGGATAAAAGTCTTGCCCAACCGTCCACGGGGTGCCAGACTTGACCAACCGTCCACGGGTGCCAGTCTTGCCCAACCGTCCACGGGGTGCCAGTCTTGCCCAACCGTCCACGGGATGACAGTCTTGCCCAACCGTCCACGGGATAAAAGTCTTGCCCAACCGTCCACGGGGTGCCAGACTTGCCCAACCGTCCACGGGTGCCAGTCTTGCCCAACCGTCCACGGGGTGCCAGTCTTGCCCAACCGTCCCCGGGATGACAGTCTTGCCCAACCGTCTACGGGGTGCCAGTCTTGCCCAACCGTCCACGGGGTGCCAGTCTTGCCCAACCGTCCACGGGATGACAGTCTTGCCCAACCGTCTACGGGATGACAGTCTTGCGCAACCGTCCCCGGGATGACAGTCTTGCCCAACCGTCTACGGGGTGCCAGTCTTGCCCAACCGTCCACGGGGTGCCAGTCTTGGCCAACCGTCCACGGGGTGCCAGTCTTGGCCAACCGTCCACGGGGTGCCAGTCTTGCCCAACCGTCCACGGGGTGCCAGTCTTGCCCAACCGTCCACGGGGTGCCAAATCATGCCCAACCTTCCACGGGGTGCCAATCTTGCCCAACCGTCCACGGGGTGCCAGTCTTGCCCAACCGTCCACGGGAGTGCCAATCTTACCCAACCGTCCACGGGGTTCCAGTCTTGCCCAACCGTCCACGGGGTGCCAGTCTTGCCCAACCGTCCACGGGGAGCCAGTCTTGCCCAATCGTCCACGGGGTGCCAGTCTTGCCCAACCGTCCACGGGGTGCCAGTCTTGCCCAACCGTCCCCGGGATGACAGTCTTGCCCAACCGTCTACGGGGTGCCAGTCTTGCCCAACCGTCCACGGGGTGCCAGTCTTGCCCAACCGTCCACGGGATGACAGTCTTGCCCAACCGTCTACGGGATGACAGTCTTGCGCAACCGTCCCCGGGATGACAGTCTTGCCCAACCGTCCACGGGGTGCCAGACTTGCCCAACCGTCCACGGGTGCCAGTCTTGCCCAACCGTCCACGGGGTGCCAGTCTTGCCCAACCGTCCACGGGATGACAGTCTTGCCCAACCGTCCACGGGGTGACAGTCTTCCACGGGGTGCCAGTCTTGCCCAACCGTCCACGGGATGACAGTCTTGCCCAACCGTCCACGGGCTGACAGTCTTGCCCAACCGTCCACAGTCTTGCCCAACCGTCCACGGGATGACAGTCTTGCCCAACCGTCCACGGGGTGATAAAAGTCTTGCCCAACCGTCCACGGGGTGCCACAGTCTTGCCCAACCGTCCCCGGGTGCCAGTCTTGCCCAACCGTCCACGGGGTGCCAGTCTTGCCCAACCGTCCACGGGATGACAGTCTTGCCCAACCGTCCACGGGATAAAAGTCTTGCCCAACCGTCCACGGGGTGCCAGACTTGCCCAACCGTCCACGGGTGCCAGTCTTGCCCAACCGTCCACGGGGTGCCAGTCTTGCCCAACCAGTGCCCAACCGTCTACGGGGTGCCAGTCTTGCCCAACCGTCCACGGGGGCCAGTCTTGCCCAACCATCCACGGGGTGCCAGTCTTGCCCAACAGTCCACGGGATGACAGTCTTGCGCAACCGTCCCCGGGATGACAGTCTTGCCCAACAGTCAACGGGGTGCCAGTCTTGCCCAACCGTCCACGGGGTGCCAGTCTTGGCCAACCGTCCACGGGGTGCCAGTCTTGCCCAACCGTCCACGGGGTGCCAATCTTGCCCAACCGTCCACGGGGTGCCAAATCATGCCCAACCTTCCAAGGGGTGCCAATCTTGCCCAACCGTCCACGGGGGTGCCAATCTTGCCCAACCGTCCACGGGGTGCCAATCTTGCCCAACCGTCCACGGGGTACCAGTCTTGCCCAACCGTCCACGGGGTGCCAGTCTTGCCCAACCGTCCACGGGGTGCCAGTCTTGCCCAATCGTCCACGGGGTGCCAGTCTTGCCCAACCGTCCACGGGGTGCCAGTCTTGCCCAACCGTCTACGGGGTGCCAATCTTGCCCAATCGTCCACGGGGTGCCAGTCTTGCCCATCTGTACGGGGTGCAAGTCTTGCCCAACCGTCCACGGGGTGCAAGTCTTGCCCATCCGTCTACGGGGTGCCAGTCTTGCCCAACGGTCCACGAGGTGCCAATCTTGCCCAACCGTCCACGGGGTGCCAGTCTTGCCCAACCGTCCACGGGGTGCCAGTCTTGCCCAACCGTCCACGGGGTGCCAATCTTGCCCAACCGTCCACGGGGTGACAGTCTTGCCCAACCGTCCACGGGGTGCCAGTCTTGCCCAACCGTCTACGGGGTGCCAATCTTGCCCAACCGTCCACGGGGTGACAGTCTTGCCCAACCGTCTACGGGGTGCCAATCTTGCCCAACCGTCCACGGGGTGACAGTCTTGCCCAACCGTCCACGGGGTGCCAATCTTGCCCAACCGTCCACGGGGTGCCAATCTTGCCCAACCGTCCACGGGGTGCCAGTCTTGCCCAACCGTCCACGGGAGTGCCAATCTTGCCCAACCGTCCACGGGGTGCCAGTCTTGCCCAACCGTCCACGGGGTGCCAGTCTTGCCCAACCGTCCACGGGGTGCCAAATCTTGCCCAACCGTCCACGGGGTGCCAATCTTGCCCAACCATCCACGGGGTTCCAGTCTTGCCCAACCGTCCAAGGGGTGCCAATCTTGCCTAACTGTCCACGGGGTGCCAGTCTTGCCCAATCGTCCACGGGGTGCCAGTCTTGCCCAACCGTCCACGGGGTGCCAGTCTTACCCAACCGTCTACGGGGTGCCAATCTTGCCCAATCGTCCACGGGGTGCCAGTCTTGCCCATCCGTCTACGGGGTGCAAGTCTTGCCCAACCGTCCACGGGGTGCCAGTCTTGCCCAACCGTCTACGGGGTGCCAATCTTGCCCAACCGTCCACGGGATGACAGTCTTGCCCAACCGTCCACGGGGTGCCGGTCTTGCCCAACCGTCCACGGGATGACAGTCTTGCCCAACCGTCCACGGGGTGCCAGTCTTGCCCAACCGTTCACGGGGTGCCAGTCTTGCCCAACCGTCTACGGGGTGCCAATCTTGCCCAATCGTCCACGGGGTGCCAGTCTTGCCCATCCGTCTACGGGGTGCAAGTCTTGCCCAACCGTCCACGGGGTGCCAGTCTTGCCCAACCGTCCACGGGGTGCCAGTCTTGCCCAACCGTTCCCGGGGTGCCAGTCTTGCCCAACCGTCCACGGGGTGCCAGTCTTGCCCAACCGTCCCCGGGGTGCCAGTCTTGCCCATCCGTCTACGGGGTGCCAGTCTTGCCCAACCGTCCCCGGGGTGCCAGTCTTGCCCAACCGTCTACGGGGTGCCAGTCTTGCCCAACCGTCCCCGGGGTGCCAGTCTTGCCCAACCGTCCACGGGGTGCCAGTCTTGCCCAACCGTCCACGGGGTGCCAGTCTTGCCCATCCGTCTACGGGGTGCCAGTCTTGCCCAACCGTCCCCGGGGTGCCAGTCTTGCCCAACCGTCCACGGGGTGCCAGTCTTGCCCAACCGTCCACGGGGTGCCAGTCTTGCCCAACCGTCCACGGGGTGCCAGTCTTGCCCAACCGTCCACGGGGTGCCAGTCTTGCCCAACCGTCCACGGGGTGCCAGTCTTGCCCAACCGTCTACGGGGTGCCAGTCTTGCCCAACCGTCCCCGGGGTGCCAGTCTTGCCCAACCGTCCCCGGGTTGCCAGTCTTTCCCAACCGTCCCCGGGTTGCCAGTCTTTTCCAATCGTGACTGGGAAGCAGTTTTGGTCTAGATCTTTTCTTTTACTCTTTGCTGCTGTCGCTTAGCTGCTTCACTCTCTTACTCTCTCTCTCTCTCTCTCTCTCTCTCTCTCTCTCTCTCTCTCTCTCTCTCTCTCTCTCATACTTGAACATTAGATTTTATCTCTTCCGCTCACGTATCTGTTCACATCTGTCCTTCATTTTCTGCAGTTGTTCCACGATCTGTGTGTGTGTGTGTGTACTCACCTATTTGTGGTCGAAGGGGTCGAGTCATAGCTCCTGGCCCCGCCTCTTCACTGATCGCTTATAGATCCTCTCTCTTCCTGCTCCATGAGCTTTTTCAAACCTCGTCTTAAAACTGTGTATGGTTCCTGCCTCCACTACGTCACTTTCTAGGCTACTCCACTGCCTGACAACTCTATGACTGAAGAAATACTTCCTAACATCCCTTTGACTCGTAGGAATCTTCAACTTCCTATTGTAACCCCTTGTTGCTGTGTCGCACCTTTGGAACATCCTGTCTTTGTCCACCTCGTCTATTCCGCGCAGTATTTTATATGTCGTTATCATGTTTTCCCTGACCCTCCTGTCCTCCAGTGCCGTCAGGCCAATTTCCCTCAACCTTTCTTCGTAGGACAATGTCGTGGGGGTTCGAAAGGAGACATGATGGTTGAAGATAAACACACTTGTTGGATGGTAACACTTATATTATCAGACTGTGGTAAGGGAGGCCCAGCATGCCTGTTGCTGCTCGGTAGGTCTAACTGGAACTGAGAGTGTTACAGAGGCTCTCACGCACACATGCACATCACGTGACGTCACACAAACTAGTCCCTAGGCCTAGCAAGGGATCGTGTATGTAAAACATATGGATGGTGCTAACTGTGGTACTCAAATAAGCTATACAACCCATGTAGGGGATCAGCAACTATGCTGACAACAATCCTCTTAGCTCTGGGAATAATCTTGTTGAAAACCTTTGCACTTTCTCTAATTTCTTGACGTGCTTAACCACGTGTAGATTCCAGACTGTTGCTGCATACTCCAGTATGGGCCTGACCTATATGGCGTACAGAGTCTTGAACGATTCCTTACTGAGGTATCGGAACGCTATCCTTCGGTTTGCCTTAGGTGTGTGTGTGTGTGTGTGTGTGTGTGTGTGTGTGTGTGTGTGTGTGTGTGTGTGTGTGTGTGTGTGTGTGTGTGTGTGTGTGTGTGTGTGTGTACACTTCGCATTGGCTAGTTAGAAAGAGCGCTTAACCAATTACCAGCATATCTAGTAAACGAGGTAATTGCCTCTCACCATGATGACGCAAATGTTTTGGAGACAGCCTCTCTGAAGCGTCGTCATGGTGACCATGATGGAGATGGAGAGCATGAAGTAGATAGGGGAGATGAGGGTAAGAGAATAAAGGGGAGGAAGAGTGAAGAAGATGGGAAAGATGACGAAGATAGGGAAGATGAGAGAGAGAGATGGGTAGGATGAAGGAGATGGGAAGGATGAAGGAGATGGGAAGGATGAAGGAGATGGAAAGGATAAATGACATGGGAAGGATGAAGGAGATGGAAAGGATAAAGGAGATGGGAAGGATAAAGGAGATGGGGAGGATGATTAAGGTTGGGAGAATGATGCAGAGGAGGAAGAGAATAGGAAAATAAAGAAGGAAATAAATGAGAGAGATGGGGAGGATGAGGGAAGAAGAGAGAGGGTACTAGGGATTTCAAAAGGGGGGAGATGAGGGGAAAGGGAGGCGAGGGGAAAGAGGGGAGATAAGGGGGGAAGAGTTTATTAGCCAGGTCTTGCTGATAAGGAGAAAATCACATTACATAACCTAACTCAACAGCCAGACTCTTGATATGTGTGTATGGAAGCGTTAACACACACACACACACACACACACACACACACACACACACACACACACACACACACACACACACACCACACACACACCACACACACACCACACACACACCACACACACACCACACACACACCACACACACACACCACACACACACCACACACACACACCACACACACACCACACACACGCACACCACACACACACACACACACACACACGCACACGCACACGCACACACACACACACACACACACACACACACACACACACACACACACCCTCCACCACTTGACACAAACACTAGACACAAACACGTACCACCCCTTCCCTAACCACCTCACCTTAGCCACCTACCCCTCCCCCAAACCACCTAACCCCTCCCCAAACCGTCTAACCCCCGCCCAACAACCTCCCTCCCTCCACAAACCATCCTCCCCCTCCCCCATAACCATCCATCCCCAATCTCCCCCAAACCATCTAACTCCCTCCCCCAACTATCTCTACCCCTCCAATAACCATCCTCCCCCTCCCCCATAACCATCCATCCCCACTCACCCCCACAACCATCCATCCCCTCTCCTAACCATCTATTCCCCTCCCCCTAACCAGGATGAGGACAAGGGGTTCCAAGGACGAATCTGAGAGGGAGGAATGGGAGATAGAGCTCAAAAAAAGGGAGGAAGACTGGGGAAGGAGACTAGATGAGCTGGAAAGGAAGATGGAAGAGAGGTTAGCAGCAGAATGCAGAAGGTGGAAGCAACAGGCCACAGAAGCAGAAATCAAGATAGAGAGATTAGAAGAGGAGCTGAGACATCTGAAACAGCACAGAGACAAAGATATTACAGAAGTAGCATCGGCAATGGCTACATCGAACACAGACAACAGGTCCGAAGGAAGCATGGAAACTAAACTGTATGCAGAGGTCCTGTCAAACCCACATGGGGCCAAAACAAAGACAGGGAGCACTCTAGGACAGAAAGAGAGGTTGGAAGACATCGAAGGAACTAGGACATGTGCAAGGACCTTACCAGATACCTGTGGGGGCCAGGAGCAGGTGAGCAGGAAGGATAAACCAAGAAGCATAGGGGCCATAACGAGGGAAGGGACTGAAGGAAGGAACACTCCACGGGAAGGAACTAAAACACATCAGAGGATGCAATGGGAGTCACAGTGGGAGGTGGAAAGGGAGAGATCCGTGTTTGTCTATGGGCTAGACGAAGCTAAAGGGGAAACTTATGATGAAAGAAAGCAGGAGGAGAAAAAAGCGATTGAAGACATCATGAAGGTGATAGGCGAGGGGGACATGACCCAGGTGGCAAATTTTCGGAGAATTGGGTGGTTCACAAAGAAAAGGAATCGGCCTCTCAAAGTAATTTTCAAGGCAGAATCAACCCGAACCATGATCCTGCAGGAGAAAGCACGGCTGAGAGGCAAGCAGGAGTTCCGGAGTGTGTACCTCGACCGAGACAGAACACAGGACGAAAGGAAGACAATGAAAGAGAGAGTTCAAAAACGAAAGGAGAAATGGGAGGAAATGAAAAAGGAGAGCAGAATAACCCAGGATCAAATGGAAGGACAAGCGCACCCCCCAGAAACACCTGCAGAAGGACTCCAGCCACGACACCCCCAAGGCAACTGAACAATCCAAACCAACCATCACACACCGATCCCTCTGTTTCCACCCCCCGCACCACAGTTACAGTATTAGAACAGAAGTTGAAGGTTTGGTACACAAATGCAGATGGATTAACGAATAAACATGAGGAATGGCAAGAAAGAATCAATGAGAAGTCCCCAGACATCATAGCAGTTACAGAAACAAAACTCATGGAGACAATAACAGATGCAATCTTCCCACCAGGATACCAGATCATGAGGAAAGATAGAAGGGGCAGGGGGGGAGGTGGGGTTGCTCTGCTCGTAAAAAACAGATGGAAATTCGAGAAAATGGAAGGAATAGATGAGACGGGAGAAAGAGACTACATAGCAGGTACACTTCAGTCGGGGGAACACAAAGTGGTCATTGCAGTGATGTATAATCCACCACAGAACTGCAGGAGGCCAAGAGAGGAATATGAAGAGAGCAACAGAGCAATGGTGGACACACTTGCTGAGGTGGCAAGAAGAGCTCACTCCAGCAGAGCAAAGTTGCTGGTTATGGGGGATTTCAACCACAGGGAGATTGACTGGGAAAACCTGGAGCCACATGGGGGTCCCGAAACATGGAGAGCCAGGATGTTGGACGTGGTGCTGGAAAACCTCATGCACCAACATGTTAAGGACACTACCAGAGTGAGAGGGGAGGATGAACCAGCAAGATTGGACCTTGTGTTCACCCTGGGCAGCTCAGACATTGAGGACATCAAGTATGAGAGTCCCCTAGGAGCTAGCGACCACGTGGTTCTGTGCTTTGAATACATAGTAGAGCTGCAAGTGGAGAGAATAACAGGAGTAGAATGGGAAAAACCTGACTATAAAAGAGGGGACTACATAGGGTTGAAGAACTTCCTGCGGGAGGTCCAGTGGGACAGAGAACTGGCAGGAAAGCCAGTAAATGAAATGATGGAATATGTAGCAACAAAATGCAAGGAGGCAGTGGAAAGGTTCATTCCCAAGGGCAACAGTAACAACGGGAAGACCAGAACAAGCCCCTGGTTCACCCGACGGTGTAAGGAGGCAAAAACAAAGTGCAATAGAGAATGGAAAAAGTACAGAAGGCAGAGAACACACGAAAATAGGGAGATCAGTCGCAGAGCCAGGAATGAGTACGCACAGGTAAGGAGGGAGGCCCAGCGACAGTATGAAAATGACATAGCATCGAGAATCAAGACTGACCCGAAACTGTTGTATAGCCACATCAGGAGGAAGACAACAGTCAAAGACCAGGTGATCAGATTAAGGACAGAAGGTGGAGAACTCACAAGAAATGATCAGGAGGTATGTGAGGAGCTGAACAGGAGATT
>NC_091328.1:13797357-13862357 GCF_038502225.1 Cherax quadricarinatus
TATCTGTGTATGTCTGTGTGTACTCACCTAGTTGAGGTTGCAGGGGTTGAGTCCGAGCTCATGGCCCCGCCTCTTCACTGGTTGCTACTGGGTCTTCTCTCTCCCCGCTCCATGAGCTTTATCAAACCTCGTCTTAAAACTATGTATGGTTCCCGCCTCCACTACGTCACTTTCTAGGCTATTCCACTTCCTGACAACTCTATGACTGAAGAAATACTTCCTAACATCACTTTGACTCATCTGAGCCTTCAACTTCCAATTGTGACCTCGTGTTTCTGTGTCCCTTCCTTGGAACATCCTGTCTTTGTCCACCTTGTCTATTCTGCGCAGTATTTTATATGTCGTTATCATGTCTCCCCTGACCCTTCTGTCCTCTAGTGTCGTCAGGCCGATTTCCCTTATTCTTTCTTCATAGGACATTCCCCTAAGCTCTGGAACTAACCTTGTCGCAAACCTTTACACTTTCTCTAATTTCTTGACGTGCTTGATCAAGTGCGGGTTCCAAACAGGTGCTGCATACTCCAGTATGGGCCTGACGTACACGGTGTACAGTGTCTTGAACGATTCCTTACTAAGGTATCGGAACGCTGTTCTCAGGTTTGCCAGGCGCCCATATGATGCAGCAGTTATCTGGTTGATGTGTACTTCCGGAGACATGCTCGGTGTTATACTCACCCCAAGATCTTTCTCCTCGAGCGAAGTTTGCAGTCTTTGGCCACCTTGCCTATACTCCGTCTGCGGTCTTCTGTGCCCTTCCCCGATCTTCATGACTTTGCATTTGGCGGGGTTAAATTCGAGAAGCCAGTTGCTGTGTGTGTGTGTCTGTGTGTATGTGTGTGTGGAGAGAGAGTGAACCTGATAGCGACCAGCAAAGAGGCAGGAGATGCGAATCGACCCCTGCAACCACAAATAGACGAGTACACATACACGGCAAATTCTGCAGACACATTAGGAATGCATTTACCTTTGGATTTGTTTATACCTGCCTCTGTATCAATTAGCTCAGCTTCGACTCAAACAAACCCAAATTCCAGAGGTGATTTCAGAGTTCAACCTGAAGAGATTTATTCCAGTTTCAGACCTGAGATTAACCTGGATACACACCGTCAGGGGTAATGATGTTACGAAGTATTTTTTTTTTAGTCTTAGGATGGATGAAAAGTGGAGAGCGACTTGTATGAGGTCTGGCGAGGGAAAACGTAATGCACAGCTTGAAGAGCAGATACGTAAGACCCAAGATGACAGTAATTATTAATTATAAACAAAGTTGTCTAGGAGGCGGGGCCAGGAGCTAAGTTTTGACCCCCCCCCCGTGAATACATTGCGGCGAATACACCTCGGCAAATATACAACTAGGTAAATACAAGCAGCTGAGTACAACTTAGTGAGTACAACTGGGTGAGTATAATTAGGTGATCAGTATCTCCTAATTACATAGAAACTCTGCGAAATGTATATAAGCAACCTCACTCTTATTTCACCTACTGATTGTTGAACATAGTATCCGTCCTTCCCATCAAACATACATGTCCTACATAAATTTATTATCTATAGGAAGCTACATTTTTTTTTCACCTTCGTGTATTACTGAAGATCTCAGACGAAGATCGAAAACCGGTTTGTTTGTTCACATTATATTTTTGTCTACGTGGGATGTTGAGGTAAGAGTGACTATACTTCATCTTTAAGTCGAGAGGATGTGTGGGGAAGGACGTGAGCACTACTACTACTACTTCTAGTACTCCTACTACTACTACTATTTGTACTTCTACTACCCCCTTATTCCTCCTCCTCCTCCTCATCCTTTTTACTTTCAAATATGTCCTCACCTGGAGTGAGGAATTGGACACATAAAAAACTGGGTATCATTATATGAAGGTCTTTTGCCAGCTTCTAAAGTCAGTAGAGGTACTCACGTATGGCATGTGTCTTATTACTCACATTGCACGTATTGTAAACCATTATTGCAACTCTCCAGCTAGAAGCCGCTATTCTCACTCCCCTCCTTCAAAACCCTAGTACTGTTTTCCCCAACACAATACATTCATTAATCCTGAATAAAACAAATGAATATAAAGCAATTTGGCAGAGTTTCAATATATATATATATATATATATATATATATATATATATATATATATATATATATATATATATATATATATATATATATATATATTTATATATGTTGTTAGGTAAGACACATATGCAACAGTTAGGTATCTTTATTTCGAAACGTTTCGCCTACACAGTAGGCTCCTTCAGTCGAGTACAGAAAAGTTGATAGAAGCAGAAGATACTTGAAGACGATGTAATCAGTCCATCACCCTTAAAGTTTTGAGGTGGTCAGTCCCTCAGTCTGGAGAAGAGCATTGTTCCGTAGTCTGAAACATATAGATATATATATATATATATATATATATATATATATATATATATATATATATATATATATATATATATATATATTCTTTCTTTCTTTCAACACACCGGCCGTATCCCACCGAGGCAGGGTGGCCCAAAAGAAAAAACGAAAGTTTCTCCTCTTACATTTAGTAATATATACAGAAGAAGGGGTTACTAGCCCCTTGCTCCCGGCATTTTAGTCGCCTCTTACAACACACATGGCTTACGGAGGAAGAATTCTGTTTCACTTCCCCATGGAGATAAGAGGAAATAAACAAGAACAAGAACTAGAAAGAAAATAGAAGAAAACCCAAAGGGGTGTGTATATATATGCTTGTACATGTATGTGTAGTGTGACCTAAATGCAAGTAGAAGTAGCAAGACATACCTGAAATCTTGCATGTTTATGAGACAAACAAAAGACACCAGCAATCCTACCATCGTGTAAAACATTTACAGGCTTCAGTTTTGCACTCACTTGGCAGGACGGTAGTACCTCCCTGGGCGGTTGCAGTCTACCAACCTACTACCTAGAATATATAAATATATATATATATATATATATATATATATATATATATATGAGAGAGAGAGAGAGATTAGACATTTTAAAATGGTAAGAGCAACGGCTGTCTAGGTATAACTAACCTGTCAGTCAGGATGACCTGTTGTATACAAACTTCTAAAATCTATCTACATATGCTCTCAAACTTTCGATGGAAAATGAGGATATCTTCAAGTATCTGAAAAAGAGCTGAAATACATTCAAACATCTCATTAGAGTAGGTACTGCGCTACCAATAGGTGGACATCCCCCCCTAGCTGAGGCTGTGATATCTAGCAGTAAGTTTTGTTCAGGTATACACAAATACAGTTACGTAGATTATCATACATAGCAGCATATGTGTATTGAACCTAGCATAACCCCAAAAAAAAGTGAAAGTTACTTACTTCCATTGGGGTCCTTTTAATATAATAATATAAAGGAGATAATATCTTATTATTATGCTATAAAGAAGATATACTAGGAATAAGGTAAAATGAGTAATTTACATTTACATGTGTGTTACCTAAAAAAAATAAAAAAATAATTCTCCTCCCTTTCTGTCGTTATATTCATTAGGCACCTCTTCTCTCTCTTCTTGAACTGGTAGGTAGGTACTATAAAAAGTTATGCTCTCCCCCTTCCTTCCCCCAGTACTACTTCCCTCACCTAGGCCGTCAAGACATCTACATACTAACCAAACACTGAATTTGGAGCCGCACCGGAAGACTCCCTCAGTTCCTCCTTATTTGATATTCTAATTAATGTTTGGCTAAATTCTATGCCAGTCCAATAATTATACGATTAGCTTGGCTGATGATACGTTATACGTGCTGCTACCACCAATAACCTGATCGACTTGGCTGTCTACTAGGAGGCATAGCCTAGCATCAGGCCATGGAAATAATCCCAGTAAAAAAAAAAAAACGCAAACGACAGATCACGTAGACGAGATATTTTAGCAATACAGGATAAATATTTTTAGGCCATAGGAGGGATATAGGAATAGGAAGGGAACGATGGAGTGAAAAAAGAGGTATGTGGGTAAACAGGAAGAGAGATGTAAGAAAGGTTAAGTGGTCTGACCACTCTGGCTAAGATTTAAGAGTGTTTTTTGTCAGATTGTGACGATTTTTATTTCTCTCAGCTCTCTCTAGACTAGAGATTCTCCATCAAAAGTCTACGGTACCAAACATAATCATCTGAGAAATGCCTAATATTCGTTAGTCTGCGGTACCAAACACTCACATTTCAAAACAGTTTCTCTTCATTCCAGGACATCCAAAATTTTCCGAGGAAAACGTATTAAACGCAAGTACCCTCTTCGTATTTCATACGGCTATGCTACTTGATATTTTCCTGCACTGGTGAAGGTACTGGGAGACAGGAATGAGTATGAGGGGGGAAATAGACATGGAAACTGGGCGATGGGAAGGGGTTGTTGAGAAGGGGTGAAAAAGGAGTGACAAGGGAATGGTGAGGAAGAATGGAGGTGAGGAAGAATGGAGGTGAGGAAAGTAGAGGTGAGGAAAAGTGGGGGCGAGGAAAAGGAGTGAGGAAAAGTGGGGGTGATGAAAAGTGAGGGTGAGGAAAAGTAGAGGTGAGGAAAAGTGGGGGTGAGGAAAAGTAGGGGTGAGAAAAAGTAGGGGTGAAGAAAAGTGGGGGTGAGGAAAAGTGGGGGTGAGGAAAAGTGAGGGTGAGGAAAAGTGAGGGTGAGGAAAAGTGGGGGTGAGGAAAATATTATTTTAAGATTAGCAGTCACAGCTCTTAAATTTGAAGCATGTTAATAACACTGCGAGCAACAGTTGTAACTGATCTAAGAGAGTCATAGATGTGATATATCTAATGGAACAATAGATGTAATAATCTAATAGATAAAATATATATAATTAGATCAAAGGTACGCAATACGGACAAGATGATGAATGAGACATGTTTAACACCCGGGTGTTTTTACAGACGAAACACCTAGGGATCCTCGTCCTAAAGTTCGATACCCTGATTGATGAAAAAGACACATGTGCAACACTTAGGGACAATTCGCCTCCAACTTAGGCTTCTTCAGTCGAATCAAGAGGCGACTAAAATTAGAGACAACAGAAGCAGTGGGGAGGTAGCGATGATGTGATCAGTCCATCAGTCTTGAAATAGCAGCTGAGAGGTAGTCAGTCCCTTAGTTCTGAGAAGCGTTCACAAGCATGGTCTAGACCTCTAGACTAAAGTGAAGTTGAAGTGACGCCACTAACAGAAGACCAGAAGAATTAAGAAGCACTGTAGCACTAGCCCTTGCTAGGTAGATCCCTCTCAACTCCAGCGCTTCCCTCTCAAACTATTGTAGTGGCTGAGCAATAAGTTAAGAAAGGTGTTCCCTGGACCAACCTAACTTTATGTGAAGAAGACCCATGTGGATCTTGAGCGTGGAAGATGGGATAGATAAAGAGTAGATTTTGTGAGAGGAGCGTCAGCGAGAGAGAGAGAGAGAGAGAGAGAGAGAGAGAGAGAGAGAGAGAGAGAGAGAGAGAGAGAGAGAGAGAGAGAAAGAGAGAGAGAGAGAGAGAGAGAGAGAGAGAGAGAGAGAGAGAGAGAGAGAGAGAGAGAGAGAGAGAGAGAGAGAGAGAGAGAGAGAGAGAGAGAGAGAATGGCTTGATCCAGCTTCTGAGCTTTTTGGGACTCGTATTATTTAAGTTGTACGGTCAGCGTATCATGACTTGGTTTGGCAGGCAGAAATGGCAGAGAAGGAAAATGGTGCCATTTTCACGTAAACCCGCGGCAGTCACATCATGGTGTCTGGGGTAATAATCTACGGTGAAAACATGAAAAGGTGAAAAAAAAAACAGATCTTTTTAAAGGTTCAGGCCTGTGGGGGCAATTTTAGTGGCTATTAACAGGGAGAAGTGGAGGAGCAGGGAGCAGTTAGAAGAGATTGTGGAAGTTGATGAATGAGACACCTGTGCAACATTTGGCGAAACATTTCCACAAGTACCTCATTCCTAGCGTTGCAAAAGTCTCTCATCCATCAACTTGTCGGTTTTCTGAACCATTTATCTACAATTGTGGGAGTTACGTGGCTTATGGGTTACCTCATCAATGTAGGTCGTCCAGGTGTCGAGGGGAGTTTCCAGTTTGTCAGTTACTCAGTGTCTTCCAGTAGGCAGGGAGTTCAGGGAGATTCTCTCCAGTATGGCGTGACTCACTTGTGATGTGCTCCTGCCATTTCGTGGCAAATTTCTAGCACCGGGGCTTGTTTAGAATGACTTTGAGATCCAGTATGTTTGTTGTAGCTGCGTGGGAGAGCGCCAGCTGGGTGTATGTTACAAGAGGTAGGATAAGGGATTTGTACAGGTGTAGTTTAGCTTTAGGGTGAGTTCCTTGTAGTTTAGTTTATAGAGGCTATTGAGAGCGGCTATAATGTGTTTGACGTTTGTTTGTGAAAGCGCAAGAAGCGTTTGTCTAGTTTGGCCAGAGAGTAGTGGTTGTGTCTTTGATAGATAGGAAGGCGAGCGTATCAGATATTCTATTACTACTACTACTACTACTACCAGTAGTTGTGGTAGTAGTCTTTCTTCACACATCCTCTCAAGTTCAACAGGAAGTATAGACACACCTCAACAAGCCATGTCAGTAAGGTTGAAAAAACCCACATGTAGACAGAAATACCTGAAGTGGACTATTTGTCTTGTACTCAAAGTGCGTGATTTTGTACCAATCAGCATTCATCTTGATGCGCCTCTTACGTTTCGAAAGCAGTGATTCCGTCTACTTCAGCCTCTCTCTCTCTCTCTCTCTCTCTCTCTCTCTCTCTCTCTCTCTCTCTCTCTCTCTCTCTGTGTGTGAGAGATTAGTTGCGTAATGTCGTCCAGTGTTCCCAGACACTACTGAATTGCTGAGTCAGACAAGTACCACTATCATACCGCTACACAACTCCGTTCAATTGATGAATAAGACAATACCTCTCGGTACTGTATACATCATTGTTGCAGATATCCAAGCGTTATACATGCGTCTCATTCATCACATCTGACACAGTAATAACTGAAACACATACACTAATTCTAACACATGCAATGCAGCAACAGCTAAACTAGATATAACAATTACGCAGTTACCCAGAGGCCCGTCTATCCATTGCACCGGGGAAAGAAAATGTATACCAGGAAGAGATTATTCTGAAGGTAATTAAAATTGCATAAATTACAAGATAAATAGGGATGCCACAATAAATTCAGAGATTTAGGTGTAGATATAAATAATGCATTAGAGATACTACTATTTTTTTTTTAATCTGGAAGCGCGAAATCTGTACTGGCTCTGTATAGCACATGAGGAATGTGAGGTAATCAGGTTTGGTCCGAGGAAGGAGAGGGGTGAATCTGACTCCCTGAATCAAGAGCCCTTGGTTAGGACCTTCCCTGATGAGAACCCACCACCCCATCAACCACCCCATCAACCACCACATCAGCCACCCATCACTGCTTCACTCCAGGACAATTATTCACGATTAGATTTTATTTCCAGGGCGTCACTGATAGTTAACTTTCAGCTGTGACTGAACCGCTGTGAACCACTGTGACAACCACTGTGACTGAACCAGTGTTTACCACTATGACTGAACCACTGTGAACCACTATGACTAAACCATTGTGAACCACTGTGACTTAATCACTGTGAAACACTGTGACTGAACCATTGTGAACCACTGTGACTGAACCACTGTGAACCACTATGACTAAACCATTGTGAACCACTGTGACTGAATCACTGTGAATCACTGTGAATGAACCACTGTGAACGACTGTGACTGAACCACTGTGAACCACTGTGAACTACTGTGAATGGAAGTCGTGTCATCATTATGGAAATTTTTCATATTTGTCGACTTGCAGCTGGGAATGAGAGGGAGAGAACTGGGAGTGAGAGGGACAGACCTGGGAGTGAGAGGGAGAGACCTGGGAGAGGGAGAGACCTGGGGATGAGAGGGAGAGACCTAGGAGTGAGTGTGAATGAACCACTGTGAACGACTGTGAGAACTGTGGGAGTGAGAGGGAAAAAGACCTGAGAGGGAGGAATGGAGACTGGGAGTGAGAGAGACCTGGGAGTGAGAGGGAGAGACCAGACCTGAGAGGGAGAGGGAGTGAGAGGGAGAGAACTGGGAGTGAGAGGGAGAGAACTGGGAGTGAGAGGGAGAGACCTGGGAGTGAGAGGGAGAGACCTGGGAGTGAGAGGGAGAGACCTGGGAGTGAGAGGGAGAGAACTGGGAGTGAGAGGGAGAGACCTGGGAGTGAGAGGGAGAGACCTGGGAGTGAGAGGGAGAGACCTGGGAGTGAGAGGGAGAGACCTGGGAGTGAGAGGGACAGACCTGGGAGTGAGAGGGAGAGACCTGGGAGTGAGAGGGAGAGATGGAAGGGAGAGAAGAGAGAGCTAGGAGTGGGGACAGAGATGGAAGGGAGAGAAGAGAGAGCTAGGAGTGGGGACAGAGATGGAAGGGAGAGAAGAGAGAGCTAGGAGTGGGGACAGAGATGGAAGGGAGAGAAGAGAGAGCTAGGAGTGGGGACAGAGATGGAAGGGAGAGAAGAGAGAGCTGGTAATGGGAAGAAAATGCTGGGAGTGGAAGAGAGAGGTACAAGGGGGAGAGAGAGAGAGAGAGATTGGAGTGGGAGTGAAAGAGAGCTAGGAGAGAGGGGAGTGAAAGAAACCTAGGAGAGAGAGAAAGAGAACTGGAAGTGAGAGGAAGAGAAATGGGAGAGAAAGCTGGGACAGAGGAAAAAAGTTCTCGAAGTGGAGGAGGAGAAAGAGAAGAGAACAAAAGGAGAAAGAGAAAGTAGAAGAAAGCTTCATAGCAATTACAAATGATTATTTTAAATTATTAAATAATTATTTTAATAATAAACGAATCAAACCTTTTTTACGAGAATAATAAACTAGCGGTAATTATTATAATTATCATTATTTAGTAAAACAGATTTAGTCAGTAACTTTAACGCCGGTCAGAGTATAGTGAAAGTTGTGTATATCTCAGTGTATAGTGAAAGTTGTGTATATCTCAGTGTATAGTGAAAGTTGTGTATATCACAGTGTATAGTGAAAGTTGTGTATATCTCAGTGTATAGTGAAAGTTGTGTATATCTCAGTGTATAGTGAAAGTTGTGTATATCACAGTGTATAGTGAAAGTTGTGTATATCTCAGTGTATAGTGAAAGTTGTGTATATCACAGTGTATAGTGAAAGTTGTGTATATCACAGTGTATAGTGAAAGTTGTGTATATCACAGTGTATAGTGAAAGTTGTGTATATCACAGTGTATAGTGAAAGTTGTGTATATCTCAGTGTATAGTGAAAGTTGTGTATATCTCAGTGTATAGTGAAAGTTGTGTGTATCACAGTGTATAGTGAAAGTTGTGTATATCACAGTGTATAGTGAAAGTTGTGTATATCACAGTGTATAGTGAAAGTTGTGTATATCACAGTGTATAGTGAAAGTTGTGCATATCCCAGTGTATAGTGAAAGTTGTGTATATCACAGTGTATAGTGAAAGTTGTGTATATCACAGTGTATAGTGAAAGTTGTGTATATCACAGTGTATAGTGAAAGTTGTGTATATCCCAGTGTATAGTGAAAGTTGTGTATATCACAGTGTATAGTGAAAGTTGTGTATATCACAGTGTATAGTGAAAGTTGTGTATTTCTCAGTGTATAGTGAAAGTTGTGTATATCACAGTGTATAGTGAAAGTTGTGTATATCACAGTGTATAGTGAAAGTTGTGTATATCACAGTGTATAGTGAAAGTTGTGTATTTCTCAGTGTATAGTGAAAGTTGTGTTTTTCTCAGTGTATAGTGAAAGTTGTGTATATCACAGTGTATAGTGAAAGTTGTGTATTTCTCAGTGTATAGTGAAAGTTGTGTATTTCTCAGTGGTGTATAGTGAAAGTTGTGTATATCTCAGTGTATAGTGAAAGTTGTGTATATCACAGTGTATAGTGAAAGTTGTGTATTTCTCAGTGTATAGTGAAAGTTGTGTATATCTCAGTGTATAGTGAAAATTGTGTATATCACAGTGTATAGTGAAAGTTGTGTATTTCTCAGTGTATAGTGAAAGTTGTGTATTTCTCAGTGTATAGTGAAAGTTGTGTATTTCTCAGTGTATAGTAAAAGTCGTGTATATCACAGTGTATAGTGAAAGTTGTGTATATCACAGTGTATAGTGAAAGTTGTGTATATTTCGCAGGGTACTTATACTGAGTGTGCATCTCTCGGTATATATACACTGAGAAATGTACATTTCTCAGTGTATATATATATATATATATATTTTTATTTATTTTTTTTTTTATTATCACACCGGCCGATTCCCACCAAGGCAGGGTGGCCCGAAAAAAAAAAACTTTCACCATCATTCACTCCATCACTGTCTTGCCAGAAGGGTGCTTTACACTACAGTTTTTAAACTGCAACATTAACACCCCTCCTTCAGAGTGCAGGCACTGTACTTCCCATCTCCAGGACTCAAGTCCGGCCTGCCGGTTTCCCTGAATCCCTTCATAAATGTTACTTTGCTCACACTCCAACAGCACGTCAAGTATTAAAAACCATTTGTCTCCATTCACTCCTATCAAACACGCTCACGCATGCCTGCTGGAAGTCCAAGCCCCTCGCACACAAAACCTCTTTTACCCCCTCCCTCCAACCCTTCCTAGGCCGACCCCTACCCCGCCTTCCTTCCACTACAGACTGATACACTCTTGAAGTCATTCTGTTTCGCTCCATTCTCTCTACATGTCCGAACCACCTCAACAACCCTTCCTCAGCCCTCTGGACAACAGTTTTGGTAATCCCGCACCTCCTCCTAACTTCCAAACTACGAATTCTCTGCATTATATTCACACCACACATTGCCCTCAGACATGACATCTCCACTGCCTCCAGCCTTCTCCTCGCTGCAACATTCATCACCCACGCTTCACACCCATATAAGAGCGTTGGTAAAACTATACTCTCATACATTCCCCTCTTTGCCTCCAAGGACAAAGTTCTTTGTCTCCACAGACTCCTAAGTGCACCACTCACTCTTTTTCCCTCATCAATTCTATGATTCACCTCATCTTTCATAGACCCATCCGCTGACACGTCCACTCCCAAATATCGGAATACGTTCACCTCCTCCATACTCTCTCCCTCCAATCTGATATTCAATCTTTCATCACTTAATCTTTTTGTTATCCTCATAACCTTACTCTTTCCTGTATTCACCTTTAATTTTCTTCTTTTGCACACCCTACCAAATTCATCCACCAATCTCTGCAACTTCTCTTCAGAATCTCCCAAGAGCACAGTGTCATCAGCAAAGAGCAGCTGTGACAACTCCCACTTTGTGTGTGATTCTTTATCTTTTAACTCCACGCCTCTTGCCAAGACCCTCGCATTTACTTCTCTTACAACCCCATCTATAAATATATTAAACAACCAAGGTGACATCACACATCCTTGTCTAAGGCCTACTTTTACTGGGAAAAAATTTCCCTCTTTCCTACATACTCTAACTTGAGCCTCACTATCCTCGTAAAAACTCTTCACTGCTTTCAGTAACCTACCTCCTACACCATACACTTGCAACATCTGCCACATTGCCCCCCTATCCACCCTGTCATACGCCTTTTCCAAATCCATAAATGCCACAAAGACCTCTTTAGCCTTATCTAAATACTGTTCACTTATATGTTTCACTGTAAACACCTGGTCCACACACCCCCTACCTTTCCTAAAGCCTCCTTGTTCATCTGCTATCCTATTCTCCGTCTTACTCTTAATTCTTTCAATTATAACTCTACCATACACTTTACCAGGTACACTCAACAGACTTATCCCCCTATAATTTTTGCACTCTCTTTTATCCCCTTTGCCTTTATACAAAGGAACTATGCATGCTCTCTGCCAATCCCTAGGTACCTTACCCTCTTCCATACATTTATTAAATAATTGCACCAACCACTCCAAAACTATATCCCCACCTGCTTTTAACATTTCTATCTTTATCCCATCAATCCCGGCTGCCTTACCCCCTTTCATTTTACCTACTGCCTCACGAACTTCCCCCACACTCACAACTGGCTCTTCCTCACTCCTACAAGATGTTATTCCTCCTTGCCCTATACACGAAATCACAGCTTCCCTATCTTCATCAACATTTAACAATTCCTCAAAATATTCCTTCCATCTTCCCAATACCTCTAACTCTCCATTTAATAACTCTCCTCTCCTATTTTTAACTGACAAATCCATTTGTTCTCTAGGCTTTCTTAACTTGTTAATCTCACTCCAAAACTTTTTCTTATTTTCAACAAAATTTGTTGATAACATCTCACCCACTCTCTCATTTGCTCTCTTTTTACATTGCTTCACCACTCTCTTAACTTCTCTCTTTTTCTCCATATACTCTTCCCTCCTTGCATCACTTCTACTTTGTAAAAACTTCTCATATGCTAACTTTTTCTCCCTTACTACTCTCTTTACATCATCATTCCACCAATCGCTCCTCTTCCCTCCTGCACCCACTTTCCTGTAACCACAAACTTCTGCTGAACACTCTAACACTACATTTTTAAACCTACCCCATACCTCTTCGACCCCATTGCCTATGCTCTCATTAGCCCATCTATCCTCCAATAGCTGTTTATATCTTACCCTAACTGCCTCCTCTTTTAGTTTATAAACCTTCACCTCTCTCTTCCCTGATGCTTCTATTCTCCTTGTATCCCATCTACCTTTTACTCTCAGTGTAGCTACAACTAGAAAGTGATCTGATATATCTGTGGCCCCTCTATAAACATGTACATCCTGAAGTCTACTCAACAGTCTTTTATCTACCAATACATAATCCAACAAACTACTGTCATTTCGCCCTACATCATATCGTGTATACTTATTTATCCTCTTTTTCTTAAAATATGTATTACCTATAACTAAACCCCTTTCTATACAAAGTTCAATCAAAGGGCTCCCATTATCATTTACACCTGGCACCCCAAACTTACCTACCACACCCTCTCTAAAAGTTTCTCCTACTTTAGCATTCAAGTCCCCTACCACAATTACTCTCTCACTTGGTTCAAAGGCTCCTATACATTCACTTAACATCTCCCAAAATCTCTCTCTCTCCTCTGCATTCCTCTCTTCTCCAGGTGCATACACGCTTATTATGACCCACTTCTCGCATCCAACCTTTACTTTAATCCACATAATTCTTGAATTTACACATTCATATTCTCTTTTCTCCTTCCATAACTGATCATTTAACATTACTGCTACCCCTTCCTTTGCTCTAACTCTCTCAGATACTCCAGATTTAATCCCATTTATTTCCCCCCACTGAAACTCTCCTACCCCCTTCAGCTTTGTTTCGCTTAGGGCCAGGACATCCAACTTCTTTTCATTCATAACATCAGCAATCATCTGTTTCTTGTCATCCGCACTACATCCACGCACATTTAAGCAACCCAGTTTTATAAAGTTTTTCTTCTTCTCTTTTTTAGTAATTGTATACAGGAGAAGGGGTTACTAGCCCATTGCTCCCGGCATTTTAGTCGCCTCATACGACACGCATGGCTTACGGAGGAAAGATTCTTTTCCACTTCCCCATGGACAATAGAAGAAATAAAAAAGAACAAGAGCTATTTAGAAAAAGGAGAAAAACCTAGATGTATGTATATATATATATGCATGTGCGTGTCTGTGAAGTGTGACCAAAGTGTAAGTAGGAGTAGCAAGATATCCCTGTTATCTTAGCGTGTTTATGAGACAGAAAAAGAAACCAGCAATCCTACCATCATGCAAAACAGTTACAGGTTTTTGTTTCACAGTCATCTGGCAGGACGGTAGTACTTCCCTGGGTGGTTGCTGTCTACCAACCTACTACCTATACTACCTATATATTATATACTACCTATACTACCTATACTACCTATATATTATATATATATATATATATATAATATATAAATATATATATATATATATATATATATATATATATATATATATATATATATATATATATATATATATATATATATATACACTGTGGGTTGGAAGGAGGGAAGGGGACATCCTCTGTGGGTTGGAAGGAGGGCAGGGTTCATCCCCTGTGGGTTGGTAGGAGAGCAGGGGTCATCTCCTGTGGGTTGGAAGGAGGGCAGGAGTCATCCCCTGCGGGTTGGAAGGAGGGCAGGGGTCATCTCCTGTGGGTTGGAAGGAGGGCAGGGGTCATCCCCTGTGGGTTGGTAGGAGGGCAGGGGTCATCTCCTGTGGGTTGGAAGGAGGGCAGGGGGTCATCCCCTGTGGGTTGGAAGGAGGGCAGGGGTCATCTCCTGTAGGTTGAAAGGAGGGCAGGGTTCATCCCTTGTGGGTTGGAAGCAGGGCAGGGTTCATCCCCTGTGGGTTGGTAGGAGAGCAGGGGTCATCCCCTGTGGGTTGGTAGGAGGGCAGGGGTCATCCCCTGTGGGTTGGTAGGAGGGCAGGGGTCATCCCCTGTGGGTTGGTAGGAGGGCAGGGGTCATCCCCTGTGGGTTGGAAGGAGGGCAGGGTTCATCCGTGGGTTGGAAGGAGGGCAGGGTTCATCCCCTGTGGGTTGGTAGGAGAGCAGGGTTCATCCCCTGTGGGTTGGTAGGAGGACAGGGGTCATCTCCTGTGGGTTGGTAGGAGGGCAGGTGTCATCCCCTGTGGGTTGGAAGGAGGGCAGGGGTCATCTCCTGTGGGTTGGTAGGAGGGCAGGGGTCATCCCCTGTGGGTTGGTAGGAGGGCAGGGGTCATCTCCTGTGGGTTGGAAGGAGGGCAGGGGGTCATCCCCTGTGGGTTGGAAGGAGGGCAGGGTTCATCCCTTGTGAGTTGGAAGGAGGGCAGGCTTCATCCCCTGTGGGTTGGTAGGAGAGCAGGGGTCATCCCCTGTGGGTTGGTAGGAGGACAGGGGTCATCCCCTGTGGGTTGGTAGGAGGGCAGGGGTCATCCCCTGTGGGTTGGTAGGAGAGCAGGGGTCATCCCCTGTGGGTTGGTAGGAGAGCAGGGGTCATCCCCTGTGGGTTGGTAGGAGAGCAGGGGTCATCCCCTGTGGGTTGGTAGGAGGGCAGGGGTCATCTCCTGTGGGTTGGAAGGAGGGCAGGGGGTCATCCCCTGTGGGTTGGAAGGAGGGCAGGGGTCATCTCCTGTAGGTTGAAAGGAGGGCAGGGTTCATCCCTTGTGGGTTGGAAGCAGGGCAGGGTTCATCCCCTGTGGGTTGGTAGGAGAGCAGGGGTCATCCCCTGTGGATTGGTAGGAGGGCAGGGGTCATCCCCTGTGGGGTGGTAGGAGGGCAGGGGTCATCCCCTGTGGGTTGGTAGGAGGGCAGGGGTCATCCCCTGTGGGTTGGAAGGAGGGCAGGGGTCATCCGTGGGTTGGAAGGAGGGCAGGGTTCATCCCCTGTGGGTTGGTAGGAGAGCAGGGTTCATCCCCTGTGGGTTGGTAGGAGGGCAGGGGTCATCTCCTGTGGGTTGGAAGGAGGGCAGGAGTCATCCCCTGTGGGTTGGAAGGAGGGCAGGGGTCATCTCCTGTGGGTTGGTAGGAGAGCAGGGGTCATCCCCTGTGGGTTGGTAGGAGAGCAGGGGTCATCCCCTGTGGGTTGGTAGGAGAGCAGGGGTCATCCCCTGTGGGTTGGTAGGAGAGCAGGGGTCATCCCCTGTGGGTTGGTAGGAGGACAGGGGTCATCCCCTGTGGGTTGGTAGGAGGGCAGGGGTCATCTCCTGTGGGTTGGTAGGAGAGCAGGGGTCATCCCCTGTGGGTTGGTAGGAGAGCAGGGGTCATCCCCTGTGGGTTGGTAGGAGAGCAGGGGTCATCCCCTGTGGGTTGGTAGGAGAGCAGGGGTCATCCCCTGTGGGTTGGTAGGAGAGCAGGGGTCATCTCCTGTGGGTTGGTAGGAGAGCAGGGGTCATCCCCTGTGGGTTGGTAGGAGAGCAGGGGTCATCCCCTGTGGGTTGGTAGGAGAGCAGGGGTCATCCCCTGTGGGTTGGTAGGAGAGCAGGGGTCATCCCCTGTGGGTTGGTAGGAGAGCAGGGGTCATCTCCTGTGGGTTGGTAGGAGAGCAGGGGTCATCCCCTGTGGGTTGGTAGGAGAGCAGGGGTCATCCCCTGTGGGTTGGAAGGAGGGCAGGGGTCATCCCCTGTGGGTTGGTAGGAGAGCAGGGGTCATCCCCTGTGGGTTGGTAGGAGAGCAGGGGTCATCTCCTGTGGGTTGGTAGGAGAGCAGGGGTCATCCCCTGTGGGTTGGTAGGAGAGCAGGGGTCATCCCCTGTGGGTTGGAGGAAGAAAGTGAGGGAGGTTTTGACTTCATATCACAAACTTAAGCAACTAGCAAGCTTGTGTGTGAGTGTTAGATCAGAGTGGAAACGAGCGTTTTTTTTTTGGGGGGGGGGGGGGAATTAATGTGCTGTTGGAGTGTGAGCGAGGTAATATGGACTCAAAAAAAAAAAAAACAGTTAGCCGGACTCGAATCCAGGAGGTAGAAAAACATGCACTCTGAGGGGTTACATTCTCACACTCTACCAATATTTTGCTTCCACGTGAAACCAACTCTCTCTCTTTCACTCTCTCTTTCTCTTGAGCACCTCCCCCCCCTTCCCCCCCCCTGCAGCTCCTTCATTAAATCTTCATAATGAAGTTCCTCTCAGCCGCTCAGGTAAAACTCAAGATGTCAACTATTTTTAATGAACTTTAAAAAAGTGTGTGTGTGTGTGTGTGTGTGTGTGTGTGTGTCCATGACCCGGCCTCACTGTGGATAAGGGCCTGATCAACCAGGCTGTTACTGCTAGCCACACGCAGACCAACGTACCAACCACAGCCCGGTTGATCAGTCACTAACTTAAAAAGGTGAAACATTAAACATATTGTTTACCTAACAATACTTTATTACACTAGAGGATATATGTATCTAAATACATTACTAGTAATGTACTTTTTTGTTCCTGAACAAAGCGCAGTTGTTCCGTCTAAAATACTTAGAACAATGTGTATTTACAACTTGTAATGAGTGAGTAGTTTATATACTATATATACTGTGATGAAAATGTTCGAGATATATATATATATATATATATATATATATATATATATATATATATATATATATATATATATATATATATATATAACCATAAGTGTGAATTTTATCTTAAACTTCTGTTTTGTTTATTCTCTGTTAATATCACTATCAATTTCACTAGTGATATATCTAACAGAAAAGTGACTCAGTTGTAGGAGACACTAGGAATGTGAGACCCAGGATTCATACATAGTTTAAAAAAAGTTATGAGAGGCTGACGCAGCCAGGAGAGAGGCAGGGCCAGGAGCTGAGATTCGCCCCCTGTAATCACAAGTAGGTGAGAGCGAGCGCACAGCCCCTCCTCCCCAAACACACACACAACACACACACACACATACACACGTGCACAAAAACACACACAGTGGGTGTCAGAGTGGGTGCATATGTCAAGTCCTAGGTCCAGTGCTGTTTCTTGTATGTGTGAATGACATGACAGAAGGGATAGATTCAGAGGTGTTCCTGTTCGTAGACAATGTGAAGCTAATGAGAAGAACACCAGTAGACGAAGATCAGGTAAGCCTTCAAGGATCTGGACAGGCTGCAAGCCTGGTCCGACAAATTTCTCCTGGAGTTTAACCCCAGCAGGAGCAAAGTCATGAAGTTTTGGAGAAGGGCAAGAAGACCGCAGAAGGAGTACAGCCTTGGAGGTCAAAGGCTGCAAAACTCACTCAAGAAAAAAGATCTTGGGGCGAGCATCATACTAAGCACATCTCCTGAGGCGCACATCAACCAAATTACTGCAGCATCATATGGGCGCCTGGCAAACCTAAGAACAGCGTTTCGACATCTAGGTAAAGAGTCATTCAAGACTGTACACCGTGTACGTCAGGCCCATATTGGAGTGTGCAGCACCAGTATGGAACCCACATCCGATCAAACACGTCAAGAAATTAGAGAAAGTGCAAAGGTTTGCTAGAGAGTATGCCCTACGAGGAGAGGTTAAGATAAATCAACCTGACGACATTGGAGGACAGTAGAGATAGACACGTCATGATAATGACATATAAAATATTGCGAGGAATTGACAGGGTGGATAGAAACAGAATGTTTCAGAAATGGAACACAGCAACAAGGGGTCACAACTGGAAGCTGAAAACTTAGATGAGTCACAGGGATGTTAGGAAGTATTTCTTCAGGCATAGAGTTATCAGGAAGTGGAGCCGTAGGAGAGGCAGGATCCATATATAGCTTTAATAAGAGGTACGATAAGGCTTTTAGAGCAGGGGGAGAGTGGACCTAGTAATGATCAGCGGAGCGGCTGGGTCAAGAGCAATGAATCGACCCCTGCAACCACAATTAGGTGAGTACACGCACTCACACACACACACACACACACACACACACGCACACACACACACACACACACACACACACGCACACGCACACGCACACACACACACACACACACACACACACACACACTGGGAAGAGATGTAGTGGAGGCAGGATCCATACATAGCCTTAAGAAGAGGTATGATAAAGCTCACGAAGCATGAAGAGTGACCTAGTAGCGACCAGTGAAGAGGCGGGCACAGGAGCTGTGAGACGACCCCTGCAACCACAACTAGGTGAGTACAACTAGGTGAGTACACTCTTTCTCCACACGGCCTTGTGGCGCAACGGATAACGCGTCTGACTACGTATCAGAAGATTCCAGGTTCGAATCCTGGCAAGGTCGACTATAGTTTTTAGTAGCGACCAGCGAAGAACAAGGGCCAGGAGCTGTGACTCGATCCCTGCAATCACAAAAAGTCGAGTACACCCCTACACACACCCACTCTACCCCCACATACACACACACACACACACACACACACACACACACACACACACACACACACACACACACACACACTGGGCCAGGAGCTGAGTCTCGACAGCTGCAACCACAATTAGGTGAGTACACACACACACCCTCTCTCCACCTCCACACACACCACACACACACACACACACACCCTCTCCCCACACATAGCACACACCACACACACACACCCACACACATCCACTACCCCTATACAACACACACACACACACACCCCACATACACCCACTCGACCCCCACACGCTCTCCCCACCCCCACAAGCACCATACATTTAAATAAGCGGTATTGGGGGAGGAGAGAGCTGAGTGTAATTAACAAGTCACAATAAGTTAGGCTTAACGAGCATATATTTGGCAAACTCAGCATGAATATTCAGCACATCATGCCTCTATGTAATATTATATGCTAATATTCCCCAGCCATGAAAATATTCATTAGATGTGGTTTATACTCCCATAAAACCTTGACACTAAACCTCTATACATGATTTGTCTCCATTTTTATTAATATTGAATAATATGAAGCAATGTGTGATTTTTTCTTGTTTTAATTGAGAAGTGAGAGTTAGAGAGAGAGAGAGAGAGAGAGAGAGAGAGAGCAACACCACCACCACCTTCTGCAGTAGCAACACCATCTTGTACAGTAACACCACCACCTCGTACAGTAACACCACCTCGTACAGTAACACCACCGTCTCGTACAGTAACACCACCATCTCGTACAGTAACACCACCTCGTACAGTAACACCACCATCTCGTACAGTAACACCACCTCGTACAGTAACACCACCGTCTCGTACAGTAACACCACCATCTCGTACAGTAACACCACCGTCTCGTACAGTAACACCACCACCTCGTACAGTAACACCACCTCGTACAGTAACACCACCGTCTCGTACAGTAACACCACCATCTCGTACAGTAACACCACCATCTCGTACAGTAACACCACCACCTCGTACAGTAACACCACCATCTTGTACAGTAACACCACCACCTCGTACAGTAACACCACCTCGTACAGTAACACCACCGTCTCGTACAGTAACACCACCATCTCGTACAGTAACACCACCGTCTCGTACAGTAACACCACCACCTCGTACAGTAACACCACCTCGTACAGTAACACCACCGTCTCGTACAGTAACACCACCATCTCGTACAGTAACACCACCATCTCGTACAGTAACACCACCGTCTCGTACAGTAACACCACCACCTCGTACAGTAACACCACCTCGTACAGTAACACCACCGTCTCGTACAGTAACACCACCATCTCGTACAGTAACACCACCGTCTCGTACAGTAACACCACCACCTCGTACAGTAACACCACCTCGTACAGTAACACCACCGTCTCGTACAGTAACACCACCATCTCGTACAGTAACACCACCGTCTCGTACAGTAACACCACCACCTCGTACAGTAACACCACCTCGTACAGTAACACCACCGTCTCGTACAGTAACACCACCATCTCGTACAGTAACACCACCATCTCGTACAGTAACACCACCGTCTCGTACAGTAACACCACCACCTCGTACAGTAACACCACCTCGTACAGTAACACCACCGTCTCGTACAGTAACACCACCATCTCGTACAGTAACACCACCTCGTACAGTAACACCACCATCTCGTACAGTAACACCACCTCGTACAGTAACACCACCACCTCGTACAGTAACACCACCACCTCGTACAGTAACACCACCACCTCGTACAGTAACACCACCTCGTACAGTAACACCACCATCTCGTACAGTAACACCACCATCTCGTACAGTAACACCACCTCGTACAGAAACACCACCACCTCGTACAGTAACACCACCACCTCGTACAGTAACACCACCTCGTACAGTAACACCACCATCTCGTACAGTAACACCACCATCTCGTACAGTAACACCACCTCGTACAGTAACACCACCACCTCGTACAGTAACACCACCATCTCGTACAGTAACACCACCACCTCGTACAGTAACACCACCACCTCGTACAGTAACACCACCATCTCGTACAGTAACACAACCTCGTACAGTAACACCACCACCTGGTACAGTAACACCACCACCTCGTACAGTAACACCACCATCTCGTAGAGTAACACCACCGTCTCGTACAGTAACACCACCATCTCGTACAGTAACACCACCTCGTACAGTAACACCACCACCTCGTACAGTAACACCACCATCTCGTACAGTAACACCACTACCTCGCACAGTAATAACACCACCTCGTACAGTAACACCACCATCTCGTACAGTAACACCACCATCTCGTACAGTAACACCACCTCGCACAGTAATAACACCACCTCGTACAGTAACACCACCATCTCGTACAGTAACACCACCATCTCGTACAGTAACACCACCATCTCGTACAGTAACACCACCTCGTACAGTAACACCACCACCTCGTACAGTAACACCACCGTCTCGAACAGTAACACCACCAGCTTGTACAGTAACACCACCATCTCGTACAGTAACACCACCGTCTCGTACAGTAACACCACCATCTCGTACAGTAACACCACCTCGTACAGTAACACTACCACCTCGTACAGTAACACCACCACCTCGTACAGTAACACCACCATCTCGTACAGTAACACCACCATCTCGTACAGTAACACCACCTCGTCCAGTAACACCACCACCTCGTACAGTAACACCACCGTCTCGTACAGTAACACCACCACCTCGTACAGTAACACCATCTCGTACAGTAACACCACCATCTCGTACAGTAACACCACCTCGTACAGTAACACCACCATCTCGTACAGTAACACCACCATCTCGTACAGTAACACCACCATCTCGTACAGTAACACCACCATCTCGTACAGTAACACCACCTCGTACAGTAACACCACCACCTCGTACAGTAACACCACCACCTCGTACAGTAACATCACCTCGTACAGTAACACCACCATCTCGTACAGTAACACCACCTCGTACAGTAACACCACCACCTCGTACAGTAACACCACCATCTCGTACAGTAACACCACCTCGTACAGTAACACCACCACCTCGTACAGTAACACCACCACCTCGTGCAGTAACACCACCATCTCGTACAGTAACACCACCATCTCGTACAGTAACACCACCATCTCGTACAGTAACACCAAAACCTGGTACAGTAACACCACCACCTCGTACAGTAACACCACCATCTCGTACAGTAACACCACCATCTCGTACAGTAACACCACCGTCTCGTACAGTAACACCACCACCTGGTACAGTAACACCACCACCTCGCACAGTAACACCACCATCTCGTACAGTAACACCACAATCTCGTACAGTAACACCACCACCTGGTACAGTAACACCACCACCTCGTACAGTAACACCACCATCTCGTACAGTAACACCACCATCTCGTGCAGTAACACCACCATCTCGTGCAGTAACACCACCACCTCGTGCAGTAACACCACCTCGTACAGTAACACCACCGTCTCGTACAGTAACACCACCACCTCGTACAGTAACACCACCATCTCGTACAGTAACACCGCCATCTCGTACAGCAACACCACCACCTGGTACAGTAACACCACCACCTCGTACAGTAACACCACCACCTCGTACAGTAACACCACCATCTCGTACAGTAACACCACCTCGTACAGTAACACCACCACCTGGTACAGTAACACCACCACCTCGTACAGTAACACCACCATCTCGTACAGTAACACCACAGTCTCGTACAGTACCACCACCATCTCGTACAGTAACACCACCTCGTACAGTAACACCACCACCTCGTACAGTAACACCACCATCTCGTACAGTAACACCACTACCTCGCACAGTAACACCACCACCTCGTACAGTAACACCACCACCTCGTACAGTAACACCACCACCTCGCACAATAATAACACCACCTCGTACAGTAACACCACCACCTCGTACAGTAACACCACCATCTCGTACAGTAACACCACCATCTCGTACAGTAACACCACCTCGTACAGTAACACCACCACCTCGTACAGTAACACCACCGTCTCGTACAGTAACACCACCAGCTTGTACGGTAACACCACCATCTCTTACAGTAACACCACCTCGTACAGTAACACCACCACCTCGTACAGTAACACCACCATCTCGTACAGTAACACCACTACCTCGCACAGTAATAACACCACCTCGTACAGTAACACCACCATCTCGTACAGTTACACCACCATCTCGTACAGTAACACCACCTCGCACAGTAATAACACCACCTCGTACAGTAACACCACCACCTCGTACAGTAACACCACCATCTCGTACAGTAACACCACCATCTCGTACAGTAACACCACCGTCTCGTACAGTAACACCACCAGCTTGTACGGTAACACCACCATCTCTTACAGTAACACCACCTCGTACAGTAACACCACCACCTCGTACAGTAACACCACCATCTCGTACAGTAACACCACTACCTCGCACAGTAATAACACCACCTCGTACAGTAACACCACCATCTCGTACAGTTACACCACCATCTCGTACAGTAACACCACCTCGCACAGTAATAACACCACCTCGTACAGTAACACCACCACCTCGTACAGTAACACCACCGTCTCGTACAGTAACACCACCAGCTTGTACAGTAACACCACCATCTCGTACAGAAACACCACCGTCTCGTACAGTAACACCACCATCTCGTACAGTAACACCACCTCGTACAGTAACACCACCACCTCGTACAGTAACACCACCGTCTCGTACAGTAACACCACCATCTCGTACAGTAACACCACCTCGTACAGTAACTCTACCACCTCGCACAGTAACACCACCACCTCGTACAGTAACACCACCATCTCGTACAGTAACACCACCATCTCGTACAGTAACACCACCTCGTACAGTAACACCACCACCTCGTACAGTAACACCACCATCTCGTACAGTAACACCACCACCTCGTACAGTAACACCACCATCTCGTACAGTAACACTACCATCTCGTACAGTAACACCACCTCGTACAGTAACACCACCATCTCGTACAGTAACACCACCATCTCGTACAGTAACACCACCACCTCGTACAGTAACACCACCATCTCGTACAGTAACATCACCTCGTACAGTAACACCTCCACCTCGTACAGTAACACCACCACCTCCTACAGTAACACCACCTCGTACAGTAACACCACCATCTCGTACAGTAACACCACCATCTCGTACAGTAACACCACCTCGTACAGTAACACCACCACCTCGTACAGTAACACCACCACCTCGTACAGTAACACCACCATCTCGTACAGTAACACCACCTCGTACAGTAACACCACCACCTCGTACAGTAACACCACCACCTCGTACAGTAACACCACCATCTCGTACAGTAACACCACCATCTCGTACAGTAACACCACCATCTCGTACAGTAACACCACCACCTGGTACAGTAACACCACCACCTCGTACAGTAACACCACCATCTCGTACAGTAACACCACCGTCTCGTACAGTAACACCACCACCTGGTACAGTAACACCACCACCTCGTACAGTAACACCACCATCTCGTACAGTAACACCACCATCTCGTACAGTAACACCACCACCTGGTACAGTAACACCACCACCTCGTACAGTAACACCACCATCTCGTACAGTAACACCACCATCTCGTACAGTAACACCACCACCTGGTACAGTAACACCACCACCTCGTACAGTAACACCACCTCGTACAGTAACACCACCGTCTCGTACAGTAACACCACCACCTCGTACAGTAACACCACCATCTCGTACAGTAACACCGCCATCACGTACAGCAACACCACCACCTGGTACAGTAACACCACCACCTCGTACAGTAACACCACCATCTCGTACAGTAACACCACCATCTCGTACAGTAACACCACCTCGTACAGTAACACCACCACCTGGTACAGTAACACCACCACCTCCTACAGTAACACCACCATTTCGTACAGTAACACCACCGTCTCGTACAGTACCACCACCATCTCGTACAGTAACACCACCTCGTACAGTAACACCACCACCTCGTACAGTAACACCACCATCTCGTACAGTAACACCACTACCTCGCACAGTAACACCACCACCTCGTACAGTAACACCACCACCTCGTACAGTAACACCACCACCTCGCACAATAATAACACCACCTCGTACAGTAACACCACCGTCTCGTACAGTAACACCACCATCTCGTACAGTAACACCACCTCGTACAGTAACACCACCACCTCGTACAGTAACACCACCGTCTCGTACAGTAACACCACCATCTCGTACAGTAACACCACCTCGTACAGTAACTCTACCACCTCGTACAGTAACACCACCACCTCGTACAGTAACACCACCATCTCGTACAGTAACACCACCATCTCGTACAGTAACACCACCTCGTACAGTAACACCACCACCTCGTACAGTAACACCACCGTCTCGTACAGTAACACCACCACCTCGTACAGTAACACCACCATCTCGTACAGTAACACCACCATCTCGTACAGTAACACCACCATCTCGTACAGTAACACCACCTCGTACAGTAACACCACCATCTCGTACAGTAACACCATCTCGTACAGTAACACCACCATCTCGTACAGTAACACCACCGTCTCGTACAGTAACACCACCACCTCGTACAGTAACACCACCATCTCGTACAGTAACACCACCATCTCGTACAGTAACACCACCTCGTACAGTAACACCACAACCTCGTACAGTAACACCACCACCTCGTACAGTAACACCACCATCTCGTACAGTAACACCACCTCGTACAGTAACACCACCACCTCGTACAGTAACACCACCACCTCGTACAGTAACACCACCATCTCGTACAGTAACACCACCATCTCGTACAGTAACACCACCATCTCGTACAGTAACACCACCACCTGGTACAGTAACACCACCACCTCGTACAGTAACACCACCATCTCGTACAGTAACACCACCGTCTCGTACAGTAACACCACCACCTGGTACAGTAACACCACCACCTCGTACAGTAACACCACCATCTCGTACAGTAACACCACCATCTCGTACAGTAACACCACCACCTGGTACAGTAACACCACCACCTCGTACAGTAACACCACCATCTCGTACAGTAACACCACCATCTCGTACAGTAACACCACCACCTGGTACAGTAACACCACCACCTCGTACAGTAACACCACCTCGTACAGTAACACCACCGTCTCGTACAGTAACACCACCACCTCGTACAGTAACACCACCATCTCGTACAGTAACACCGCCATCTCGTACAGCAACACCACCACCTGGTACAGTAACACCACCACCTCGTACAGTAACACCACCATCTCGTACAATAACACCACCATCTCGTACAGTAACACCACCTCGTACAGTAACACCACCACCTGGTACAGTAACACCACCACCTCGCACAGTAACACCACCATCTCGTACAGTAACACCACCGTCTCGTACAGTACCACCACCATCTCGTACAGTAACACCACCTCTTACAGTAACACCACCACCTCGTACAGTAACACCACCATCTCGTACAGTAACACCACTACCTCGCACAGTAACACCACCACCTCGTACAGTAACACCACCACCTCGTACAGTAACACCACCACCTCGCACAATAATAACACCACCTCGTACAGTAACACCACGACCTCGTACAGTAACACCACCATCTCGTACAGTAACACCACCATCTCGTACAGTAACACCACCTCGTACAGTAACACCACCACCTCGTACAGTAACACCACCTCCTCGTACAGTAACACCACCATCTCGTACAGTAACACCACCATCTCGTACAGTAACACCACCTCGTACAGTAACACCACCATCTCGTACAGTAACACCACCATCTCGTACAGTAACACCACCATCTCGTACAGTAACACCACCACCTCGCACAATAATAACACCACCTCGTACAGTAACACCACCGTCTCGTACAGTAACACCACCATCTCGTACAGTAACACCACCTCGTACAGTAACACCACCACCTCGTACAGTAACACCACCGTCTCGTACAGTAACACCACCATCTCGTACAGTAACACCACCTCGTACAGTAACTCTACCACCTCGTACAGTAACACCACCACCTCGTACAGTAACACCACCATCTCGTACAGTAACACCACCATCTCGTACAGTAACACCACCTCGTACAGTAACACCACCACCTCGTACAGTAACACCACCGTCTCGTACAGTAACACCACCACCTCGTACAGTAACACCACCATCTCGTACAGTAACACCACCATCTCGTACAGTAACACCACCTCGTACAGTAACACCACCATCTCGTACAGTAACACCACCATCTCGTACAGTAACACCACCATCTCGTACAGTAACACCACCATCTCGTACAGTAACACCACCTCGTACAGTAACACCACCACCTCGTACAGTAACACCACCACCTCGTACAGTAACACCACCTCGTACAGTAACACCAACGTCTCGTACAGTAACACCACCATCTCGTACAGTAGCACCACCTCGTACAGTAACACCACCACCTCGCACAGTAACACCACCATCTCGTACAGTAACACCACCGTCTCGTACAGTAACACCACCATCTCGTACAGTAACACCACCTCGTACAGTAACACCACCACCTCGTACAGTAACACCACCATCTCGTACAGTAACACCACCATCTCGTACAGTAACACCACCATCTCGTACAGTAACACCACCACCTGGTACAGTAACACCACCACCTCGTACAGTAACACCACCATCTCGTACAGTAACACCACCGTCTCGTACAGTAACACCACCACCTGGTACAGTAACACCACCACCTCGTACAGTAACACCACCATCTCGTACAGTAACACCACCATCTCGTACAGTAACACCACCACCTGGTACAGTAACACCACCACCTCGTACAGTAACACCACCATCTCGTACAGTAACACCACCATCTCGTACAGTAACACCACCACCTGGTACAGTAACACCACCACCTCGTACAGTAACACCACCTCGTACAGTAACACCACCGTCTCGTACAGTAACACCACCACCTCGTACAGTAACACCGCCATCTCGTACAGCAACACCACCACCTGGTACAGTAACACCACCACCTCGTACAGTAACACCACCATCTCGTACAGTAACACCACCATCTCGTACAGTAACACCACCTCGTACAGTAACACCACCACCTGGTACAGTAACACCACCACCTCGTACAGTAACACCACCATCTCGTACAGTAACACCACCGTCTCGTACAGTACCACCACCATCTCGTACAGTAACACCACCTCGTACAGTAACACCACCACCTCGTACAGTAACACCACCATCTCGTACAGTAACACCACTACCTCGCACAGTAACACCACCACCTCGTACAGTAACACCACCACCTCGTACAGTAACACCATCACCTCGCACAATAATAACACCACCTCGTACAGTAACACCACCACCTCGTACAGTAACACCACCATCTCGTACAGTAACACCACCATCTCGTACAGTAACACCACCTCGTACAGTAACACCACCACCTCGTACAGTAACACCACCGTCTCGTACAGTAACACCACCAGCTTGTACGGTAACACCACCATCTCGTACAGTAACACCACCGTCTCGTACAGTAACACCACCATCTCGTACAGTAACACCACCTCGTACAGTAACACCACCACCTCGTACAGTAACACCACCACCTCGTACAGTAACACCACCATCTCGTACAGTAACACGACCATCTCGTACAGTAACACCACCTCGTACAGTAACACCACCATCTCGTACAGTAACACCACCATCTCGTACAGTAACACCACCATCTCGTACAGTAACACCACCTCGTACAGTAACACCACCACCTCGTACAGTAACACCACCTCGTACAGTAACACCACCATCTCGTACAGTAACACCACCATCTCGTACAGTAACACCACCTCGTAAAGTAACACCACCACCTCGTACAGTAACACCACCATCTCGTACAGTAACACCACCTCGTACAGTAACACCACCACCTCGTACAGTAACACCACCACCTCGTACAGTAACACCACCATCTCGTACAGTAACACCACCTCGTACTGTAACACCACCATCTCGTACAGTAACACCACCTCGTACAGTAACACCACCACCTCGTACAGTAACACCACCATCTCGTACAGTAACACCACCTCGTACAGTAACACCACCACTTCGTACAGTAACACCACCACCTCGTACAGTAACACCACCATCTCGTACAGTAACACTACCACCTCGTACAGTAACACCACCTCGTACAGTAACACCACTATCTCGTACAGTAACACCACCATCTCGTACAGTAACACCACCATCTCGTACAGTAACACCACCACCTCGTGCAATAACACCACCACCTCGTACAGTAACACCATCATCTCGTACAGTAACACCACCATCTCGCACAGTAACACCACCTCGTGCAATAACACCACCACCTCGTACAGTAACACCACCATCTCGTACAGTAACACCACCATCTCGTACAGTAACACCACCTCGTACAGTAACACCACCACCTCGTACAGTAACACCACCATCTCGTACAGTAACACCACCACCTCGTACAGTAACACCACCACCTCGTACAGTAACACCACTTCGTACAGTAACACCACCACCTCGTGCAATAACACCACCACCTCGTACAGTAACACCATCATCTCGTACAGTAACACCACCATCTCGCACAGTAACACCACCTCGTGCAATAACACCACCACCTCGTACAGTAACACCACTATCTCGTACAGTAACACCACCATCTCGTACAGTAACACCACCTCGTACAGTAACACCACCACCTCGTACAGTAACACCACCATCTCGTACAGTAACACCACCTCGTACAGTAACACCACCACCTCGTACAGTAACACCACCACCTCGTACAGTAACACCACTTCGTACAGTAACACCACCACCTCGTACAGTAACACCACCATCTCGTACAGTAACACTTCCATCTCGTACAGTAACACCACCTCGTACAGTAACACCACCATCTCGTACAGTAACACCACCTAGTACAGTAACACCACCACCTCGTGCAGTAACACCACCACCTCGTACAGTAACACCACCACCTCGTACAGTAACACCACCACCTCGTACAGTAACACCACCACCTCGTACAGTAACACCACCACCTCGTACAGTAACACCACCACCTCGTGCAGTAACACCACCACCACCTTCAGCGACTGTTCACTCCATCCTCGGAAAGTATTCTTGGTAAGGGGACTGATCACCACAGTCCAGGAAGAGCTTACTGAAAAGCCCCGCAGCCAGGCAAGAGTTCCATAGATCAGACGACGCCGGGTTTGTCCAGGTCTCTGGTTTTGAAAGCTCTTGAAAGGTCAAAGGTTTTGGAATCGTTTGCGGGTTATGGGTTTGAAGCCTAAGATAGGTAAGGGGATTTAGAAGCACTTGAAAGGTCATGGGGTTTAAATGCCCTTATGTAACGTACATCTGTACATTATATGTTGTTTATGTGCTTTCATAGTGTTTAATTAATAATGTTTACTGTTAAGACTGTTATTGTAACAAGGGATGGCTATCACTGTGTCACAGCTGAGATAATGTTGAGGTCTTCTGATGTAAGAACCTAAATTATTTACCATGATAGGTTTGATGGTAATTTAAAACACTAATCGAGCCAGCGAGAGCGCTGGTTGCCACCTTACGCTATCTACACAATGAATGCTTATGTAGTTTTACGCTTACAGTTTCCCACTCCCTCTTCCTAAACCCTACTCGCTCAGAAGATAGTTGGTATCTTGCAGACCGACCAGGGAAGGACGTGAGCTAGGTTGCTTTGTCTCTAAACTGCACCACAGGCTCGGAATTTCTGAGCAGTCATGTGTCCGCAGACTATATCCATTGTCTGGACAATGCTTCCTGATAACACTGGTGGTCTGTACATTATAAGAGGTGTATTGGTTTTGGCACTGATGTCCTGTGTAAACCCTGACATTTTTAAGTACATTGATGACTCTACCTTCGGAAGCAAGGGTCGTCACTCTGCTATTCAGAGTATCCGTAAATCACCATACAAACACACACACTTATAAACTGAATAGTGTAGATGTTAATACTGATTGCAAAAAGGATTTAGGAGATCTGGTTAGCAGTAATCTGAAACCAAGACAACAGTGCATAAGTGTTCGCAATAAAGTTAACAGAATCCTTGGCTTCCTATCAAGAAGTGTAAATAATAGAAGTCCTCAGGTTGTTCAACTCTATATATCCTTGGTTAGGCCTCATTTAGATTATGCTGCACATTTCTGGTCACCATATTACATAATGGATATAAATGCACTGGAAAACATACAAAGGAGGATGGCAAAGTTGATCCCATGCATCAGAAATCTTCCCTATGAAGACAGACTAAGGGCCCTAAATCTGCACTCTCTAGAAAGGCGTGGAATTAGGGAAGATATGATTGAGGTGTATAAATGGAAAACAGGAGTAAATAGAGGGGATGTAAATAGCGTGCTGAAAATATCCAGTCAAGACAGGACTCGCAGCAATGATTTCAAGTTGGAAAAATTCAGATTCAGGAAGGTCATAGGAAAGCACTGGTTTGGTAATAAAGTTGTGGATAAGTGGAACAAACTCCCGAGTACCATCATAGAATCTCCACAACCACGGTGCTCTAAACACCACCTCCAAGGCTGAGGGACTGATTACCTCATCTTTTGTATGTAGTTCTTCTGTTTTCTTGTTATGTCCAAGAATCTGTATCGATAAAGCCACTGGATGGCGAAACGTCTACAATAAAGATAACCAAATGTTGCACAAGTGTCTTAACTTTCACCATCATAGAAGCTAAGACCTTGTGTAGTTTTAAAAATAGGTTGGATAAATACATGAGTGGGTGTGGGTGGGTGTGAGTTGGGCCTGACTAGCTTGTGCTACCAGGACTGACGCCGTGCTCCTTCCTTAAGTGGAAGTGACCTGGCTAGGTGGTCACTGTTCTAAGCCGGGGGGTTGCATGGACCTGCTTCGCATGGGTCAGTAGGCCTGTTGCAGTGTTCTTTCTTTCTTATATTCTTATTACTGCATCATGCCCATTTCTGTCAAATCCTTAAACTGGTGTACTGCAGATAGATGGTTTTTGTTTGTAAATGGTATGGTGATACACGCAGTCGAAGAGGACGCTTGTGTATAAATAAAAAAAAAAAAAGGCACAATACCGTGACTGGAACGATATACAAATAACCCGCACATAAAAGAGAGAAGCTTACGATGACGTTTCGGTCCGACTTGGACCATTGACAAAGTCACACTAACCAGAAGTGGAGCAGTCCTGCTCCACTTCTGGTTAGTGTGACTGTGTCAATGGTCCAAGTCGGACCGAAACGTCGTCGTAAGCTTCTCTCTTTTATGTGCGGGTTATTTGTGTAACGCTTGTGTATAGTTCAGGACATTTATTAAAGGAAACGCTTCGCCACGAGTGGCTTCATCAGTCCTAATTAAGACTGATATAAGGCCAAGGTTTTCCTGAAGCTCTGGAGGGCTTCAGTATGATTTACCAGTCGAGAGTATTATTTTCTTGTTTTTTTCTGGAGGCTTCCCGGTGGCTTGAGGGTCCAAGCCTCACCCAGCGGGAGCCACCACCGGCTGATGTTTTGGAACGATTGATTTCCACTTGGTGCCTAAAAAATCATCAATAATTCACAGTGTATCAGGCAATAGTGACTCCGTCTGAGCCACCTTGTGTGTGAGGGGGGAAGGAGCAACCTAGAGAGATGCGTTCTCTCTCTCTCTCTCTCTCTCTCTCTCTCTCTCAGTGAGTTCACGGTAGTTCTACTCAAAGTTGCTACTTACATCATATAAGCTAACAGCTGTTAGCCAACCACAGCTCAATTAAAACCTTCCTTGAAACAGCTATGCTAGAGATTATAGGGGACACGATAAAGCTTATCCTGCAATATCTATGCCGTAGATTATAGGGAGGATAAAGTTGGGAGCCAGCTGTGGACCAGAGTTATATTGGCTTAGTTCTTTCTTTTTTCTCTGTGTTTTTTACTTTTTTATGTGATCTCTGATACTGTGTTCTCGAGAATGGTACAGTAGCTAGTGAGGGGTTGCAGGGAGTGCTGGAGGCTCTATCCTCCGTCAACACACCAGGAGACAGACAAACAGACAGTGCTTCAGATGAGTACGTGGAGAGTCATTCTTAAAAAACTGTGATGAGTGCTTTCAATCTACCCTCTCTCTCTCTCTCTCTCTCTCTCGCGCTCTCTTTCGCTTTCCCAGCTTTTCTTTTCTTCTTTCTCTCTTCCTCTTTCCCTTTCCCTCTCTATTTTTTTCTCTCTCTCTCCCCTTTCTCTCTTTTCCTCTTTTTCTCTCTCTTTTCACTTTCCCTTTCATTTTTTACCTCCCTATTTCTCTTCCCCTTTTTCTGTTTTTCTCCCATTTCTTCTTTTCTCTCCCTCTTTCACGTCCCCTTTTTCTCTCCTTTCTTCTACTTCCCTGCCTGTAAACCTACTTGATCCAAGGAAGTGGAGCAGTCATCCCCTTCCTCGGATCAAATCTGATTGCTGCATGATCCTTAAAAAATATTATTTATTATTATTATTTTATTATAATTCATGGAAATTTAGCTCTAAATAATTCAAACAATAATTTATCCCTCACTGTATTTTCGATTCCCCTCACTACCAACACCTTCCCCTCACTACCTTCCCCTCACTACCAACACCTTCCCCTCACTACCAACACCCTCTTCTCATTCCCAGCACCTTTCATCACTACCAACACCCTCCCTTCACTACCAACACCTTCCCCTCACTACCAACACCCTTTTCTCACTCCCAGCACCTTTCTCTCAATCCCAGCACCTTTCCCTCACTACCAACACCCTCCCCTCACTACCAACACCCTCTTCTCACTCCCAGCACCTTTCTCTCAATCCCAGCACCTTTCCCTCACTACCAACACCCTCCCCTCACTACCAACACCCTCTTCTCACTCCCAGCACCTTTCTCTCAATCCCAGCACCTTTCCCTCACTACCAACACCCTCCCCTCACTACCAACACCCTCTTCTCACTCCCAGCACCTTTCTCTCAATCCCAGCACCTTTCCCTCACTACCAACACCCTCCCCTCACTACCAACACCCTCTTCTCACTCCCAGCACCTTTCTCTCAATCCCAGCACCTTTCCCTCACTACCAACACCCTCCCCTCACTACCAACACCCTCTTCTCACTCCCAGCACCTTTCTCTCAATCCCAGCACCTTTCCCTCACTACCAACACCCTCCCCTCACTACCAACACCCTCTTCTCACTCCCAGCACCTTTCTCTCAATCCCAGCACCTTTCCCTCACTACCAACACCTTCTTCTCACTCCCAGCACCTTTCTCTCAATCCCAGCACCTTTCCCTCACTACCGACACCCTCCCCTCACTACCAACACCCTCTTCTCACTCCCAGAACCTTTCTCTCAATCCCAGCACCTTTCCCTCACTACCAACACCCTCCCCTCACTACCAACACCCTCTTCTCACTCCCAGCACCTTTCTCTCAATCCCAGCACCTTTCCCTCACTACCAACACCCTCCCCTCACTACCAACACCCTCTTCTCACTCCCAGCACCTTCCATCACTACCAACACCTTCCCCTCACTCCTAGCACCTTCCCCTCACTACTAGCACCGTCCCCTCACTACCAACACCCTCCCCTCACTACCAACATCCTGCCCTCATTACCAACACCCTCCCCTCACTACCAACACCCTCCCCTAACTCCCAGCACACTCCCCTCACTCCCAGCACACTCCCCTCACTCCCAGCACCTTTCTATCAATCCCAGCTCCTTTCCCTCACTACCAACACCCTCCCCTCACTACCAACACCCTCTTCTCACTCCCAGCACCTTCCATCACTACCAACACCTTTCCCTCGCTACCAACACCCTCTTCTCACTCCCAGCACCTTCCATCACTACCAACACCTTCCCCTCACTCCTAGCACCTTCCCCTCACTACTAGCACCGTCCCCTCACTACCAACACCCTCCCCTCACTACCAACACCCTCCCCTCACTACCAACATCCTGCCCTCATTACCAACACCCTCCCCTCACTCCCAGCACCCTCCCCTCACTCCCAGCACCTTTCCCTCACTACCAACACACTCCCCTAAATCCCAGCACCCTCCCCTCACTCCCAGCACCGTCCCCTCACTCCCAACACCCTGCCCTCACTACCAACACCCTGCCCTCACTACCAACACCGTCCCCTCACTACCAACATCCTCCCCTCACTCCCAGCACCCTCCCCTCACTCCCAGCACCCTCCCCTCACTCCCAGCACCGTCCCCTCACTACCAACACCCTCCCCTCACTCCCAGCACCCTCCCCTCACTCCCAGCACCCTCCCCTCACTCCCAGCACCTTCCCCTCACTACTAGCACCGTCCCCTCACTACCAACACCCTCCCCTCACTAGCAACACCCTCCCCTCACTACCAACACCCTCCACTCACTACCAACACCCTCCACTCACTACCAACACCCTCCCTTCACTCCCAGCACCCTCCCCTCACTCCCAGCACCCTTCCCTCACTCCCAGCACCTTTCCCTCACTACCAACACCCTCCCCTCACTCCCAGCACCCTCCCCTCACTCCCAGCACCGTCCCCTCACTCCCAACACTCTGCCCTCACTACCAACACCCTCCCTTCACTACCAACACCCTCCCCTCACTACCAACACCCTCCCCTCACTCCCAGCACCGTCCCCTCACTCCCAACACCCTCCCCTCACTCCCAGCACCGTCCCCTCACTCCTAACACTCAACCCTCACTCCCAACACCCTCCCCTCCCCGCAATCCCAACAACCTCCCACCCCTCATTCCCAGCACCCTCCCCACTCCTCATTCCCAGCACCCTCTCCTCACTACCAACACCCTCCCCTCACTCCCAGCACCCTTCCCTCACTACCAACACCCTCCCCTCACTTCCAGTACCCTTCCCTCACTACCAACACCCTCCCCTCACTCCCAGCACCCTTCCCTCACTACCAACACCCTCCCCTCACTCCCAGCACCCTTCCCTCACTACCAACACCCTCCCCTCACTCCCAGCACCCTTCCCTCACTCCCAGCACTCTCTCCTCACTACCAACACCCTCCCCTCACTCCCAGCAACCCTCCCCTCACTCCCAGCACCCTCCCCTCACTCCCAGCAACCCTCCCCTCACTACCACCACCCTCCCCTCACTCCCAGCACCCTCCCCTCACTCCCAGCACCCTTCCCTTACTCCTAGCACTCTCCCCTCACTCCCAGCACTCTCCCCTCACTCTCAGCACCGTCCCCTCACTCCCAGCACCCTCCCCTCACTCCCAGTACCATATATCGGAGTATTGGATTCTCTAAGTCGTGTTCACAGTATTTAGAGGGTAGCGTGCACCTTAAACCCTCCTCTTATACACGCAATATTGAACACCTTCCTTCACTATTGATATATGCAGGAGCTGAACACGGGGTGCGGTAAGAGAGCACGGGGTGCGGTGCAAGAGAGCATGGGGTGCAGTGCAAAAGAACACGGGGTGCGGTGCAAGAGAGCACGAGATGCGGTGCAAGAGAGCACGTGATGAGGTGTAAGAGAGCACGGGATGCGGTGCAAGAGAGCACAGAGTGTGGTGCAAGAGAGCACGGAGTGCGGTGCAAGAGATTAGATTTTTTAGATTTTGCCACCCAAGTGGCTAGTTTACTGTGCACCCCATATCCATCCTGTGGACGGTAGCGCAAGAGCATATGGATACACAAAAGGCCCAGGAACTAGGCCCCAAAAGGGTTAACAGGAATACATATGGATTTATATCTAAATATCTACAGTTCACTTATCTATTACAAGCAAATTTAGGAAATTTGCTTAGTATATCTGGTATCTTATTTTCACTAATAAGATATCTTGACATGCCACATAGGTTATTATATTGTCTGTTTCTGTATTCCTCAATAAGTGGACAATTAAGCACACAGTGTTCAAGACAGTGACCATATGCCTGATCACATAATTTACATTTAGTTTGATCATCATGTATGTGTCTCCCAAACTGCCAGAAGTACTTGTAACCAAGCCTAAGCCTGGCCACTACATCAGTCTGTTAACATTGCAAGTTGCTCCATAAACATACTTATCTACATTCATGTTATCATAGTGGGTTATAGATCTACTCAGGCTTCTAACTGCATTCCTATAACAATCATTTTCATCATTTACTTCTCTCCTAATATTATTCCCAATGCTAGACACAGATATACCAAAGTTATATTCTACATTTTCCTTCTGGGTACTCTTCTTGGCTAACATATCTACTTTATCATGTGTGATGGGATCCATAGCAATTGTACATTAATTCCTTTGTCCCGGATTTTTGAGTATCTACGCCTGGCTTCTCCAATGAGCATGTTGTTGGAGTCATTATACGAGTCAAGAGCCTTCAGTGATGACATAGAATCAGTAATGATGATAGAGTCAAGCTCAGTGTCATAAGTTAGCTTTAGCGACATTAGCATTGTAAACAATTCAGTTTGCAGTGTAGACGCCCAGTTGTTAATTCTTACGCCTAACTCAACAAATTTATTATCGTTCTTAACTAGGGAGGTGACAACAAGAGCAGATGCAGCCCTGTTAGAAGACTCCTGTTTAGATCCATCAGTGTATATAACTTGTGTTAACTTATTACTACCAGCTAGGTGAGAAATTTCTTCTTGAACAGTTGCTTTAACAAGTGATTTAAGGAAGAGATTACTAGCAATGAGCTTCTTGGGAGGGACTTGCAGGTATGTGATATTAAACGAACACATCATCCATGGAGAGCACGGGGTGAGGTGAAAAAAACATAGGGTGCTGTGCAAGAGAACACGGTGTGCACAAGAGAACACGGTGTGCACAAGAGAACACGGTGTGCACAAGAGAACATGGTGTGCACAAGATAACACGGTGTGCACAACAGACCATTTAACTGTTATTAGTGTGCTCGTTATCGTTAGTGTTCCTGGAGAACGCCTCATGCGATCGGCTTCATACCTTCAACACTGAAGACGGCACAAGTGTCAATATGTTAAATTTCTCTTCAAATCCTCAGGTGTCGTCGTCTGATAGCTCACACACACTATGCAAATTCCAGTTTCTCAATATAAATTCTTGTAGGATTTTAATGAATTTGAAACAGAATACAAATGAGGGGGGGGGATTGATAGGAATCTTCTTTAAATTTGACCAGCACCTTCCCCTCACTCCTAGCATCCTCCCCTCACTCCTAGCACCTTCCCCTCACTCCCAGCATCCTCCCCTCACTCCTAGCACCTTCCCCTCACTCCCAGCATCCTCCCCTCACTCCTAGCACCTTCCCCTCACTCAAAGCATCCTCCCCTCACTCCTAGCACCTTCCCCTCACTCCCAGCATCCTCCCCTCACTCCTAGCACCTTCCCCTCACTCCCAGCATCCTCCCCTCACTCCTAGCACCTTCCCCTCACTCCCAGCATCCTCCCCTCACTCCTAGCACCTTCCCCTCACTCCCATCATCCTCCCCTCACTCCTAGCACCTTCCCCTCACTCCCAGCATCCTCCCCTCACTCCTAGCACCTTCCCCTCACTCCCAGCATCCTCCCCTCACTCCTAGCACCTTCCCCTCACTCCCAGCATCCTCCCCTCACTCCTAGCACCTTCCCCTCACTCCCAGCATCCTCCCCTCACTCCTAGCACCTTCCCCTCACTCCCAGCATCCTCCCCTCACTCCTAGCACCTTCCCCTCACTCCCAGCATCCTCCCCTCACTCCTAGCACCCTCCCCTCAGTCCCAGCATCTTCCCCTCACTACCAACACCCTCCCCTCATTCCCAGCATCCTCCCCTCACTTCCAGCATCTTCCCCTCACTCCCAACACCCTCCCCTCACTCCCAGCATCCTCCCCTCACTCCTAGCACCCTCCCCTCAGTCCCAGCATCTTCCCCTCACTCCCAGCATCCTCCCCTCACTCCTAGCACCCTCCCCTCAGTCCCAGCATCTTCCCCTCACTCCCAACACCCTCCCCTCACTTCCAGCATCTTCCCCTCACTCCCAGCATCCTCCCCTCACTCCTTGCACCCTCCCCTCAGTCCCAGCATATTCCCCTCACTCCCAACATCCTCCCCTCACTCCCAATACCCTCTCCTCACTCCCAGCATCCTCCCCTCACTCCCAACACCCTCCCCTCACTACCACCACCCTCCCCTCGCTCCCAACACCCCCCCCCTCAGTCCCAGCATCTTCCCCTCACTCCCAGCATCTTCCCCTCACTCCCAACATCCTCCCCTCACTTCCAATACCCTCCCCTCACTCCCGGCATCCTCCCCTCACTCCCAACACCTTTCGCTCACTCCCAGCATCCTCCCCTCACTCCCAACATCCTCCCCTCACTCCCAGCATCTTCTCCTCACTCCCAACACCCTCCTCTCACTCCCAACACCTTCCCCTCACGAACGAGGGGGAAAAAAGAGATTGGTAAGAATCGTCTTCAAATTTGACTAGTTTAGTTATTATTATAATCAAGGGGGAAGCGCTAAACCCGGAGGATTATACAGCGCCTGGGGGGGGGGGGGATGTGGAAGGCATTCAGGCTTAATTCGGGGAACTGGAGCACAGATCCAATTCCCTAAATCAAGAGCCCCTCACCATCAAGGAACCTTCCTTGAGGGGGTTTAGTAAGACCTTAAATCTTAAATATTTTTTTAACGGCTTAATTTCAGAGCCGGTCAAATACTCGGGTACAGTTTTCATCCTACTATGTTTGCCAGTGTAACCTGAGAACGTCTCATACGATCACTTGAAACTGTCAACACTGGTGATCTGTCGCCAGGGTAAGGTCATGCTACTGTTGGGATGGACAGGGTTTTTTTTTTTTTTTGCAGTTTTATAAAGCCATTTTCTGAGTAAAAAAAAATCGGAGAGTTACGGTGTTTTTAACTGTCATTTTTCTCTATTTTTAAAACTGTGCAGAATTATTACTGTTAAATAATTATCGTATCCCTCCTGCAAAGAGCTCCGTTTTTTAATGGGTGATGAACTTCATGTGACAGACGACACTGTGAACTCAGGCTGTGTAGCAGGAAACCTGCAAACGTAATTAATAAACTTGGAATTGTGGATTCTGTGCGATAACTGGAGAATGTCTCTTCTGGTAAGCTTCAAACTCTTAGCTCTGGTGCGGTGCACTTGAACAAATGTTTGCATTGACTTTTGGTTGAATTTCCGTTTCCTAATTTTGTGAAGCAAATTCTTTTCCGTTCACTGACTGAAGATTAACTTTTCCGACAAACTTCAAACTTTAAATGGTGTTGCATCTTGCTTCGACAAATACTTGGCCATTGTTGGTGGCCATTTGCCATTTTTATCTGAAACATTTGGAAGACCTGAAATTCAGGTCATAATGTCATAATTTGTAAATCCTCATCCAATCGACTTCAAACCTTCAACCTTGAGAATGCAGCTTCCTAACATCTTCAGATTTTCAAAAATGGTGTTTTATTGCAAGATTCGAATTGGATTTGGCAGTGTTGGTGCCAAGCTACCGTCTTCAGTGAAGAAAATGTGATATTAGCTTCCATGGCATTACTTATGAATGTTGGTTATAAGCTGCCTCAAACTCGTGATGCTATTATATAACTGCATTATAAACGTGGGAAGCACTGAGGTAGAGGAGGCTTGGCTTATGGGATATGGGGAGACCCATCTACTTATTTTCGTGATTTAAAAGGACCAGTCGCTTCATGTAGACGATCTGGGGAGGTTAAAGTCTCAAACTCCATTGTGAATTTTAACTGGTTCAACCTTCCTTTCTCTCTTTCTTTTTTTCTCTCTCTCTCCCTCTCTCTCTCTCACACACACAACATAGTATATTCCCAGTAGGTTCAGGAGAACTTGAATTGATGTCACTGTTAAGACTTGCAGGAGACTTCAATCTCCATAACAAAGATGCCTGCTTTTCTTTTCCTCCATTTCCTCCTCCTTCTCCTTCTTTTATTCCTTCTTCATCATGAAACACTATCGTGACGGGTTTTAATCAAATGATGCCTCTCTCAGAAGCTCCTTGGAGACGTGAGGCTAAGAATGACACAGAGATGCAGCCTCAGTTTTCTACATCAAGAGTTTATCTCCAAGAGCTGAGAGTTTCTATGCTACCTCGACCTTGCAAGTTAAAAGCTCTTATGCTACGTTATCTTTAAACGGTAAGAGAGTTTATCCTACTTTGGGCTAATAAGCTGAGAGTTTTTATATTACCTCGGCTGTACAAGCTAAGAGCGTTGATCCTATTTCATCCCTACAAGCTAAGAGCTTCTATTTTAAATCAACTTGAAACGATTAGTTTTATATATCTCAAATTTCAGAACTAAGAGCTTACTTCCAGCCTCAGCTTTACAAGGTAAGAGATTTTAACCTCCCTCAGCTTTATAAGCTAAGAATTTTATCTTATATTTGCAAGCTTTAGCTTGTAGCTTTAGATTTACAGTTCAACAAGTTAGAAACTTATGCCTCCTCCGCGCGTTTCAATACCCAGCACTAAATCATAATACTGTCCCATTGGGACTACCCACAATAGTTGACTATCAACCAGCTGGGACAGCAGGTGCAAGGAGATTAGCACCTAAGTATCTATTTAATGCTGTGTGAACTGAGACAGGTGTAAGAACCAGGATCTAACAGGTGTAAGAAGACTTGGCCATCCCGTCATGCTTGTCCCGGGATGGAACACAGGTCCTTTCGATTGTGATGTACATCTGAGCTCTGGAACTAGTCAAATAAATCAGTCACTTCGTGGCAAAAACCGCTCGATCAGACCCACTCATAATGGTCAGGCCACTAAATCTTTCTTAACTCTCTCTTTCTTGTCTACCAACACCACCAGCCAGCACCCATCACCAACATACTACACCACCACCACCCGACATCACCACTATCACACATCACCATCCGTCACCACTATCACACATCACCGTTCATCATACGATCTTACAACCATCCCCATCACACACCACCACATAGCTACTTAAATCTAAGGACACTGTGCAGCACCATCACCACACTACATCAACAGCAGTTCACACCACACACACACACACACACACACACACACACACACACACACACACACACACCTCGACATTAACAGCCACCACACACCACCACCACCTTCACGATCACCAACATTAACAATCATACACTACCATCCCCACAACCATCAGACATTAAAACTGTCACCACCAGACATTAGCACCACACACCACCACATAACACCACTACCAACAAAAATTACCACCACCCTGTAACACCACCACCAGACATTACCACCACCACCACACACCACAACCACCACCACACACCACAACCACCACAACCACACACCACCACCACCGCACACCACCACCACCACCACCACACACCACCACCACCATACCACCACCACCACACACCACCACCACCACACACCACCATCACCATCACCACCACACACCACAACCACCACACACCATCACCACCACACCACCACCACACACCACCACCACCACCACACACCACCACACACACCACCACCACACACCACCACACACCACCACCACACACCACCACCATCACCACCATCACCACCACCACCACACACCACCACACACCATCACCACCACACCACCACCACACACCACCACCACCACCACACACCACCACACACACCCCCACCACACACCCCCACACACCCCACACCACCACATACCACCACCACACACCACCACACCACCACACACCACCCCCACACACCACCATCACCACCACACACCACCACCACCACCACCACACCACCACCACACACCACCACCACACACCACCTCACACCACCACACACAACCACACACACCACCACACACCACAACACACCACCACACACCACCACACACACCACCACACACCACTACACACCACCACACACCACCAACACCACACACCACCACCACACACTACCACCACACACTACCACCACACACCACGACCACGCACCACCACCTCCACCACACACCACCACCACACATCATCACCACACACCACCACAGACCACCACCACAGACCACCACCACACACCACCACCACACACCACCACCACACACCACCACACACCACCACACCACACACCACCACACACCACCACACACCACCACACTACCACACACCACCACCACACCACCACACACCACCACCACCACCACACACCACCACACACCACATACACCACCACACACCATGCCACACACCACACCACCACCACACACCACACCACACACCACCACATACCATCTCCACTACAACACACCACCACCACCACACACCACCACATACCACCACCACCACCACCACACACCACCACCACACACCACCACACACCACCACCACACACCACCACACACCACCACACAACACCACACCACCACCACCCCCCACCACCACCACCACACACCACCACACAACACCACCACACACCACCACCACCACCACCACACAACACCACCACACAACACCACCACACACCACCACCACCACACAACACCACCACCACACCACACAACACAACACACCACCACCACCACCACCACCACACACCACCACACACCACCACCACCACACACCACCACCACCACCACACACCACCACCACACACCACACACCGCCACCACCACCACACACCACCACCACCACACACCACCACCACACACCACCACCACCACACACCACCACACACCACCACCACCACACACCACCACACACCACCACACACCCCCCCCACCACCACACACCACCACCACCACCACACACCACCACCACCACCACACACACCACCACACACCACCACACACCACCACCACCACCACACCACCACCACCACCACACCACCACCACCACCACCACACACCACCACACACCACCACCACCACCACCACCACCACACACCACCACACACCACCACCACACACCACCACCACACACCACCACACACCACCACCACACACCACCACACAACACCACACACCACACACCACCACCACACACCACCACACACCACCACCACCACCACCACCACCACACACCACCACACACCACCACCACCACACACCACCACACACCACCACACACCACCACCACCACACACCACCACACACCACACACCACCACACACCACCACCACCACTACCACCACCACCACTACCACCACGCACCACCACGCACCACCACACACCACCACCACAACCACTACACACCACCATCACACACCACTTTACACTGCTACACCACCACCACACACCACTGTACATTGCCACACCACCACCACCACACGCCACCGTACACTACCACACCACCACAACCACCACCAGACACCACCACACACCACCACCACCACCACCACACACACCACCACACACACCACCACACACACCACCACCACACACCACCACACACACACACCACACACACCACCACACACCACCACAAACACACACCACACACACCACCACACACACCACCACACACCACCACACACCACCACACATCACCACCACCACACACTACCACACACCACCACACACACACACACACCACCACACACACACCACAACACCACCACACACACCACCACACACACCACCACCACACACCACCACACCACACACCACACCACACACAACACCACACACCACCACCACCACACACCACCACCACCACACACCACCACACACACCACACACACCACCACCACACACCACCACCACACACCACCGTACACTACCACACCACCACCACCACCACACACCACCACCACCACCACACACCACCACACACCACCACCACACCACCACCACACCACCACCACCACCACACACCACCACGACCACACCACCTCACCACCACACCACACCACCTCACCACAATACACACCACCCCACCACACCACCACCACCACCACCACACACCACTACTGCCACACCACCTCACCACCACACACACCACCACCACACCACACACACCACCACACCACCACCACCACCACCACACACCACCACACACCACCTCACCACCACCACACCACCACCACCACCACCAACACCACCACACACCACCACACACCACCACCACACACACCACCACACACCACACACACAACCACACACCACCACACACCACAACACACCACCACCACACACACCACCACACACCACCACCACCACTACCACCACCACTGCCACCACCACCACCACTACTACCTCCACACACCACCACACACCACCACACACCACCACACACCACCACACACCACCCACCACCACACACCACCACCACCACACACCACCACACACCACCACACACCACCACACACCACACACCACCACACACCACCACCACCACCACCACACACCACCACCACCACACACCACCACACACCACCACACACCACACACCACCACACACCACCACACACCACCATCACCACCACACACCACCACCACACACCACCACACACCACCACACACCACCACACACCACCACACACCACCACACACCACCACCACCACCACACACCACCACACACCACCACCACCACCACACACCACCACACACCACCACACACCACCACACCACCACACCACCACCACACACCACCACCACACACCACCTACCAACCTTACATAAGGTCCCAGAATGACCGTGTCCGCCTCTCAGCTCAAACACAGTTCTCTAAGTAACCAATAATCAATAGCCAATGTTAAAATATGAAATATTTATGTTAACCTGAATTACGATTCCCAGTATTATAAGGTATTTTTCCCCCGGCTGTATTTCTGTTGTTGCCGGGATGATTGTATTTCTGAGGCTGTATTTCTGTTGTTGCCGGGATGATTGTATTTCTGAGGCTGTATTTCTGTTGTTGCCGGGATGATTGTATTTCTGAGGCTGTATTTCTGTTGTTGCCGGGATGATTGTATTTCTGAGGCTGTATTTATGTTGTTGCCGGGATGATTGTATTTCTGAGGCTGTATTTATGTTGTTGCCGGGATGATTGTATTTCTGAGGCTGTATTTATGTTGTTGCTGGGGTGACTGTTTCTGAGGCTGTATTTCTGTTGTTGCTGAGATGATTGTGTTTCTGTGGTTCTATTTCTGCCGTTGATGGGATTATTGTGCTTCTGTGACTATTTTTGCTGTTATTGGGATGATTGTGTTACTGTGGCTCTATTTTTGTTAGAAGAAAATAGGGAAGGATCGACAGAAAGTTCCTCACAAACTAGGTAAAAATAAGGAATCGACAGAAAGTTCCTCACAGACTGGAAGATAGGGAAGGATCAACAGAAAGTTCCTCATAGCGTAACAGAAGACAAAGAATTGGGATAGAAGAAGAGGCGGTAGATGCTACAATGACCGGACAATAACAGATCATTATATGTGATGATTATATACGAGACAGGAGACAACAACCAGATTATTTAGCTATAACTAGGACCAACACACACACACACACACACACACACACACACACACACACACAGAACCGACCTCTGTCTTATCAATATAAGAGGAGGTAGTGAAGCACATTAATAATCTAGTGTGCATGTTGTACTCAGGTGGGTGGACTCGGGGGAAGGGAAAGGTTAGGGAAGAGACTGGTGGTGTAGGGGGAGGATGGTGAAAAGGGAAGGGGTGGGTGGATGAAGAAGAATGCTAGAGGGCAGGGGCTGCTGGAGGATACCTTTACCTTTGATACACCTTCGACGGATTTTGAGAGTTTTCCTACTCCCGTAGCCCAGCATTGGACCAGGCTTAAACTGCTGCTTGCCTGGTCAACCAGGCTGTTGCTGCTGGCGGCCCGCTGGCCTACATATCCATCACAGCGTGGTCGATTTCGTCAGCTTCAAAAACAATGACCAGAGTCAACTGTTTACAGAATTCTCTGTTATTGTTGCAATCACGGAATCTCATTTCTATGACCATTACCATTCACTTGCTTTTCCCTATTAGATCACCAGCTATTCTGATCTGCGTTCCAAAGAGTACGGATGAAGAGACTTCAATCATTCCCAGTAACTGAGGTGCTTTATTGCACTTACACGTGCAGTGAAAGTTCTCTGTATATTCTCCAGGTCTGCAATTTCGCCTGCCTTGAGAGGGACTGTTGGTATACAACAATATTCCAGCCTAGAGAGAATAAACGATTTGAAGAGAATCATCACTGGCTTGGCATCCCTAGTTCTGAAGGTTCTCATTATTCTGTCATTTTCCCAGCAGGTATGGTAGAGACATTGTTTTGCTGTTAAATGTTTGGTGTACTGCCTTCATCAGTCACTCGCTGAGAGTCTCATTTATGTAAATATTAGTATCATTTGATAGTGATTTCCTGAGTTTGTTGAAGGTAAGAACTGAGGAATATATGACAGTAAATCTTCGATATAAATGGGCCTTCGATACAGACATTCGATATAAACGGACCTTCGATATAAAAGGACCTTTGATATAAACAAACCTTCAATATAAACGGGCCTTCAATATAACGGACTTTGGCAATAATGGGCAAAATCCACTGAATGAACTGTACTTTTTCATCCTGTATTATCAACGGCTATTATAGTGCACCCGTATACAACGTGTACGGTGGAGTACTTCGGTGCTTTTCATACAAGTCAACATTATTCTGATTTAACGGACGCTCGGAGAGACTTCCTCCCCTTTCCTACAAGTCCATTATAGTGAACGTTGACAGGAGCATAAACAGAGAGAATGGACCTGGAGTCCAACCTCCGTGCAGGAGAGACGGTGAAGGTCAGCGGCTACGAGGCTGGTAGGCTGGAGAAGGTTAGTAGGCTGGAAGAGGCTGGCGAGAACTCAGAAATTGTTGTAATGTTCCCTCGCTCCTCGAAATCATTTGACCTCAAAAGCCTTGTATAATTGTAGCCTTCATAACAAAGAATTATATATGTGCATACATTCATGTGTGTAAATGCATATATTCATGTATGTATATATGCATATATTAATGTGTATATATTCAAGAGTGTATATAACAAGAACATATACACCAAGAGGAGCATATCTGACAGTGTTGCTTGAGATATTACTTTAATCCTTGTTGTAAGTATTGAGTATTTATGATTGTTAGTAAACAGGTGAGATGCAGCATTAATGGTGAAGAATTTAACACGTGTGCAACATTTGGAAATGTTTATTAAGGAAACAGTTTGCCAAACATTGGCTTCATCAGTTCAATACAAAGAAGAACGGTGAAAGTAGAGTAGGAGGAGTTTGAGGTAATTAGTCTCTCAGTTTGGAATCGATGTTTTCAAAAAACGTCGATTCCAGGCTGAGGGACTAATTACTTCAAATTCTTCATCTTCTTCCATCGTTCTTCTTTGTATTGGACCGATGAAGCCACTATTTGGCGAAACGTTTCCTCAATAAAGATTAGTAAATGCTGCACAAATGTCTCATTCTTCAGCTTGTCGGTTTTGTAAACCATTTATCCCACAGCCTTAATGATGCTCGTGTAGAAGATAGGCTTTAAACCCCATTAGCTAACCAGTGCTGTGTTATTTACCATTTCTCGAAATTGTTAATAAGAACATTTAGGCATGGTGGTATTGGCTGGTGTTTTGCTCGTCAGGAAACAGGAAAATAATTCTGATTCAGGTCTTTGTCGGATGATCCTTGAATCATGGAAACGCCTGCTCATAACTTCCATAAATTAAACAAAATTATTTCCCATGTCCCAGGTATGAGAAATAGTGGTTTTATATTTTATTATTATCACACTGGCCGATTCCCACCAAGGCAGGGTGGCCCGAAAAAGAAAAACTTTCACCATCATTCACTCCATCACTGTCTTGGCAGAAGGGTGCTTTACAATACAGTTTTTAAACTGCAACATTAACACCCCTCCTTCAGAGGATTGCTGGTGTCTTTTTCTGTCTCATAAACACGCTAGATAACAGGGATATCTTGCTACTCCAACTTACACTTTGGTCACACTTCACAGACACGCACATGCATATATATATATATACATACATCTAGGTTTTTCTCCTTTTTCTACATAGCTCTTGTTCTTCTTTATTTCTTCTATTGTCCATGGGGAAGTGGAAAAGAATCTTTCCTCCGTAAGCCATGCGTGTCGTATGAGGCGACTAAAATGCCGGGAGCAATGGGCTAGTAACCCCTTCTCCTGTAGACATTTAATAAAAAATAGATTATGTTGTTATATATATATATATATATATATATATATATATATATATATATATATATATATATATCTTTCAACACACCGGCCGTATCCCACCGAGGCAGGGTGGCCCAAAAGGAAAAACGAAAGTTTCTCCTTTTACATTTAGTAATATATACAGGAGAAGAGGTTACTAGCCCCTTGCTCCCGGCATTTTAGTCGCCTCTTACAACACGCATGGCTTACGGAGGAAGAATTCTATTCCACTTCCCCATGGAGATAAGAGGAAATAAACAAGAATAAGAACTAGAAAGAAAATAGAAGAAAACCCAGAGAGGTGTGTATATATATGCTTGTACATGTATGTGTAGTGTGACCTAAGTGTAAGTAGAAGTAGCAAGACGTACCTGAAACCTTGCATATTTATGAGACAGAAAAATGGACACCAGCAATCCTACCATCATGTAAAACAATTACAGGCTTTCGTTTTACATTCACTTGGCAGGACGGTAGTACCTCCCTGGGCGGTTGCTGTCTGCCAATCTACTACATATATGTATATATATATATATATATATATATATATATATATATATATATATATATATATATATATATATAGCGAGCTTAACAATGTTATTGAATTAGGCACATGTTAGGCTCTTATCGTTCTTGATAATGTGAAAAGATATCCAGATATCACAAGCACATATGATAAAGAGATAACCAGAGGAATGAGAGCATAGGAATGAACACTACATTAGGCCTACTGGCCCATGCTAAACAGGTCTAGCTCATATACACCCACACCCACTCATGCACCCGTTCAACCTATATTTAAAGAAACCCGAAGTTCTTACCTCGTTGAAACTACGTGGTAGTTTATTCCACTCATCTACGATTCTATTGCTAAAGCAGTACTTCTCGGTATCCTTTCTGGTTTAAATTTCTCCAACTAGAATTCATTGGCGAGAGTCTGTTTTGGTTAGATATTTTCGACTCGCTGTTATATCCCCTTTATTTATTCCAATCTTCCATTTGTACAAGTCAGTCATATCTCCACTAATCGTCTTTCCAATGAGTGCAAGTTCAATGCTTTCAACTTGGTTTCTAATACAGTGAATCAACGTTGTCTCTGCATATTTTCAAGTGCATTATGTGCATTCTATAATATGGAGACCAAAACTGAACAGCATAATCTAAAGGTCTTACCAAGGATATATAAAGCTGAAATATAACGTTACGACTTTATTATTTATACTTCTTAATATGAAGTCAGTAATATACATTAGCTTTATGTTGAACACTTACATACTTTTCTTTTGGCTTTAAGTTTCTGCTCATCAGAATTCCTACATCTTTCTCGTATTAATCTGGCTAAGATCTGCTTATAAGTTCCATAGTTATTACGTTTTCATATAATTAGAACCTGACACTTTTCTGCACTGAACTGCATCTGCCACTTCTCTGACTATAACATCAACTTGTCCAGGTCATCCTGTAGCCTTCCAGCGTCATCAGAAATTATTTGACTGCATATTATACTGTCATCGTCAGACTTACTATGTCGCTATGTATTCCCTCATCAATGTCATTTATGTGGATTGTAAATAACAGAGTCCCAACAATGACCTCTGTAGCACACCATTCTTAACAGGTTCCTCATTCCAATTTCGCCCCACTAATGCAAACTCTCCATAGAATATCGGTCAGCCATGCCTCGACACAGGAGATAATCCCTTCTCCTATTCCATGTACCGCAACTTTCTGAATTAGTCTCCTGTGTGAAACTTTAACAAAGACCTTACTGAAGTCCATATATTTTTTTTACAACCCAGGAGTCCCAAAGGCCTGTTATCCTGGGTGTAAAGGGAGCAAAATAAACACTGCAGAAAAACTTTTGACTTATATTATCCTTCACCAATTTAGAACAGAAGTATGCACACTATATACACTATGTACAACAATAGGTATTAGTGCACTCCACGGTAAGCAAGGAAGAATAGAGGCCACTAGAGAGCAGGCCGTGCTTCAACCAGCTCTAGAATGGGAATGACAAGGGCAGACAGGTGAGTGGTACCCACATCACCTCTGCGATTGCCAAAACCATCTTCTCATTGGCTGGAACCTGGGTACTGATTGAACGACGGGACACCATCGTCAACCCTCAGTCCCTGGTTTGCTGGTTGGGGGAGATAGCCTGCAAATGAGGGTGTGTACATGCGCCGAATAAAGGTTACGTACGCTTTGCATGCCACATATATAATATCGTATTCTTTATCTTGGTCTAACGCCTCGAATGTCTTAGTGAAAAACATTAGTAAATTCGTAAAGCAAGAACGCCACTTTATAAAACCATGCTGAGAATCGCTCATCAAATTATCTTTCAATGTAGCTTCAGATTTGTTTAGCAGTTGTTTCCGTCAACTTCTCCACAAATTGAGGTTAGGGAGGATAGGTCAGTAATTTGAAGCTGATGACCTATCTCCCTTTTTGTAAATGGGTATCGCACGTGCCTGCTTGTAATGTTTAAGAGACTAGCTAACAGTATGCTCACTTCCTCCTCACACTCCTTCAGAAATCTTGAAAACAGAGCATCAGGGCCTGGTGACTGGTTTGCTCTCAATCTATCAAGTTGTTTGAGGACCATGTCACTAGTGACTTTGATATTGCATGATATATTTTCATCCTGACCAGTAAATTCTACATCAATTATTTTACTGTCGTTAATAAAGTTATTTGCTGCACCTATTAATCTCTTATTTCACCTTGTCTTTATTTACATACCATTCCAGTTCCTATTTCATAAGCAAATCAACCAAAATTGAGCTGAGAAAATTACTGCTGAAATTTAGAAAAACTCCAATTCTTAGATCAGAATGTCTAGAAATATCAGGCCATTCAACGCTTACAGTTAGACTCAGATTTATGTATGGGCTACACATCCTAAGGTATACAGAGGCACACAATGGGCCTTACACATGCGTAGATGGATGGTTAGTAAGGCGACTTTTAGTAAAACAAATACGGAGAGGAGCCAGATCTTTATTAAATATCAAAGTGTCGTTCAGCGAAAAACTTATCAACATATTTTTCTCTCAGAGTTTTACTGTTTTTAATAAAGGTTTTGTCCTTTGTCTGTTTTACTAGTCTTTTTTTTTTGTATATATATATATATATATATATATATATATATATATATATATATATATATATATATAAAATCACATTCTCTGGCATCTCTCTTGCCAGTGTATTTAATTATTCATATATATATATATATATGTAATACAAGCGCTTCTCGTGCATTTAGAACCGGCCTGTGGTACAAATGATATTTCAATATGTAAATATGATTGCACATTTTGATGTAGATAATAACATTCTCATGTTTAATTTAATGAAACAGGCGAATGGAAATACGGTGCAGAGTTTTATTATTATTATTAAGAGCGAGAGAGCTAGCTAACTAGCTTATTTCTCTTATAAGTTTTAAGTTTCTACGTCTACACCGAGGATAATCTATCAGTTATGAATGCCAACCAGAGGGGGAGTTGAACTTAAGACTAGCTGACATACCTACACTCAAGCCTGGGGGTCAGTCTCTCACTAGCTTCATGCTGATTAACATATACATATACTGGGTTCTGTCTCTGAGCTACTGCCAGTGAGTATACTCATCCTCCCTCTCTTATTACCTAATTTATTGAATGTTATCTGCCTAGTTACTAGAAACATTGTAAATAATGTACATCTTTGTATAAACATTGTAAATAATGTACATCTTTGTATCTGATAGTAGAGGCGGGAATATACAAACACACAAAACACTGTAATATACAGGTACACAAAACATTGTATTACACTGGTACATAAAACATTGGGATATACAGTTACTCAAATTGGAATATACAGGTACACAAAACATTGGAATATACAGGTACACAAAACATTGGAATATACAGGTACAGAAAACATTGGAATATACAGGTACACAAAACATTGGAATATACAGGTACACAAAACATTGGAATATACAGGTACACAAAACATTGGAATATACAGGTACACAAAACATTGGAATATACAGGTACATAAAACATTGGAATATACAGGTACACAAAACATTGGAATATACAGGTACACAAAACACAACCTTCAGTGTTTACCTTTCCCTCTCATATTCCTTAACAGCTCCCTTGCTGGTAATCTATCTTACGACCAGCTAATACACGCCTTCTAATTGTATCTATATTCGCAATACATAGTTCAATGAGGTCATTAGGAAGCGGCTCAGAACATCAGTTAATTACAGCCTCAGACGCCTCAGTTACACTTGTCAGCGCTAATGTAAACATCACTGTGACCGAGATATTCATGACGTCTCATGTAGTCTGGGCAGCAGTCAGAGAGAAGGGAGGGAGCCTTGATGTCAGTGGAGGGCTCTTGATCCTGGGATTTGCACCTGCGTGCTATTTACTTGTAGGAAACTTATAAAGTTCTTAGGGAATGGGATGACATGTTTAACTCTTCCCCATATTTATACTTGTACTATTACCACTACATATTACTATTTCTGCCTACTACTAAAACCTGCTGCTACTACCACCACCACTAAGACTACTACCTCTACCACGACTACTAAATGCTAAAAAATCTCCCAGCTACCAATACCTACAACTACTACTAGATTTGCCCTCTATATAAATCAAGATTTTTTCACACCCAGGGTGGGGATACAGGCGAACACCGAATAAAAGTGATGTACAGTGTGTACACCACACAAGTGTCCTACCCACATACCTCGTATCTCACATAGTTAGAAATGACCCAACAGATTGGGTCGGCAAGCAGATTGGCTTATCAGTCAGATTGGTTCGTCAATTTGATTCATCAAGAAGTTTAATTGATCTTTGGAAGTATGATTTCTAATACTGGTTTATTCTTGCATTTGACCTTCAAGTATAATATCAAGATATGTTTGATCGCCAGACAGTAGTCTAACCTAACCTAAACGTAACTTAACCTAACCTAAACGTAACCTAACTTAACCTAAACGTAACCTAACCTAAACGTAACCTAACCTAACCTAAACGTAACCTAACCTAACCGTAATGTAACCTAACCTAACCTAAACGTAACGTAACCTAAACGAAACGTAACGTAACGTAACCTAACCTAAACGTAACGTAATGTAACCTAACCCAACCTAATTTAAACGTACACCAATAACCCGCACTTAGGAGAGGGAAAGTAATAACTACGTTTCAGTCTGACTTAGACTTGACAAATATGACTGAAGCTAGAAGGGAAGGCCAGAATATATAATCTAACCAAATCCAATATAACCAATTATTATTTAATCACAGCAAACCTAACCTAGCTTTAACTTACATTAAATAATGTACAGAGGAGGATTTTCCTTGAAAATCTATGTGAGAAAACCGACTGTTTATAAACAGTCGGAATTCTGATTGTAACTTAAGATGTAAAAAGAGAACTTAGGAAACAGCTCCCTTCTTCAACAGGCTACTATATAAGGCTATCACACCAAATAATTGGAAAATGGCAAATGTGATACCTGTTTACGAAGCAGGAGATAGGTCTTTTGCCTCCAATTACAGACCAAATAGCCAAACCTCCACTGTGGGAAAATTAATGGAATAAAGAAGTGACGAAGCAATTCGAACCGCCTTGAAAAATGGAAACTGATTAGTGAATTTCAGGACGGTTTTGCAAAGGGGCGTTGCTGCTGCCTCATGAATTTGCTAACATTTTATTTCTCACTAAGGTATTTGAGGCGGTAGATGATGGTAAAGAAGACGGTACTGTGTATGGAGTTCAGTAATATCATTGATATAATCCTGCTTGTCTCCCATCAAGATGGGAGGCAAGCAGGATTCCCTCCCATGTTAATAGGAGGCAATTCTCTCTCTCTCTCTCTCTCTCTCTCTCTCTCTCTCTCTCTCTCTCTCTCTCTCTCTCTGTCTGCTTCCAGCGCAGAGAGAGAAAAATAAAGATAAGAAAATTTAAAAGGAAAAAAAGTGAAAGGAGTCAAAAACAGAAGAAAAGGCAAGAAGACAAGAAAAGGAAAGATAAAAAATGAAAAGGAAAGAAGGTAAGATAAAAAAAAAGAATCCAAGAGGTTATTTTGCTGTGAATTTCCTTCTATTCTTACATTATCCTGGCTATCAAGACCATCTCAGTGTATTAAAACTGTTGCTGCCAACTTCTCAAATTTAGGTTTTTCAACTTTCAGCTTTTTCCTGGGGTTGAGGGAGACTCGTATACCAAAAATTCAATATCCATCGCTGCAACGTTTCGCGTGAGAGTGAACCTTGCTTTTGCAACGTCATAAAAGTCTCTCGCAGGCGAAACGTTGCCACCATAAAAAATGTCTAATAATGCTATAGTTTTTTTTAGTAGCCATCTGTCGCTTCATTTAGCCATTGTCTGTTTTTCCTCGCTGTGTTTCGCCAATATGCCCCCTCCCTCCCTCCTGGTTATCGTGATTTCATCACGTTAAAACACATTTGACGAAACGTTTGTGTGTGTGTGTGTTAGTTACCATTTTGTCCTAGGCACATGTCGATTAGACACTAGGCCTGTTGTGTGTGTGTGTGTGTACTCACTTAATTGTGGTTGCAGAGGTCGAGACTCAGCTCCTGGCCCCGTGTGTACTCACCTAGTTGTACTCACCTAGTTGAGGTTGCGGGGGTCGAGTCCGAGCTCCTGGCCCCGCCTCTTCACTGATCGCTACTAGGTCACTCTCCCTGAGCCGTGAGCGTGTGTGTGTGTGTGTGTGTGTGTGTGTGTGTGTGTGTGTGTGTGTGTGTTTATGTGTGTGTTTCAGTCTACATGCCGTGTGAGTTTTCTTTATGGTAAAATTATCCAAGCACTAGGTGATAAAACTGAAAATTTTGTGATTTAAACACACGTAACACAGGGGATGTTTTACTTCGGAAACGTTTCGCCCAGTTGCCGGCGAAACGTTACTTAAATACCCTAAGGGATACACACGTCTCTTATACAAAATTTTGCCCTAATTGGCACCTCTCGATTTGCCCCCCCCCCCCCACACTTCCCAAAAATCAAATATAAATTTTTGAAGTTAGTAAAAACCCCGTCTATAGAACACGTAATAATAATAATCTTTATTACTTTTAAATAAATTTGATTGGACCTTAAATACATTAGGCAATAATAAAGCCTAATTACCTAAAATTTAAGTCCCTAAGTTAGTTTCGATTAGCGATAATTTTTTTTTTTGCAGAGAGAGAGAGAGAGAGAGAGAGAGAAGTTAGCAACACTTCGCCTTTATGCTGGTGGCGGGCTCTTGATCCTAGGAAACTGAGCTACCATCCCTTACCTCGGATTAAATTTGGTTACTTCCCATTATCCAGGTTATAATAATTACATTAATAATATCAATAATAACACCAATAAAAACAGCAAAAAGTAATAATCGCACTAATAACACTAATAAAAATAATAGCCCAAAAAAAGAGCAAAAAAAAAAAGCAATAACAGAAAACAAAATATTTATAATAAAGCTAACTGCACATAGGAGCATGTTGCATGTTGCACGTTCATGTTGCATGTTCATGTTGCATATTCACGGTGCATGTTCACGGTGCATGTTCATGTTGCATGTTCATGTTCACGGTGCATGTTCATGTTGCATGTTCATGTTCACGTTGCATGTTCATGTTGCATGTTCATGTGGCATATATATTTTATTTTAATGGCGCCTCGCCCCTCATGCCAGCCAAAAAAAATGTAAATCGTTTTAAGTATTTCAGATGTAAATTACGATCATTACCAAAATATACGATAATATGGCGCGCGTTGCCAGCGATAAATTGTCGCGGAAAACAGCGCGACGCCTCTAGCAGAAATAGTGAAGACACAGGCGTTTATTAAGGACACGTTTCGCTCTTTTGTGGAGCCTCATCACCTTCATGATGGAACTCGGCACTGAGCGAAACGTCGCTGCATTACGAGGACGGTAAGTGATAGAAATCGCAATTTTAAACCCTACTCAGAGGGATCAAAATCACTTAACCTTTTTATAACTCTTTTTATATCTATCCACTTTTTTATCTTCTTCCTGTCTACCAAGAACATTTATCTATCTTCTATCCTACCTGAGTCTTCCACTCCCCATTCTTATAATCAATCTTACCTCCTTAGGAATAAAAAAAAATTAATATTCCGAATTCTGTATCACTCGAAAGAGATATAGACACGAAATTTGAACCAAAATTCATAATTTCAGTAATCTGACGTAAATAAGACTCGCTTGTTTTTCAATGTATGAAAATAGTGTTCACATCGAGGTTGGTGTTTTCCTGGCGCCACCAACAGTGAGTTATCTCCGGTCTGAATAATTGAGTTAAATTTGCATGGGGAAGTACTGCAAGTATAGAGATTACGCCCAGTAGTGCGTGGATTTACGGTGTGTTAGCAGCGGCGTTAGTGGCGGCGCTAGTGGCGGCGGAGATGGATGCGGAGGGGGTACTAGCAGCTGTAGCAACAATAACAACAACAGCAGCAGCACCAACAGCACCACTACCAGGAACAACACTATAACGATCACTTTTTCCACCACCACCATCACCCTTAATCACTATCATCTCCAACACTGTCACCGTGACCACCACCACCCCAACAACAGCAACTCCATAACCACCTTAACACCCACCACCACCCCAACAACAGCAACACCATAACCACCCTACCACCAACCACCACCACTCAAAAACTGCAACACCACCACCTCAGCCAACCCCACATCGACCCCACCATTATCCACTTAAGGTTCATCAACAAGGACAGCTTGAAAGGTTTGCTTCCAGCAGGACTGGAGTTACTATTACTTGGGGCTCATCGTTTCTCAGGACGGACTCTCTCATCCTTATCATTACTGGTTTTAACGTTATTTACTGACGTTTGCTGTCAGTATATACTGGAAGATCATGGCTGGTGTGATGTGGAAGGGAGGAGGTGAAGGTGATAGTAGTGGTGGTGGTGGTGGTAATGGTGGTGGTAGTGGTGGTAATGGTGGTGGTGGTGGTAATGGTGGTGGTAGTGGTAGTGGGGGTGTTGTGGTAGTAGGGGTAGTGGAGTTAGTGGGGAAGGTGTGGTAGTGTGGGTGGTTGTGGGGATGGTGTGGTAGTGGGGGTGATGGTAGTGGGGATGGTGGTTGTTGTGGGGGTGTGGTGGCAGTTGGGATGGTGGGGGTAGTGGTGGTGGTGGTGGCAGTTGGGATGGTGGGGGTAGTGGTGGTGGTGGAGGTAGTGGGGATGGTGGTTGTGGGGATGGTGGGGGTAGTGTTTACTGCCGCTGACTGCTACTGACTGGCGCTGACTGCCGCTGATTACCGCTGACAGGTAAGTAACAAAAAGGAACACAGCCTTCCACCTCTCACTAGATTAGCCCACACGGGTTTAGTGCTCGACGCTGTGTTTTGCGCCAGCACCACTGTGTACTAGAACAAAACTAAGATACAACGAGCGTCCACCTGAACCAGCTGTGTGTGGAGCTGCAAAAAACACTGGTACATGGTGTGGTGATCCAGCGCTACACAGAGCGTAACATTGTTCCAGTTGTAGCGGACTCCACAACCTGTGTCTTGTTTGCCCACCACAATTACACACACTTTAAAGAAGAGATAAAAATAAGGAACTTCTTGCTTAACCGAGAGTCGTTACATGTTGAGGTTGACTGGAGAGAGAGAGAGAGAGAGAGAGAGAGAGAGAGAGAGAGAGAGAGAGAGAGCATCATCACCGCAGCATCACCAACACTATCATCTTTCCTTCTTTTATTGATTTCGCTTCCCTGAGCACGCAAATATCAGTCTTCTTGCCTCTGCATTTTTTATTTACACGACTGTCTGTCGCTTCGACTATCTCTGGTTGTGTGTGTGTGTGTGTGTGTGTGTGTGTGTGTGTGTGTGTGTGTGTGTGTGTGTGTGTGTGTGTGTGTGTGTGTGTGTGTGTGTGTGTGTGTGTGTGAGGCAAGGGGGGGGCTCAATAACAACTCGGTTTCAAAAATAGTGCCCGTGTATCTGTGCCATTTTTAATACTTTTCAATATTTCACTTGAGTATCTTTGTGTGTATAAAATGCTCCGCATCACTGATACGTCGGAATCGCGACGTGGATGTTGTGTGTTGAAGTTGACATATATGCCAGGGCCCTCAGGCTTCCTCTCACTACATATCTATATTGTCAAACTTTCCATTAACCAATATCAAATACAAAAAACACAAATCTAAAAATCAAGTATAGAATATATATATATATATATATATATATATATATATATATATATATATATATATATATATATATATATATATATATATATATATATATATATATATGTGTCGTGCCGAATATGTAAAACTGGTCAATTAGCAAGAACTCATTTAAAATTAAGTCCTTTCTAAAAAAAATTCTTATACGTGTAAAGATATATTTTTTTTCATTAATGTTAATGTAAAAATTTATAATTTTGCACTAAAAGAATCTTAGAAAACTTACCTTATTATAACAAGAGTTAGTTAGTTAGTTAAAGATTAGCCGGTATTCTCCCGGCCCGGGCCTTGTCCAAGCGGTGGCCCGGCCTTGGCTCCCTCTTTAGGGAGTGTCTGAGACCTAAGTCTCCCATGGGAGGAGGCACAAGTACCTCCTCATCTTTGGGACCAACTGTCCCCAGGCCTAGCCACAAGCTAGGCCTCTCTGGTCTGCCATCCCCGCCCCAAGGGGGCAAATGGGAATGACAGTCTTATGAGCTAAAGGCTTGGGCTCAGGCACCTACCCTACCCTAGAAGGGTTAGGCATGGTGTCGATCAATAACAAGAGTAATTTATTTTAACCTAACCCAACTAAATATATTTTAGATTTGTTTACAATAATTTAATACTAAAACACAGTGAAACATTTTTTTCGTTAGGTTAAGAATGATTTTGGCGAAATTATTCCATACACAAATTTTCGCTTGTTCTATATGGCAAGATGAGCGTTGCTATTTAAGCCAAGATTGCAAGTTCTGCCTATTCGGCACGACACACACACACACACACACATATATATATATACATATGTGTGTGTGTGTGTGTGTGTGTCGTGCGGAATAGGTAAAACTTACGATTTTGGCTTAAAATAATTACATTAGTACCACCTGGGATGACACTCTACTGCAACTCTAAATGTTCTCAGCCTCTCCTTATACTGGCGACAAAGTGGGTTACAAGAAGTCCAAGTAGAGGGACTTGAAACTCAGATATTTATATTGGGTCATATATTTCAGCAGAGATCATTCATATGACGCACCTGGATCTTGGGAACTGCTCCTTCCTGTCGGGGAGGCTTGTCGCCTATTAAATATCTTAGTTTTCTTGGCTGAGTTGATCACCACCAGGTCCTCACATGACTGATAAATGGTTAAGGATTGTGTGTTGGAAAATTCGGAATTGTGAATCAAAATATCATCAACAAACCTAATATAATATAAAGCACTGATTAGAATATTGAATAAGGTGGGACTGGGGACACCTCCCAGGGATGCGTCCTAATTCATTGTCTTAACTTATACTTCTATATCTCCGGAGCAGCACTGATAAACTTTAAACACGCATCCTTTGATCGAACAGAGAAGCCATCCACTTATATAAGCAGCCTTTGTTATAACAAAGGCAACCTTTGCTATAACGAAGGCTGCTTTAAGATCAAGAAAGGTAGTGTGAGAGAGAGCAGTGAGGACGGTGTTCAATGATGCACACGTAATCGAGTAGCCCGGAGAACAAAATTACTTGATTACATAAATGAGACGATTTAGCACTTTACTCTGGGAGCTGGTGAGAGAGATACAGAGCGAGAGGCATTTTGTTGAATGTGTTTTGGCACAGGAATGATGATACTATTGTACTTGTCCATGATTCAGGCAGCGACCCAGTTTCATAGTTAATGTTACGAGATATGAGTAATCAGTAAAGATTTCGTGGAACTTTGCAGACAATCTGAGTTTGTTGTAAGTGATGTCATCCTCCACAAGGAAAAGCGGATTTGCCTTTAGTTAGAGCAGTATCGAGTTCAAATTCAGTAAAAGATTTGTTGCAGTCATCTTTGCTCAGCATAAAACAAACGAGTCTATGTCTGGTTTCAAACATAAAATGAACCAGTCTCTGTTTTCAAACATAAAACGAACCAGTCTCTGTCTGGATTCAAACATAAAACGAACCAGTCTCTGTCTGGTTTCAAATATAAAACGAGCCAGTCTCTGTCTGGTATCAAACATAAAACGAACCAGTCTCTGTCTGGTATCAAGCATAAAACGAACCAGTCTCTGTCTGGTATCAAACATAAAACGAACCAGTCTCTGTCTGGTATCAAGCATAAAACGAACCAGTCTCTGTCTGGTATCAAACATAAAACGAACCAGTCTCTGTCTGGTATCAAGCATAAAACGAACCAGTCTCTGTCTGGTATCAAACATAAAACGAACCAGTCTCTGTCTGGTTTCAAACATAAAACGAACCAGTCTCTGTCCGGTATCAAACATAAAACGAACCAGTTTCTGGTATCAAGCATAAAACGAACCAGTCTCTGTCTGGTATCAAACATAAAACGAACCAGTCTCTGTTTGGTTTCAAATATAAAACGAGCCAGTCTCTGTCTGGTATCAAACATAAAACGAACCAGTCTCTGTCTGGTATCAAGCATAAAACGAACCAGTCTCTGTCTGGTATCAAACATAAAACGAACCAGTCTCTGTCTGGTATCAAGCATAAAACGAACCAGTCTCTGTCTGGTATCAAACATAAAACGAACCAGTCTCTGTCTGGTTTCAAACATAAAACGAACCAGTCTCTGTCTGGTATCAAACATAAAACGAATCAGTTTCTGGTATCAAGCATAAAACGAACCAGTCTCTGTCTGGTATCAAACATAAAAACGAACCGGTCTCTGGTATCAAACATAAAACGAACCAGTCTCTATCTGGTATCAAACATAAAAACGAACCGGTCTCTGGTATCAAACAAAACGAACCGGTCTCTGTCTGGTATCAAGCATAAAAATGAACCAGTCTCTGGTATCAAGCATAAAAACGAACCAGTCTCTGGTATCAAACATAAAACGAACCGGTCTTTGTCTGGTATCAAGCATAAAAATGAACCAGTCTCTGGTGTCAAGCATAAAAACGAACCAGTCTCTGGTATCAAGCATAAAAACGAACCAGTCTCTGGTATCAAGCATAAAAACGAACCAGTCTCTGGTATCAAGCATAAAAACGAACCAGTCTCTGGTATCAAGCATAAAAACGAACCAGTCTCTGGTATCAAGCATAAAAATGAACCAGTCTCTGGTACCAAGCATAAAAACGAACCAGTCTCTGGTATCAAGCATAAAAATGAACTAGTCTCTGGTATCAAGCATAAAAACGAACCAGTCTCTGGTATCAAGCATAAAAACGAACCAGTCTCTGGTATCAAGCATAAAAATGAACCAGTCTCTGGTATCAAGCATAAAAATGAACCAGTCTCTGGTATCAAGCATAAAAATGAACTAGTCTCTGTCTGGTATCATGTTTGACATTTAATTTCTCCTGTGTGGTAACAGTGTAGCTAGATGTATCAGCCAAGCACTGAGGAATTCAAACACGCTATATAGATGAAGGTGCGCTACCTGTCCACCAGTCTCGCTGACCTTAATTCTATACTCCACCATACCAGATTAAGTGGGTGTGTGGACACTGACACCATTGACAATCATTATAGTAGGCATCAATTTTTTAATAGCTGAGTTTGGGGTACAGCGAGGTCTTAGTGGCTGTCCAAGTGACTCTACATAATTCTGAATAATGATTACAAGGTCACTGTTAAATGTCTCGACAGCGGTGTACCAGTCTGGAACATGGGCAATACACTTGTTATGCTGGTCAGGAGAACGTGAAATCGTTTCCGCTTAAATAACCCACCATTGAGGATAGTATTACCAATATTGATAGTGGTTAGTCGTGGAAAATAGTCTAATGATATATGTGTTATAGTGGAAAACTCACAGCTAGCAAGGGCAATGTTAAAGCCAAGACACAGATCAACGATGTCTACACAGATATGTCTGGGTTCAAGGTCGCCTAAAATCTGCATATTATGACTGTTTATAAGTGACAAAAACTTTTTACCATTCTAATTACCAAACTGAGTTTCCAGTGTTGTCACATTGTGATAACTAACAATGACAGTGTTGTCTCACTGTGATAACTAGCAATGACAGTGTTGTCATATTGTGATAACTAACAATGACAGTGTTGTCTCATCGTGATAACTAATAAGCACAGTGTTGTCTCATCGTGACAACTAACATTGACAGTGGGTTTTAAATGAGCACAAGGTGGAAGGCTCAGATAACTTCATCACCAAGAACTTACAAGCAAAATATGTTGAGATCAGAGTTCCGTACATAAATACCACCACCAGGGTATCGACTCCCACTCTGTCTTCCTTAGTGCAAGAAGTTACTGGGGATGTGATATTTTCACAGTGAGAATACAACAGTTTTCAGATTTGAGGATATTTGCAAAGACTAGGGTTAATTGTGAGAACTAGGGTTAATTGTGAGAACCAGGGTTAATTGCGAGAACCAGGGTTAATTGTGAGAACCAGGGTTAATTGCGAGAACCAGGGTTAATTGTGAGAACCAGGGTTAATTGTGAGAACTAGGGTTAATTGTGGGAACTAGGGTTAATTGTGAGAACTAGGGTTAATTGTGATAACTAGGGTTAATTGTGAAAACCAGGGTTAATTGTGAGAACTAGGGTTAATTGTGAGAACCAGGGTTAATTGTGAGAACCAGGGTTAATTGTGAGAACCAGGGTTAATTGCTAGAACCAGGGTTAATTGTGAGAACCAGGGTTAATTGTGAGAACTAGGGTTAATTGTGGGAACTAGGGTTAATTGTGGGAACTAGGGTTAATTGTGGGAACTAGGGTTAATTGTCAGAACCAGAGTTAATTCAGTAGGTGAGGACCGAACATGTACTCTGCACTCTTGGACACATAAGTAGAGTTCAGCGGATACTTGGTGAACTTGTAAGCAAGCGGAAGGCTTCGGTCAGATGACCAAAAGCTCCAGTGATGGGTCATGTGACTAAGACCCGAGTCAGGAAGCACTTGTTCTTTTTCATGACGAAGTTACCTAACCTAATCACATCGGCCGTTTCCCACCAGGGTAAGTTGACCTGAAAAAAAGAAGCGCTTTCCTCATCATCATTCATTCCATCACTGTCTTGCTAGAGGCACGCGGATACTACAATTAAAACACTGCAACTTATCAACACCGCTCCTTCAGAGGGCAGGCATTGTACATCTCACCTCCAGGATTTAAGTCTGGCTTGTCAGTTTCCGTGAATCCATTCATAAATGTTACCTTGCTCACACTCAAACAGCACGTCAAGTCATAAAAACCATTTGCCTCCACTCGCTCTTAACACATACACGCACGCTTTCTGGAAGTCCAAGCCCCTCGCACACAAAATCTCCTTTACCCCTTCCTCCATTTCCAAAGCCGACCCCTACCCCCATATTCCTTCCACTACAGATTTATACGCTCTCCATGTCATTCTGTTTCGTTCCATACTTTCTAAATGTCCAAACCACTTTAACAACCCCTCCTCAGCCCTCTGGATAATACTTTAAGTAACCCTGCACCTCCTAATTTCCA
>NC_091328.1:13867357-13932357 GCF_038502225.1 Cherax quadricarinatus
CAGCCTTAAGCAACAATGTTACACAAAAGCGCAGGATTGCTCATTATGCCAGGGGCTCTCGTGATGTTCCGGTGACTTTAGACCAGAGTCTGCATACTGACATCATGTTAAGTCCGTCGTGAAAGTCGATATATAACATGTTAGGTCCGTCGTGAACATCGACATAATATATTACCCGCCCAAGTGGTTGCAATCACTGAATGCAACATGATCGATATGACATCAGTTGTAAGGAAGTAGTCATGGGGGTTCATTTAGGTATGGATGCGCATGTGGGGACATCTTAGGATAGACCCTTCCCCCCACAAAAAAAAGAGGCGGAGTGACCTGTTGAAGCCTGTCTAGGTACAGAAGTACAAAGGTACACATAGTTGAGTTCAACATGGTGATCACAACTAGTTTAGTGGCTGACAGAATTTGGATGTTAGTGGTGTTAAAAAGTACAAAATGGGAATTGTATTGTTATTATAGTAAAGAAAAATCGGAATAGTAGAGATCCATAAATCATATAGGCATATTATCGACATAGACTATTTCTTGAACAATCTAGAAGTTTCTATGACATCTTGCCTTTGCAACATTGCACAGCTCCTGATGATGCACTGAGAAGTGTGAAAGAATTTGAGCAAAAGATTTCCACCTCCTGTGGCTTGTCTTGCATAGTTAATATCGCCTGTCTGCGATTGTTTGATATATATATATAATATATATATATATATATATATATATATATATATATATATATATATATATATATATATATATATATATATATATATATATACACACACACACACACACACACACACACACACACACACACACACAGAACAAACACTGTGAAAAAAAAATAGTGAAATTCCAAGTACTTTCGCGATTTCTCACATTATCAAGGAACAGTAAAAATAAAAGATCAGTAGTTAGGCATATAAGGACGAGACTACACCTCACGGTTACAATACAACACCTGACCTTTATGATGATGTACGCAGGTAGTCAAGGATCTTTCAAACACAACTTATATTCTAACCAAGCTTTGTTTTACAGATGCTAGATTACCTACCTACATCATCATAAAAAAGTCATGTGTCGTAATGTAACCGCGAGGTGTAGTCTCGTCCATATATGTCTTCCTGTTGATCTTTTATTTTTAGAGTTCCTTGATGATATGAGAAATCACGAAAGAGCTTGGAATTTCACTATTTTTTCACAGTGGTGGTTCTGCATATTTTAATATGAACTGTTTACTGCGATCTTATAGGTTTATATATATATATATATATATATATATATATATATATATATATATATATATATATATATATATATATATCTTTTCCATTAATTATTAAGGTGAAACAAGTTTGTAGGAATATATACTAGTTTATCAATAGAGGCTATTTCAAAAGGCTTTGTGTGTTCAATGAATTTATTGCTCAACAAAAGCGTTGTGACTGCTATTTAAAAATTTTGCGTATTGGGGGAGGTGGGGAGAGAGAATTTAATTCAAGTTTGGTTGTAATATTAATTGAATGATTGACGAGGAAAGTTGATGTGTGTGTGTGTGTGTGTGTGTGTGTGTGTGTGTGTGTGTGTGTGTGTGTGTGTGTGTGTGTGTGTGTGTGTGTGTGCGCGCGTTTGTGCGTGCACATGCGTGTTTGTATAATTACCTCGTTCTAATTACCTAGTTGTAATTATCTAATTTAGTTTGTGTATACCCTTACAGCTCTTGGGTCCGGATCATAACTTTCCATTGACTGACAAAATCTGAAGCTTAAAAATGCTGTAGTTTCCATTAAACTCTTCTGTATTCTTCTTCCCTTCGATTCTACTTAAGCAAATACTAAAGTCTTTTTTAATGTATCTTCGAGCCATCTGGGTGTTCGTTCTGTCTCCTCAGTCTGATTACAATTTATTACTAAACAATTTGTGCTTATCAATTTTCTTAGTAGGTGACAGTCCTCAGGAAATTTTTCATGTCTTACACAAGAAAACTTTTCTATGTTATAACTATACCTGGTTTTGTTTTCGATATTCTCTCCATCTAACAGCCCCTGTTTGCAATACTCCATATATCTGTTTACCATACCTGCAGTATATTCTTCTCTTACATATCAACATCTGCGTCATTTGGAACCTGCTACGCGAAGAAAGGAACTTCTGGGCCTGTAGAAGAATGAGCAGCACGGTAGTAGTGTGAGATCTTGTCTCTAGGGATGAGTAAGTTAGGGGGATCTCCTGTAGTGAATGGTGACTGACTGGACCTTGATCCTTCAGGATGCAAGGAAACTTAGGACGGGAGTGGAAGTCTAGGGAATGAAGGCGAGTTGAAGCGAGCTGGAGAGGAAGGAGAGGCGGAGACCAATATCCTGGGTACGGTTGGAATAAGATGAACGAAGGGCTTGATAAAGGTCACTGAGGAAGCGTGACTGTGATGGGTAACCTGGAACACTGACAGGGAGAGAGGATAAGTGTTAGGAGCACTGGGGTTAATTTTTCCATCTCTGTGTCCCGCTAGTGTTCCCAACTCTTCAACGTCCTTCCTGGGGAATTGCTAATGAACTGCCTCAGTTTATATCCTGCAATCACACGCTTAACTTTTTGTTTGCCTAAAGTCTCTGCCTTCGTTCAGGGCCTCCTCTGCCCTATCATCTCTCTCTCTCTCTCTCTCTCTCTCTCTCTCTCTCTCTCTCACCATTGAAGGTTTTTTTTTATATATAAACTACAATTTCGAGACGTAGCTCAAGACGTTTCGACCCGTCCTGGATCATTAACAAATCACAAATGAACGAGAAAAGGGAGAGAAAACTGGAAGACAGGTCGGAAAGGTCAGTAACAGAAGTAGCAGCAGTACCAGAGTTGTAGTAGTAGCATAGTAAAAGTAGTAGCAGCAGTACTAGTAGTATCGTATTAGTAGTACTTGTAGTAGTAGCACAGTAGTAGTTGCATAATACTAATAACAGCATAGTAATAGTTGCACAGAACTAGTGGATTAGAAATATTAGTAACACAGTATAAGCAGTACAGTATAACAGTGCTATCAGTCCGTCATTCCCTTTACTAGACTAGCGGGCATAAGCATAACAGCAACAGTTAGAGGCAAAACTTCCACAGGTACCACAGTAAGGCACAAGCTTCCACAGGTACCACAGTAAGACACAAGCTTCCACAGGTACCACAGTAAGGCACAAGCTTCCACAGGTACCACAGTAAGACACAAACTTCCACAGGTACCACAGTAAGGCACAAACTTCCACAGGTACCACAGTAAGGCACAAGCTTCCACAGGTACCACAGTAAGGCACAAATTTCTACAGGTACCACAGTAAGGCACAAGCTTCCACAGGTACCACAGTAAGACACAAATTTCCACAGGTACCACAGTAAGGTACAAACTTTCACAGGTACCACAGTAAGGCACAAGCTTCCACAGGTATAACAGAAAGGTACAAAACTTCCATAGATACATCAGTAGGGGTACAAAGCCTCCATAGCACTGAAGGTTACTCTAAAATTCGATTACACCAAAGCTCCACCTCAACCACACCAGCTCCACCTTTCGTTTGTGCGTGGGAAAAAGAATCATCATTGTGGGAGAATATTTGCCAGGATGAACTCAGATCTCCAACCCCCGAGATTCAGATATCGAATATTTAGCAACACTCTTATAAAGCATTCCATATGCTACTTTTTTCTGCAAATGCGACTGAAAGCGTACATTGAAAATTGAACAGAACTGGGATAGGCTTTCGTAATGGTCGCTAGCCAATTTGAAATGCACTTTTTTCAATAATTTTTACAAAGAAATCACACTTTATAGAAGGGTTGTAAAGAGAGGTGAGTGTAAATCAGGGGACGTGAGTTGAGCATAAAATGTAAACACTGGCACTTCCTCAGGGAATTTAAACCTCACTTTCAGTTCAGGAAGACTTAAGTAATTGTTGAATAACCAGTATTACTGGAGAATACTATATTAGATTGTTGTCTTCTGGGAGCGATATTAATTAAGAGAGATAACACACTGTTTAGAAGCTCGGGTCATCTGGCCGAGTGGACAGAGAATGGGTAGCAGCTGTATCGAACACCAGTTGAGGGTGGAAGTTGACTATCGTAACTGTTACTTATAAAAAGTGTGTGTCTCGTAGCTCGGTTGGTAGCTGCCTCATATGGCATACTGTGGGACCGTAGGGTTCGATGCCCGGTGGGAGACGAAACGTTGGGCATGTTTCCTTACGCCTAGGAGTCAGTAATTACCTGGGTGTTAGGCGATTGGTGTGGGTCGCATCCTGGAGAAGAGGATTATAGGACCCCGAGTGGAAATAGGCCAGTCTTATATGACATGCTCTATCAGTGCTTAGAGATATTCCTCAGTCCATCAAAATACCGAACAACAAGAGTGGAGGCTGCGTGTTACATATTAGAGGCTTTCATGTTTTTTGCGGAATACTGGACGATATCCTCATTGCCCTGCTGAAGTCTCCCACGTCAGACTAATAATGCTGAAGTCTCCCAGGTCAGACTAACACTCCTGAAATCTCCCAGCTCAGACTGACACATTTCATCACTCTGCACGAGCACCATCCAGTGTGATGGAACGAGACAGGGAAACACAGCTAGCCTTGGTTCCCACTGTGCAACTACCAAGTAGAATACTGTAGCAGCAAGAAGACAGCAGAAGCAGTGAAGAGGTAAAGATACTGTGGTCAGACCATCAACCTTGTAGGTACCAAATGGAGTGCATAACAACCTAGATAGGTAGCGTGTGTACTCACCTATTTGTGGTTGCAGGGGTCGAGTCATAGCTCCTGGCCCCGCCTCTTCGCTGATTGCTACTAGGTCCTCTCTCTCCCTGCCCCATGAGCTTTATCATACCTCGCCTTAAAACTATGTATGGTTCCCGCCTCCACTACGTCACTTTCTAGGCTATTCCATGGCCTGATTACTCTATGACTGAAGAAATACTTCCTAACATCCCTTTGATTCATCTGAGTCTTCAACTTCCAATTGTGACCTCTTGTGTCTGTGTCCCTTCTCTGGAACATCCCATCTTTGTCCACCTTGTTTATTTCGCGCAGTATTTTATATGTCGTTATCATGTCTCCCCTGACCCTCCTGTCCTCCAGTGTCGTCAGGCCGATTTCCCTCAACCTTTCTTCGTAGGACAATCCCCGTAACTCTGGGACTAGTCTTGTTGCAAACCTTTGCACTTTCTCTAATTTCTTGACGTGCATGACTAGGTGTGGATTCCAAACTGGTGCTGCATACTCCAGTATGGGCCTGACGTAAATGGTATACAGAGTCTTGAACGAATCCTTACTGAGATATCGGAACGCTATCCGTAGGTTTGCCAGGCGCCCGTATGCTGCGGCAGTTATCTGATTGATGTGTGCCTCAGGAGATATGCTCGGTGTTATACTCACCCCTAGATCTTTTTCTTTGAGGCTTGCAGTCTTTGGCCATCTAAACTATATTGTGCCTGCGGTCTTCTTTGCCCTTCCCCAATCTTCATGACTTTGCATTTGGCAGGGTTAAACTCAAGGAGCCAGTTGCTGGACCAGGCTTGTAGCTTGTCCAGGTCTCTTTGTAGTCCTGCCTGATCCTCATCCGATTTGATTCTTCTCATTAACTTCACATCATCTGCAAACAAGGACACTTCTGAGTCTATCCCTTCCGTTATGTCGTTCACATATACCAAGAACAGCACAGGTCCTAGGACTGACTCCTGTGTGTGTGTGTGTGTGTGTGTGTGTGTGTGTGTGTGTGTGTGTGTGTGTGTGTGTGTGTGTGTGTGTGTGTGTGTGTGTGTGTGTGTGTGTGAACAATTGAACAGGGAATTAGTGAGGCTAAGATTATCAACTCTGAGAAGGCAATAACCATCTCACATCAAAGAGAAACTGAAAGCAAGAACAGTAAACATGGAGAAAACAAGATGTTAATCCTAAAGGTAACGGTTCAAAGCTACAGTTCAAGGTATTTACCTTAACACTAACAAAGGTCAATAAGGTACAAAGGGTCATGAAAATGATCCAATAATAATAATAATAATAATAATAATAATAATATATATATACATATATATATATATATATATATATATATATATATGTACATATATATATATATATATATATATATATATATAGGTAGTAGGTTGGTAGACAGCAACCACCCAGGGAAGTACTACCGTCCTGCCAGATGACTGTGAAACAAAAACCTGTAACTGTTTTGCATGATGGTAGGATTGCTGGTTTCTTTTTCTGTCTCATAAACACGCTAGATAACAGGGATATCTTGCTACTCCTACTTACACTTTGGTCACACTTCACAGACACGCACATGCATATATATATATATACATACATCTAGGTTTTTCTCCTTTTTCTAAATAGCTCTTGTTCTTTTTTATTTCTTCTATTGTCCATGGGGAAGTGGAAAAGAATCTTTCCTCCGTAAGCCATGCGTGTCGTATGAGGCGACTAAAATGCCGGGAGCAATGGGCTAGTAACCCCTTCTCCTGTATACATTTACTAAAAAAGAGAAGAAGAAAAACTTTATAAAACTGGGATGCTTAAATGTGCGTGGATGTAGTGCGGATGACAAGAAACAGATGATTGCTGATGTTATGAATGAAAAGAAGTTGGATGTCCTGGCTCTAAGCGAAACAAAGCTGAAGGGGGTAGGAGAGTTTCAGTGGGGGGAAATAAATGGGATTAAATCTGGAGTATCTGAGAGAGTTAGAGCAAAGGAAGGGGTAGCAGTAATGTTAAATGATCAGTTATGGAAGGAGAAAAGAGAATATGAATGTGTAAATTCAAGAATTATGTGGATTAAAGTAAAGGTTGGATGCGAAAAGTGGGTCATAATAAGCGTGTATGCACCTGGAGAAGAGAGGAATGCAGAGGAGAGAGAGAGATTTTGGGAGATGTTAAGTGAATGTATAGGAGCCTTTGAACCAAGTGAGAGAGTAATTGTGGTAGGGGACCTGAATGCTAAAGTAGGAGAAACTTTTAGAGAGGGTGTGGTAGGTAAGTTTGGGGTGCCAGGTGTAAATGATAATGGGAGCCCTTTGATTGAACTTTGTATAGAAAGGGGTTTAGTTATAGGTAATACATATTTTAAGAAAAAGAGGATAAATAAGTATACACGATATGATGTAGGGCGAAATGAGAGTAGTTTGTTGGATTATGTATTGGTAGATAAAAGACTGTTGAGTAGACTTCAGGATGTACATGTTTATAGAGGGGCCACAGATATATCAGATCACTTTCTAGTTGGAGCTACACTGAGAGTAAAAGGTAGATGGGATACAAGGAGAATAGAAGCATCAGGGAAGAGAGAGGTGAAGGTTCATAAACTAAAAGAGGAGGCAGTTAGGGTAAGATATAAACAGCTATTGGAGGATAGATGGGCTAATGAGAGCATAGGCAATGGGGTCGAAGAGGTATGGGGTAGGTTTAAAAATGTAGTGTTAGAGTGTTCAGCAGAAGTTTGTGGTTACAGGAAAGTGGGTGCCGGAGGGAAGAGGAGCGATTGGTGGAATGATGATGTAAAGAGAGTAGTAAGGGAGAAAAAGTTAGCATATGAGAAGTTTTTACAAAGTAGAAGTGATGCAAGGAGGGAAGAGTATATGGAGAAAAAGAGAGAGGTTAAGAGAGTGGTGAAGCAATGTAAAAAGAGAGCAAATGAGAGAGTGGGTGAGATGTTATCAACAAATTTTGTTGAAAATAAGAAAAAGTTTTGGAGTGAGATTAACAAGTTAAGAAAGCCTAGAGAACAAATGGATTTGTCAGTTAAAAATAGGAGAGGAGAGTTATTAAATGGAGAGTTAGAGGTATTGGGAAGATGGAGGGAATATTTAGAGGAATTGTTAAATGTTGATGAAGATAGGGAAGCTGTGATTTCGTGTATACGGCAAGGAGGAATAACATCTTGTAGGAGTGAGGAAGAGCCAGTTGTGAGTGTGGGGGAAGTTTGTGAGGCAGTAGGTAAAATGAAAGGGGGTAAGGCAGCCGGGATTGATGGGATAAAGATAGAAATGTTAAAAGCAGGTGGGGATATAGTTTTGGAGTGGTTGGTGCAATTATTTAATAAATGTATGGAAGAGGGTAAGGTACCTAGTGATTGGCAGAGAGCATGCATAGTTCCTTTGTATAAAGGCAAAGGGGATAAAAGAGAGTGCAAAAATTATAGGGGGATAAGTCTGTTGAGTGTACCTGGTAAAGTGTATGGTAGAGTTATAATTGAAAGAATTAAGAGTAAGACGGAGAATAGGATAGCAGATGAACAAGGAGGCTTTAGGAAAGGCAGGGGGTGTGTAGACCAGGTGTTTACAGTGAAACATATAAGTGAACAGTATTTAGATAAGGCTAAAGAGGTCTTTGTGGCATTTATGGATTTGGAAAAGGCGTATGACAGGGTGGATAGGGGGGCAATGTGGCAGATGTTGCAAGTGTATGGTGTAGGAGGTAGGTTACTGAAAGCAGTGAAGAGTTTTTACGAGGATAGTGAGGCTCAAGTTAGAGTATGTAGGAAAGAGGGAAATTTTTTCCCAGTAAAAGTAGGCCTTAGACAAGGATGTGTGATGTCACCGTGGTTGTTTAATATATTTATAGATGGGGTTGTAAGAGAAGTAAATGCGAGGGTCTTGGCAAGAGGCGTGGAGTTAAAAGATAAAGAATCACACACAAAGTGGGAGTTGTCACAGCTGCTCTTTGCTGATGACACTGTGCTGTTGGGAGATTCTGAAGAGAAGCTGCAGAGATTGGTGGATGAATTTGGTAGGGTGTGCAAAAGAAGAAAATTAAAGGTGAATACAGGAAAGAGTAAGGTTATGAGGATAACAAAAAGATTAGGTGATGAAAGATTGAATATCAGATTGGAGGGAGAGAGTATGGAGGAGGTGAACGTATTCAGATATTTGGGAGTGGACGTGTCAGCGGATGGGTCTATGAAAGATGAGGTGAATCATAGAATTGATGAGGGAAAAAGAGTGAGTGGTGCACTTAGGAGTCTGTGGAGACAAAGAACTTTGTCCTTAGAGGCAAAGAGGGGAATGTATGAGAGTATAGTTTTACCAACGCTCTTATATGGGTGTGAAGCGTGGGTGATGAATGTTGCAGCGAGGAGAAGGCTGGAGGCAGTGGAGATGTCATGTCTGAGGGCAATGTGTGGTGTGAATATAATGCAGAGAATTCGTAGTTTGGAAGTTAGGAGGAGGTGCGGGATTACCAAAACTGTTGTCCAGAGGGCTGAGGAAGGGTTGTTGAGGTGGTTCGGACATGTAGAGAGAATGGAGCGAAACAGAATGACTTCAAGAGTGTATCAGTCTGTAGTGGAAGGAAGGCGGGGTAGGGGTCGGCCTAGGAAGGGTTGGAGGGAGGGGGTAAAGGAGGTTTTGTGTGCGAGGGGCTTGGACTTCCAGCAGGCATGCGTGAGCGTGTTTGATAGGAGTGAATGGAGACAAATGGTTTTTAATACTTGACGTGCTGTTGGAGTGTGAGCAAAGTAACATTTATGAAGGGGTTCAGGGAAACCGGCAGGCCGGACTTGAGTCCTGGAGATGGGAAGTACAGTGCCTGCACTCTGAAGGAGGGGTGTTAATGTTGCAGTTTAAAAACTGTAGTGTAAAGCACCCTTCTGGCAAGACAGTGATGGAGTGAATGATGGTGAAAGTTTTTCTTTTTCGGGCCACCCTGCCTTGGTGGGAATCGGCCAGTGTGATAAAAAATATATATATGTATATATATATATATATATATATATATATATATATATATATATATATATATATATATATATATATATATATATCTATATATATATTACATGTCGCCTCGTTCCTCGCCTTTTAATTTCTAGTCTCAAATGCACTCATTGAATTATCCAATTAAAAATGTAATTAAATAAATAATTGAACAAATAATGTAATTGTAATGTCTCTCGTGCTTTGAGCTTTAATTATCAAAGTAATAAAATATCTTATTCAGTAAAGTGTGAGATAAAAATAAAGTACAAATGACGCCAGAGATGTTTTATTTGTAACCACAAAATTCGCAGAATGTTTCGTCCTCTGGTGACGCTATATTGTGCCAGTGTGGGAAGCCTGGAAGAAAAACATTGATGAAGTACATACGTCAGAGTACATTTGTCAGGGTATATGTGTCAGAGTACATGTGTTAGAGAACACGTACACACACACACACATACACACCCACAAACATGCACCGACACACGCGCACACAAAAAGATACACCCCCACACACACATGCACCCCACACTCATACACCCCCACACACATCCCCCCATACACACATTCCACACACACACGCAAGCACTAACCCACCCACACACACACACACACACACACACACCCAAGCACCCACACACACACACACACACCCAACCACACACGCACACACACACACCCAACCACACACGCACACACACACACCCACCCACACATACACATACACACACACACACACACACATAGATACATACACATACACACACACACACACACACACACACACACACACAGCCAGCAACACACACCGTCAAATGCCATACAAATCAACCTTACAATACAGGCGAAACTTCATTATTAAGACACGGGAACTCGACCTTACGATACGGCAGTTCGAGCCAGCACAGTGAACCAAACTAATTATAAACCTATGATGGCGTATAATTGGAACCAACTGAGGAAGTTCAACTCAATTATACATTCCTTCAACACTATACAATAATACAGTATATCAACATCATACATTAATACAGTCCTTCAACATTATACAGCCGGGATCAGTTATATATAAGGCAGTTAGTGCTGAATGACTCCTATGGGTTTAGCGCTTGTTAATATTAATAATAATATTAACAATAATAATAATAACTAGGAAGGAGTAAACCCGTAGGGGCCATACAGCGCCTGGGGGAATGGGAGGTTGTCAAGACTGATCCAAGGAAAAGAGAGGATAAATCCAAGCCCTTGGATCAACAGCCCATCGAATGCATTCTCAATATGCAGGACATACCCAGGATATAACCAAAACATACCCAGAGAACAGGAAATCAGAGATCTGTGTACAGAGGTTCGAGCCTCGGGCCGTCCTCGCTCTGAATGACCCTCGCGAGTTTAGCGCCTCGAGAAATACCGTGTATGCCGTGAAGGCATCAAAGTATACTCCAAGCGTATACATACCAGGATATACAACACATCTTCAAGTACATACATTATACTGATTCTCTCATTGTATATTTATACATAAATTCTCTTCATTATATATATATATATATATATATATATATATATATATATATATATATATATATATATATATATATATATATATATATATATATATATATATATATATGCAAAACAACCACTGTGAAAGAATAGAGAAATTCCAAGCACTTTCGTGACTACTCACATTATCAAGGAACAATCTGAGTAGTCACGAAAGCGCTTGGAATTTCTCTATTCTTTCACAGTGGTTGTTTTGCATATTCTGAAATCACCTGTTTACTGTGATCTTATATATATATTATATATATATAGATCTTATATATATATATATCAGAATTTAGTTCAAATAAATTAAGTTAGGATGAGTTAGGTTAGGCGAGTTTTCTTGGTTAGTTGTGGTCAAGAAAATAAATATTTTTTTGTGAATGAAAAAGTATATACCTGGAATATACCTGGAGAGAGAGTTTCAGGGTTCAACGCCCCCGCGGCCCGGTGTATCTGTAAAAAAATTGTAAAGTTCAATTTTTAAGGGAGTTGATTCTTAATAGGCACGACACTGATACAAGTTTTGAGGTCCTTGAGGGAAACGTGTCCTATCAGGACAAAGACACGTGGCACAACGAGCTATCGGTGGGAGAAACGTTTCGCTCTGTGTGAAACTTGATAAAGCTCCTGAGAAAAACTATGGTAAGTATCAACAGGTATCCTAATAAGATACACGACCCTTTATTAGATGTGGTAGTGACACATGCATGTCTCATTAACACAGTGCAAAACGTCGTTCCAGTAAAGGCAAGACTTGTATCAGGGAGTCTTCCTAACAAATTAACTGAAATGGAATACAGTGATTTGCTAGTAGATAGTCTGGAAACCCTGCCTAGATCACTCCAACACTGTTTCCACACCATCAACAATGCTGGGACCTCCCAAGATCACTCCATCACTTTCTGCACACCTTCAGTACTGCTGGGACCTTCCTAGACCACTTCACCACTGCACACCTTCAGTACTGCTGGGACCTTCCTAGACCACTTCACCACTGCACACCTTCAGTACGTCTGGGACCTTCCTAGACCACTTCACCACTGTCTGCACACCTTCAGAACTGCTGGGACCTTCCTAGACCACTTCACCACTGTCTGCACACCTTCAGCACTGCTGGGACCTTCCTAGACCACTTCACCACTGTCTGCACACCTTCAGCACTGCTGGGATCTTCCTAGACCACTTCACCACTGTCTGCACACCTTCAGAACTGCTGGGACCTTCTAGACCACTTCACCACTGTCTGCACACCTTCAGCACTGCTGGGACCTTCTAGACCACTTCACCATTGTCTGCACACCTTCAGCACTGCTGGGACCTTCCTAGACCACTTCACCACTGTCTTGAAACTTACAACACTGCTGAGACCTCGGCAGACTATTCCACCACTGTCTACACACTTGATATATTGTCCTCGAGGGTTCTCACAAGTGTAAATATACACATCGCGTTTGAAAATGCAAAGCGTTCCAGGAAAATTGTGATGTGTTTATTAATTAGAATTTGGAAAGAAAAATGGTTTCGCGCTGTATATAATATTCTCAAGTCATGAAAAAGCTTTCCGCAGAGCGAAAAGTTGTCCCAGAAGAACCTAGCCCTGCAACATTTCTCTCTTCTTGTCTACTGTGGACAGTACGAAATTTGGAGAGTTAAATTCTATTGGTAAATGCTAGCTAAATGTTTGAGACTACTGAAAAGAATTTATCAGAATTCGGGAGCTCGCTCGCTCTCTCTCTCTCTCTGAGTTTAGCGAAAAAAAAGCGTCTACTGCATTAAGCTTCGATTGGAAATTCTTATACAAATTAGCCGAACCAGTCAAATACCAGGCTCAGTGGAGAAAGCTGTCAAATCAGCCAAATTCTTGCAAGGGGGAGAGTCGGACACCGTTCACACATCTTTCCTATTATTATTATTATTATTATTATTATTATTGTTAGGGGTGCCAACTTTCGCCTTTGAAAGGATGCTGCTCGTTCACTGCTTGTGTCTAACAAGTTTTGTATGTGTGTTCTGAATTGTTACCTTGTTTGATTCATCTGGGTCAACGTTTCGCTCATTGTACAGCTCTTTCAGGTTCATTACTTGATAAAGCTCTACTCCATGGGAAACCTTGTCCCAACAAAACTTATTTCGGAATATTGTTTCTTCATTCCCAGACCTGTCGAGGCAGGATATGCACACCTGTATATCTCTCAATGTATATACACTGAGAGTGTATTTCAGTACCTTGTACAACCAGGGTTCCAGTCTTTTCTATGACCCGCAACCCTAGGAAACGTTTGAATAATGTTGCACCTCCTACAAAAGCAACATCACATTGGGAAATCTAAATATAGATTGTGTGCGTGCGTGTGTGTGTGTGTGTGTGTGTGTGTGTGTGTGTGTGTGTGTGTGTGTGTGTGTGTGTGTGTGTGTGTGTGTGTACATTTCTTAAATAGGCCCTCAGGCCTATTTAAAAAATGTACACATGTACTTGGTTTAGAAAGACACGTAAGCAAACACTATAACATATTTATTAGAAAACGTTTCGGTCCTGGGACCTTGATCACTTCTAACATACAGAGGTAGAAAGACATATATATAGGCGGAGTGTGAGATGTGACGCACGTAACCTGAGGAATGTCATAAGAACATAAGAATGGAGGAACACTGTAGAAGGCCTACTGGCCCATGCGAGGCAGGTCCTTATCAAAACAACCTCTACCTATGATGAGGACGGGTAGACGATGAAATCATGTGACTCCTGTGTTGTTGGATTGGTGCTGCTTAAGTATCATGTATGCCAATGTTTTTGAAATTTTGTAGTTTCCAGTGTTGCGTTCTATAGTGTCGGTGACGGCGATCAGTGAGGCTTCTAGGCACCGTCGGCGTCTGAGGTCTGGTTCGGTGAGAACGAGTTGTGCCTCGTTCCAGTTCATCAAATGCCCCGTGGAGTCTCTGTGGAGGACACAGGCGTACCTTACATCGTCTCTGTTAGAGGCATTTCGATGCTCATTCAGGCGGACTGCAAGATCTCTGCCTGTCTCGCCTACATATTTCTTGGGACAGAACCCACAAGGGATAGTGTAGACGCCTGCTGTAGAAGTTAGAGGTGTGGGGCTGCGTTTCGTAGTGAGGTCTTTAATAGATGATGTGTTTATGGTGGAAACGTTGATGTTACTCATAGCAAGTGCCCGGCGAGTATTCGTGGCAACATCGCCACATGGGAGTACTATGAACTGTTTAGGGGGCTGTTCCATGGGCGGTTTGTTGAGGATAGCTTGTGCCTTGAGTCTGCAATCTCGGATGAAGAAAGATGGGAACTGAAAACGTGTAAAGGCTTGTGTTATGTAAGTGCATTCTTCTTCTAGAAAACAAGGGCTGGAGATGCGAAGAGCTCTCAAGAAGAAGCCAATGAGGACTCCTCTCTTAGTGCGGGTGTCTTGGTGTGAATAGAAGTGTATAAGATCGTCCTTGTTGGTAGGTTTTCTATACACTTTGAAGAGAAGTTTGTCATTGTCGGGAGATCTGCACAGTAGAACGTCGAGGAAAGGAAGTTTGCCATCATTTTCGAGTTCAAGTGTAAACTTTATTGATGGTTCAACTGCATTGATCTTGTTGAGAAGGGCCTGGATATTGAGACGTCTCGGATAGAAAACCAATATATCATCAACGTATCTTAGCCAGGTAACGGTGTTGGGAATGAGGGTGCTGAAATTCTCTGTCTCCAGGTTTTCCATGAAGAGGTTGGCAAGCACAGCACTGAGCGGGCTGCCCATTGCCATCCCAAAGCATTGTTTGTAACAGTTGTCCTGATACTTGAAGAAGTTGAAATTAACACAAAGTTCCACTAGATTGATGAAATCTAGAAGAGGTAAAGGGAGGTCGTGGTTTTCAGTGAGCCTCTGTCTCAGAATGTTGATTGCAGCGTCAGTAGGAACGTTGGTAAAGAGGGCTGTGACATCGAAGGGAGCCATGCTTTTGTTTTTGACATTCAGGTTGGAAATTCGGGAGAGAAGGTCACCTGAGTGTTTGAGGTGGGCTTGACTGATGGTGCCCAGAAGCGCTGAAAGGTATTTGACATTCCTCAGGTCACGTGCGTCACATCTCACTCTCCGCCTATATATATAATGTCTTTCTACCTCCGTATGTTAGAAGTGATCAAGGTCCCAGGACCGAAACGTTTTCTAATAAATATGTTATAGTGTTTGCTTACGTGTCTTTCTAAACCAACTTGTCGGTATTTATTACCAAGGTTTATACCACACATGTACTTAAAAGCTAAATAAAATCTATCTTGTTCCCTTTTCTTTCTTTCTCCCTACCTTCCTTTCTTCTGCTTTCCTCTTACCAATTTCTCCCTTCCACATCTCTCTCTCTCTCTCTCTCTCCCTGCTTCCTTTCCCATTCCCCTTCCCTCACGCTTCTCTATCTCACTTGCATCTTCCTCCCTCCCCCATTCTTTTCCAACAGACGTAAACGAGACAGTGAGGAACTAAAGAAACACTTGTCTGAAGTACTGACGGTGGAGTCGAGAACAATGTTAGTCAGGAGGCAAGGAACACCCTGGCTGTGTCTCCCTAGCCTGGTGCTTGAATCCAAGACTGCTGCTTGGGTCCAAGCCTGCTTCCTAAGGTCCTAGAATGCTCCTTAAGATCTGGCCTTCTGTTTGGGATCAAGTCTGCTCCTTGGGACCTAGCCTGCTCCTTGGGAGCTAGCCTGCTCCTTGGGACCTAGTCTGCTCCTTGGGACCTAGCCTGCTCCTTGGGACCTAGCCTGCTCCTTGGGACCTAGCCTGCTCCTTGGGACCTAGCCTGCTCCTTGGGACTTGCGATAGGCAATAGACTCTAGACTGCTATCACGAACCGCGGGACCTCCAAGAGGAGATAGAACCGCTATGATTTTCTAAGTAAGAAAATTACAGCACCTTCCGGAATGTTGGAAAATAGAAAAAGTAGGTCCAACAAAGGGGACACAGATGACAGGCACCTGGACGAGGGGACACACAATAGGCACCTGGACGAGGGGACACAGATGACAGGCACCTGGACGAGGGGACACACAATAGGCACCTGGACGAGGGGACACACAATAGGCATCTGGACGAGGGGACACATGATAGGCACCTGGACGAGGGGACACATGACAGGCATCTAGACGAGGGGACACATGATAGGCACCTGGACGAGGGGACACATGATAGGCACCTGGAGGAGAGGACACATGATAGGCACCTGGACGGTAGGCACCTGGACGAGGGGACACATAGCAGGCACCTGGACGAGGGGACACATGATAGGCACCTGGACGAAGGGACACATGATAGCCACCTGGACGAGAGGACACATGACAGGCACTTGGACGAGGGGACACATGATAGGCACCTGGAGGAGAGGACACATGATAGGAACCTGGACGAAGGGACACAGATGATAGGCATCTGGACGAGGGGACACATGATAGGCACCTGGACGAGGGGACACATAGCAGGCACCTGGATGAGGGGACACATGATAGGCACCTGGACGAAGGGACACATGATAGCCACCTGGACGAGAGGACACATGACAGGCACTTGGACGAGGGGACACATGATAGGCACCTGGAGGAGAGGACACATGATATGAACCTGGACGAAGGGACACAGATTATAGGCATCTGGACGAGGGGACACATGATAGGCACCTGGACGAGGGGACACATAACAGGCACCTGGACGAGGGGACACATGATAGGCACCTCGACGAATGGACACATGATAGCCACCTGGACGAGAGGACACATGATAGGCACGTGGACGAGGGGACACATGATAGGCACCTGGACGAGGGGACACATGAGACACCTGGACGAGGGGACACATGATAGGCACCTGAACGAGGGGACACATGATAGGCACCTGGAGGAGAGGACACATGATAGGCACCTGGACGAAGGGACACAGATGATAGGCATCTGGACGAGGGGACACATTATAGGCACCTGGACGAGGGGACACATAATAGGCACTTGGACGAGGGGACACATGACAGGCACCTGGACGAGGGGACACAGATGATAGGGACCAGAACCAGAGGAACACAGATGATAGGGAGCAGAACCAAATGAACACAGTTGATAGGGACCAGAACCAGAGGAACACACATGACATGAACCAAAACCATAGGAACACAGAAGATAAAGATCAAGGCGAGTAAAGACAACAACAATACTATCCCGGCCTGGAGGGGTCATTCACCGCAAGGACTGGTGAAGGCTCAATCCTCCGTCCGCTAACTCAGCTGCGTAAACAGGTAAATACACTCGCACTCCGGTCGACATTTACATACAGGTGTTCATCTCGTTTGAATAAGTTTGCCATAAGCAGACGAACAGCGTCTCCCATCTACCTCTATACGACCCACTTTGAGGCTACACTGGCAAGATTTCATTTTAAAGTGTATATATAAATAATATATATATATATATATATATATATATATATATATATATATATATAGATATATATATGCAATAAGATCACAGTAAACTGGTGATTTCAGAATATGCAAAACAACCACTCTGAAAGAATAGAGTAGTCAAGCGAAAGCGGTTGGAATTTCTCTATTCTTTCAGAGTGGTTGTTTTGCATATATATATATATATATATATATATATATATATATATATATATATATATATATATATATGTGTGTGTGTGTGTGTGTGTGTGTGTGTGTGTGTGTGTGTGTGTGTGTGTGTGTCTGTCAGTTACCATTTTGTCCTAGGCACATGTCGATTAGACACTAGGCCTGTTGTATATGAGTATGCGCGCGCGCGCGCGCGCGTGTGTGTGTGTGTGTGTGTGTGTGTGTGTGTGTGTGTGTGTGTGTCTGTCTGTCTGTCTGTCTGTCTGTGTGTGTCTGTGTGTGTCTGTGTGTGTCTGTGTGCGTCTGTGTGGGTGTCTGTGTGTGTCTGTGTCTGTGTGTGTGTAAAGAATTTTTTGCTTCCATGTTTGTTTTCCTCAAGACTGGGCAGTTTACCCAGAGAGAAGACATTTTTCCCTACACTGGACACTTTTCTTGCTCGACAGCAAATGAGGGAATTTTTGGGTTTATTTGTTGTTGTTGCTGGCGCCTGGGAAGGTAAAGATGACAACGGGAGAAACAGTGTTTGTGCGCGCTCGTTTTCTTCGTGTGTGTGTGTGTGTGTGTGTGTGTGTGTGTGTGTGTGTGTGTGTGTGTGTGTGTGTGTGTGTGTGTGTACTCACCTATTTGTACTCACCTATTTGTGGTTGCAGGGGTCGAGTCCTAGCTCCTGGCCCCGCCTCTTCACCGGTTGCTACTAGGCCCTCTCTCTCCCCGCTCCATGAGCTTTATCAAACCTCGTCTTAAAACTGTGTATGGTTCCTGCCTCCACTACGTCATTTTCTAGGCTATTCCACTGCCTTACAACTCTATGACTGAAGAAATACTTCCTACTATCTCTCTGACTCATTTGTGTCTTCAACTTCCAATTGTGGCCTCTTGTTTCTGTGTCCCCTCCCTGGAACATCCTGTCCTTGTCCACCTTGTCTATTCCACGCAGTATTTTATATGTCGTTATCATGTCTCCCCTGACCCTCCTGTCCTCCAGTGTCGTCAGGCCGATTTCCCTTAATCTTTCTTCATAGGACATTCCCCTTAGCTCTGGAACTAACCTTGTTGCAAACCTTTGTACTTTCTCTAGTTTCTTGACGTGCTTTATCAAGTGCGGGTTCCAAACAGGTGATGCATACTCCAGTATGGGCCTGACATACACGGTGTACAGTGTCTTGAATGATTCCTTACTAAGGTATCGGAATGCTGTTCTCAGGTTTGCCAGGCGCCCATATGCTGCAGCAGTTATCTGATTGATGTGTGCTTCCGGAGACATGCTCGGTGTTATACTCACCCCAAGATCTTTCTCCTTGAGTGAGGTTTGCAGTCTTTGGCCACCTAGCCTATACTCTGTCTGTGGTCTTCTGTGCCCTTCCCCTATCTTCATGACTTTGCATTTGGCAGGATTAAATTCGAGAAGCCATTTGCTGGACCAGGTGTCCAGTCTGTCCAGGTCTCTTTGAAGTCCTGCCTGGTCCTCATCAGATTTAATTATCCTCATTAACTTCACATCATCTGCAAACAGGGACACTTCTGAGTCTAACCCTTCCGTCATGTCGTTCACATATACCAAAAATAGCACTGGTCCTAGGACTGACCCCTGTGGGACCCCGCTCGTCACAGGTGCCCACTGTGATACATCATTACGTACCATGACTCGTTGTTGCCTCCCTGTCAGGTATTCTCTGATCCATTGCAGTGCCCTTCCTGTTATATGCACCTGATGCTCTAGCTTCTGCACTAATCTCTTGTGAGGAACTGTGTCAAAGGCCTTCTTGCAGTCCAAGAAGATGCAATCAATCCACGTGTGTGTGTGTGTGTGTGTGTGTGTGTGTGTGTGTGTGTGTGTGTGTGTGTGTGTGTGTGTGTGTGTGTGTGTGTGGGTGTGGGTGTGGGTGTGTGTGTGTGTGTGTGTGTGGGTGTGTGTGTGTGTTCACCTAATTGTAGTTGCAGGGTTCGAGACTCAGTTCCTGCCCCCGCCTCTTCACTGATCGCTGCTAGGTCCTCTCTCTGCTCCCTGAGCTTTGTCATACCTCGTCTTAAAGCTATGCATGGTTCCTGCCTCCACTACATCACTTGTTAGACTATTCCACTTCCTGACAACTATGATTGAAGAGGTACTTCCTAACATCCCTTTGACTCGTCTGAGTCTTCAGCTTCCATTTGTGACCCTTTGTTTCTGTGTCCCCTCTCTGGATCATCCTGTTCCTGTCCACCTTCTCTATTCCACGCAGTATTTTGTATGTCGTTATCATGTCTCCCTTGACCCTCCTGTCCTCCAGCGTCGTCAGGCCGATTTCCCTCAACCTTTCTTCGTAGGACATTGCCCTGAGCTCCTGAACTAACCTTGTTGCAAACCTTTGCACTTTCTCTAATTTCTTGACGTGTTTGACCAGGTGTGGGGTTCCAAACTGGTGCTGCATACTCAAGTATGGGCCTGATGTACACAGTGTACAGTGTCTTGAACAATGTGCGTGTGTGTGTCTGTGCTTTCATCTTGCTTGTATATGTATGGTAAAGCGAATACGTAGAGTACGTCTATTTCCTCTCGATGTTTCGCCCAGTGACTTTCACCGCTCTGTCTATATACCCAACCTACAGGCTGAGGTGTAAGTTCCTCGGTGTATATACCGTCCAAGTTTACTTTAATCCCTATTTTTTGGAATTATTTATGACTGGTTAAGCACAGGTGATACGCAGCCATTAACGAGCCCCATGCAGTCGATAGGCTTTAAACCCAATTAACCAACCTCTGGTATGATGAAGCTCTACAGTCAGCGACATTAGTCAGCATAAAGAGCTGCTCTGTACTCTGCAGAGCTTCCCTACCTGGGATTAATATTAATTACCTCCAAGACGCACAATGTTCCTTATGGATTTAATACTTACTCATGAATTATTATAATAATAAAAACGGCAATAATAATAATAATAATAATAATAATAATAATAATAATAATAATAATAATAAAGTACAGATCCGAGAATAAAGAATACAGACCAGAATAAACAGAATACAGTACTGAGGCTAAAAGTGGTTTGTGGAAACACTGAAATCCCTGGATACGGAATTTTCGTCCAAGTGTTCATGTACATAAAGAATATACATGTATTCATATATATATATATATATATATATATATATATATATATATATATATTCAACCTCCTCAGTACCGTGTGCCGTGGCACTCCTCTCGTTGCAGTGTCATATGTTACACTGTTCTCGTGGAGTGCCGTGTGTTGTTGCACTGTTCTCGTGGAGTGCCGTGTGTTGTTGCACTGTTCTCGTGGAGTGCCGTGTGTTGTTGCACTGTTCTCGTGGAGTGCCGTGTGTTGTTGCACTGTTCTCGTGGAGTGCCGTGTGTTGTTCAACCTCCTCACCGTGTGCCTGTCTCTCAGTGTCATGTTCTGCACTTTTCGTGGAGTGCCGTGTGTTGTTGCACTGTTCTCGTGGAGTGCCATGTGTTGTTGCACTGTTCTCGTCAGTCCAAACTGTGGCTGTTATATTATTATATAAAAAATGCGGTGTGTGTTGATGGGTTACATAACGTTGATTTTACAACTGATTTCTTCCTTCTCTTTGGCACTTGCCCTCCCCATCCTTCTCGCCCATTAACCTCCTCCTTGCCTCTCCTCCATTACTTGTTCCTCCTTCCTCTGTGCCTTTGCAAACTACGGTAATAATTTGTGCGTGGGAGAGACAGGGAGAGAGAGAGAGAGGGACAGAGAAGGACAGAGAGGGACAGAGAGGGACAGGGACATGCTGGAATGGGGATGGGTCTGAGGACAGATGGATGACACTTACTCTGAGATAATTGTTAAAGTTGATCAAGTGGGAGAAAGTTGATGGTTTGATGACAGAGGTGATATTGGTAGGTTGGGAGGAGGAGGCGGGAAGGGATGGGGGGTGGAGGTGGTAATGGCGGTGGAGGTGGTGGTGGCGGCGGTGGAGGTGGTGGTGGTGGCGATGATGGTGGCGGTGGTAATGGTGGTGGTGGTGGCGGTGGGTGGTGGTGGTGGTGGTGGTGGCGGTGGGTGGTGGTGGTGGTGGTGGTGGCGGCGGTGGTGGGTGGTGGTGGTGGTGGTGGTGAAAATGAAGGCAGTTGTAGTATTGGTAGTGGTGACATTAGGGATGGTGATGACAGGGATGGTGGGGATAGGGTTGGCGGCCTACTAACACCCAGGAACCTGTTTACTACCAGGACAATATGTGTAGCATGTGTAAAAACACTTTGTGTTGCTCGCCCAACCCAGCAATCATATCCACGTCTCCCAAGCCGTAAGCTGAACACCCTGACACAGCTGCTCTGACAGCTGTGTTTGACAGCTGCTTTTTACAGCTGTTCTGACACACTTTGTGCAAGTGCCAGCTGGAAGGCGCTTTGCAAGCCCAAGGTGAGTCAAAATGAATGAAAAGAGGAATTGTTTGACATTGACCGAGTATTTACTCTTAGCCGATCCTATTGATGGGTGGATAGTGAACTTGATGGGTGGATAGTGAACTTGATGGGTGGATAGTGAACTTGATGTGTCGATGGAGACGTAGCCGAAGTGGGGATGAGGGAGGGGGGGAGGAAAACCAGAGGGAAAAGTAGGAAGATGGGATGGGAAAGAGTAGGGAGGGGGCAAATACACCCATTTCTTTTCCACACTCAGAACAACAAAAGCACCATTCTGGAAGACACAGTAAAGCCAAAGAATAAAAGATAAGTGATAAAGTCACGCGAGGCAGCACAAATCTTTATCGTGGAAACCTTTCACTTAGATAAAAGCTCTATTTGAGCGAAACGTCGTCATAAGAGAAATTGTTGATGTTTCATATCATTCACAACGATATTGTTGGTGGCTGCTGAAAAATAATTTCGAAGATAAAACTGCAGTAGCTAGTGAACTGCAGTAGCTACTGAACTGCAGTATATACTGAACTGCAGTATCTACTGAACTGCAGTATCTACTGAACTGCACTATATACTGAACTACAGTATCTACTGAACTGCAGTATATACTGAACTGCAGTATCTACTGAACTGCAGTATATACTGAACTGCAGTATATACTGAACTGCAGTATCTACTGAACTGCAGTATCTACTGAACTGCAGTATATACTGAACTGCAGTATCTACTGAACTGCAGTATATACTGAACTGCAGTATATACTGAACTGCAGTATATACTGAACTGCAGTATCTACTGAACTGCAGTATATACTGAACTGCAGTATATACTGAACTGCAGTATATACTGAACTGCAGTATCTACTGAACTGCAGTATATACTGAACTGCAGTATATACTGAACTGCAGTATATACTGAACTGCAGTATATACTGAACTGCAGTATATACTGAACTGCAGTATCTACTGAACTGCAGTATATACTGAACTGCAGTAGCTAGTGAACTGCAGTATCTACTGAACTGCAGTAGCTACTGAACTGCAGTATCTACTGAACTGCAGTATCTACTGAACTGCAGTATCTACTGAACTGCAGTAGCTAGTGAACTGCAGTAGCTAGTGAACTGCAGTAGCTAGTGAACTGCAGTAGCTAGTGAACTGCAGTAGCTAGTGAACTGCAGTATCTACTGAACTGCAGTATCTATTGAACTGCAGTATCTACTGAACTGCAGTAGCTAGTGAACTGCAGTAGCTAGTGAACTGCAGTATCTACTGAACTGCAGTATCTACTGAACTGCAGTAGCTACTGAACTGCAGTAGCTACTGAACTGCAGTATCTACTGAACTGCAGTAGCTACTGAACTGCAGTAGCTACTGAACTGCAGTATCTACTGAACTGCAGTATCTACTGAACTGCAGTAGCTACTGAACTGCAGTAGCTACTGAACTGCAGTATCTACTGAACTGCAGTAGCTAGTGAACTGCAGTATCTATTGAACTGCAGTAGCTGAACTGCAGTAGCTACTGAACTGCAGTAGCTACTGAACTGCAGTAGCTACTGAACTGCAGTAGCTACTGAACTGCAGTAGCAGAACTAGTAGCTACTGAACTGCAGTAGCTAGAACTAGTAGCTACTGAACTGCAGTAGCTACTGAACTGCAGTATCTACTGAACTGCAGTATCTACTGAACTGCAGTATCTACTGAACTGCAGTATCTACTGAACTGCAGTAGCTACTGAACTGCAGTAGCTACTGAACTGCAGTAGCCACTGAACCAGTAGCCACTGAACTCAAGAGCAGAATACTTTAAGATATCCTCATCGCCCTCCTAAAGTCTCTGAACTTAAACCGACACATTTCATGACCTCTTGGAGTATACCTGGAGGGTGTTCCGGGGGTCAACGACCCCGCTGCCCGGTTCATGAACAGGCCTTGTGGTAGATCAGGGTCTGATCAACCTGGCTGTTACTGCTAACCTCATGCAAATCGACGTAGGAACCACAGCCCGGCTGATCGGGAACTACTTTAGGTGCCTGTCCAGCTCCCTCTTGAAGACAGCCCGGGGTCTATTGGTAATCCCCCTTATGGATTCTGGGAAGCAATTGAACTTTCTTGGGACCTCAGGCACCACACTCGCCCTGTGTACTTACCTAGTTGTGGTTGCAGGGGTCGATTCACAGCTTCTGGCCCCGCCTCTTCACTGGTCGCTACTAGGTCACTCTTCCTGCTTCATGCGATAGACTATGACGGAGGAAAACATCATAGCTAGCTTATGCTCCCTCCTTGTAACACACACCGAGTAGTTTAGCCTCAGGTGTATCCAGCTAATAAAAACAAAAGCTATAAAGGAAGGTCTTGTTGTCCCTGAGACTTCCTCAAATATCAAACCCGGAGCTTGTTGACTCTCTTGCTGGTCAAGGCTGTTAAACACCGACTGCTGTTGATGCGAAGGCGGACTTCCGAAAGCATTGATTAACCAGGTTCAGAACGAACGTTTACTGGGACAACGTTTTTATAAAGTTTTCTCTGCTTCTCTGTCTTTTCTTGGCAAGTGTTTAATGTGAAAAATATTCGCTGTTGGTCTTTGCTGGCACTAATAGTGAGTTGCTGGGGACTCATTTGTCTGATTAGTAAGATACGTGTGCAACAGTTAGTTATCTTTATTACGAAACGCATCGCCTGCGCAGTAGGCTTCTTCAGTCGAATACAAAGGCAGCAGAAGCAGTGGAGATGTAAGGACGATGTAATCAGTCCATCACCCTGGAAGACGTATTTCTGAGGTGGTCAGTCCCTCAGCCTGGTGAAGAGTTCAGTTCCATAGTCTGAAACAATGTGAAGCTGAAGCATCAGAACGGGGGCTCATATACTGTGAGACGCAGAAAATCTTGATGTTCAGCTTCACAGTGTTCAAGACTATGGGGTAGAACTGTTCTCAAGGCTGAGAGACCGACCGACTCTTTTAAAACTACGGCTTTACATCTCCACTACTTCTGATACCTTCTCTGTATTCAAATGAAGAAGCCTACTGTGAAGACGAAACGTTTCGGAATAAAGATACCTAACTGTTGCATATGTGTCTTACTTATCAACTTGTCGGTATTGTATACCATTTTTACATTAACTCTGGTGTCTATTAACTGACAACAATGTGATAGCTATTGGACCTAAGAGGGAGAACTATTTACATCGTGTAGTGTCATCTCATTGTTATCTCGCCTGCCTGAGTTACAGTAGCATAAGTTATAAATAAGATAACCACGATAACGCAAATAAACATTTAACTCAAGATAACGGCGTGAATTATTACATATCATTACAGTGTCTGGGTTGCTATGTTACACCAACACATGAGATAAGAAAAAAATAAACTAAGGTTTAGTCATGGTCCGGGCCTCATAGATAATAAACAACTAATGATTGGCCATATTACAAGCCATCACCATCACACAACCAAGAACGATGTCCTGAGCAACGTAAATAACTGAGCAGCTTCGGGGATATTTGAAGTTGCTGTCTCATTGGGACACCACACAGGTCAAGTCAGCCTCGCAAATACAAAAAACAGTACAACGCGTTTATACCTGTGCCACTGCAAGGGATACAATAATCCGACTCAGAGTGACAGACCAGTAAGTAGGTCGTAATAGATTTGCTGATACACGACTCCCAGTGTCAATTTTCGCCATTAAACATATGAGCCCTTAAACTTTCCTATAACACTGGCCAACAATGGTTTTAAATACCATTTAAAAACATGTTGCTTCTTACTAATTCTGGGACGCTGAATTCGAATCTGAGCTTAGTTGTCCTCCAACACGTACAGTTTCTGTGAAATAAAAACCCCCACGGTAAACTATTTACCAAGACACCGCCATGATGGAGAAGAGATATCAGGGGAACCTGACTATCAGTTTGATGGTCGATTACTGCTGGAAAAAATGAAATATAAATATGCATGACTACCACGATTTTATTTTGTTTTTTTATGCATGCATACACACTCACACACACACACATACACACACACACACACACACACACACACACACACACACACACACACACACACACACACACACACACACACACACATATGAAAAAGCCAGGATGAGCCCATGGTTTACCCAAAGGTGCAGGGAGGCAAAAACCAAGTGTGCTAGGGAATGGAAGAAATATAGAAGGCAAAGGACCCAGGAGAATAAGGAGAACAGTCGTAGAGCCAGAAACGAATATGCACAGATAAGAAGGGAGACCCAAAGACAATATGAAAATGACATAGCAGCGAAAGCCAAATCTGACCCGAAACTGTTGTACAGCCACATCAGGAGGAAAACAACAGTCAAGGACCAGGTAATCAGGCTAAGGAAGGAAGGAGGAGAGACAACAAGAAATGACCGTGAAGTATGTGAAGAACTCAACAAGAGATTCAAAGAAGTGTTCACAGAGGAGACAGAAGGGACTCCAGAAAGACGGAGAGGTGGGGCACACCACCAAGTGCTGGACACAGTGCACACAACCGAGGAAGAAGTGAAGAGGCTTCTGAGTGAGCTAGATACCTCAAAGGCAATGGGGCCAGATAACATCTCCCCATGGGTATTGAGAGAGGGAGCAGAGGCGCTATGTGTACCCCTAACAACAATATTCAATACATCTATCGAAACAGGGAGATTGCCTGAGGCATGGAAGACAGCAAATGTAGTCCCAATCTTTAAAAAAGGAGACAGACATGAAGCATTAAACTACAGACCAGTGTCACTGACATGTATAGTATGCAAAATCATGGAGAAGATTATCAGGAGAAGAGTGGTGGAACACCTAGAAAGGCACGATCTCATCAACAGCAGCCAACATGGTTTCAGGGACGGGAAATCCTGTGTCACAAACCTACTGGAGTTCTATGACATGGTGACAGCAGTAAGACAAGAGAGAGAGGGGTGGGTGGATTGCATTTTCTTGGACTGCAAGAAGGCGTTTGACACAGTTCCACACAAGAGATTGGTGCAAAAACTGGAGGACCAAGCAGGGATAACAGGGAAGGCACTACAATGGATCAGGGAATACTTGTCAGGAAGACAGCAGCGAGTCATGGTACGTGGCGAGGTGTCAGAGTGGGCACCTGTGACCAGCGGGGTCCCGCAGGGGTCAGTCCTAGGACCAGTGCTGTTTCTGGTATTTGTGAACGACATGACGGAAGGAATAGACTCTGAGGTGTCCCTGTTTGCAGATGACGTGAAGTTGATGAGAAGAATTCATTCGATCGAAGACCAGGCAGAACTACAAAGGGATCTGGACAGGCTGCAGACCTGGTCCAGCAATTGGCTCCTGGAGTTCAATCCCACCAAGTGCAAAGTCATGAAGATTGGGGAAGGGCAAAGAAGGCCGCAGACGGAGCACAGTCTAGGGGGTCAGAGACTACAAACCTCACTCAAGGAAAAAGATCTTGGGGTGAGTATAACACCAGGCACATCTCCTGAAGCGCACATCAACCAAATAACTGCTGCAGCATATGGGCGCCTAGCAAACATCAGAACAGCATTCCGACATCTTAATAAGGAATCATTCAGGACCCTGTACACCGTGTACGTTAGGCCCATATTGGAGTATGCGGCACCAGTTTGGAACCCACACCTAGTCAAGCACGTGAAGAAACTAGAGAAAGTCCAAAGGTTTGCAACAAGACTAGTCCCAGAGCTAAGAGGTATGTCCTACGAGGAGAGGTTAAGGGAAATCAACCTGACGACACTGGAGGACAGGAGAGATAGGGGGGACATGATAACGACATACAAAATACTGAGAGGAATTGACAAGGTGGACAAAGACAGGATGTTCCAGAGATTGGACACAGTAACAAGGGGACACAGTTGGAAGCTGAAGACACAGATGAATCACAGGGATGTTAGGAAGTATTTCTTCAGCCACAGAGTAGTCAGTAAGTGGAATAGTTTGGGAAGCGATGTAGTGGAGTCAGGATCCATACATAGCTTTAAGCAGAGGTAGGATAAAGCTCACGGCTCAGGGAGAGTGACCTAGTAGCGATCAGTGAAGAGGCGGGGCCAGGAGCTCGGACTCGACCCCCGCAACCTCAACTAGGTGAGTACACACATATATATATGCAAGACAAGGCACTGGGGATGGAAATCTTCCGCTCAAGCACGTTCACACGTTCCCGTGCGTCATCAAGAGCTGTGCAATGTTTAAAGAGCAGTAACAGGAGGAATGAAGGGAAAGCTTTCTCAGAGCAAGGTAACGTGGTGGTACCAGCCAGATAATGGTCAGGACTCCTATTGCTACTCTTGCAGTATTGAATATCTTCTGATGAGACGTGTGAAAGTACTTGAGCGGAAGAATTCCATCCCCCAGTGGTTTGTCTTTCATGTAATCACACACACACACATACATGTGTGTGTGTGTGTGTGTGTGTGTGTGTGTGTGTGTATTCACCTAATTGTACTCACCTAACTGTGGTTGCAGGGGTCGAAACTCAGCTCCTGGCCCCGCGTCTTCACTGATCGCTACTAGGTCCTCTCTCTCTGCTTCCAGCGCTTTGTCATACCTCGTCTTAAAGCTATGTATGGTTCCTGCCTCCACTACATCACTTGCTAGGCTATTCCACTTCCTGACGACTATATGACTGAAGAGATACTTCCTAATATCCCTCTGACTCGTCTGAGTCTTCAACTTCCAATTGTGACCCCTTGTTTCTGTGTCCCCTTTCTGGAACAACCTGTCTCTGTCTACGTTATCTATTCCACGCAGTATTTTGTATGTCGTTATCATGACACCCCTGACCCTCCTATCCTCCAATGTCGTCAGTCCGATATCCCTCAACCTTTCTTCGTAGGACATACCCCTGAGCTCCTGAACTAGCCTTGTTGCAAACCTTTGCACTTTCTCTAATTTCTTGACGTGTTTGACCAGGTGTGGGTTCCAAACTGGTGCTGTATATCCCAGTATGGGCCTGATGTACACAGTGTACAGTGTCTTGAACGATTCTTTACTAAGGTATCGGAATGCTATTCTGAGGTTTGCCATGCGCCCGTATGCTGCAGCAGCTATCTGGTTGATGTGTGCCTCCGGAGACATGCTCGGCGTTATAGTCACCCCAAGATCTTTCTCCTTGAGCGAGGTTTGCAGTCCTTGGCCACCTAGTCTATACTCTGTCTGCGGTCTTCTTTGCCCTTCTCCGATCTTCATGACTTTGCCTTTGGCAGGGTTGAATTCAAGAAGCCAGTTGCTGGACCACGTGTCCAGCCTGTCCAGGTCTCTTTGAAGTCCTGCCTGATCCTCATCTGATTTAATTCTCCTCATTAACTTCACATCATCTGCGAACAGGGACACTTCTGAGTCTATCCCTTCCATCATGTCATTCACATATACCAGAAATAGCACTGGTCCTAGGACCGACCCCTGTGGGACCCCGCTCGTCACAGATGCCCACTGTGATACCTCATCCCGTACCATGACTCGTTGTTGCCTCCCTGTCAGATATTCTCTGATCCATTGCAGTGCCCTTCCTGTTATACACGCCTGATCCTCTAGTTTCTGCACTAGTCGCTTGTGAGGAACTGTGTTGAAGGCCTTCTTGCAGTCCAAGAAAATGCAATCAACCCACCCCTCTGTCTCGTGTCTTACTTCTGTAACTTTGTCATAGAACTCCAAAAGGTTTGTGACACAGGATTTGCCTTCCATGAATCCGGGCTGGTTGTCGTTTATAATCTTGTTCCGTTCCAGGTTCTCCACCACTCTCCTCCTGATGCGTGCGTGCGCGTGTGTGTGTGTGTGTGTGTGTGTGTGTGTGTGTGTGTGTGTGTGTGTGTGTGTGTGTGTGTGTGTGTGTGCCCAGGGCCATATCATTCGTCCACAAACATAAGATATCATCCACATATCTGAATCATTTAGCTTCACAGGGCAGGATGTCTTTCAACAGCCTAGCCTCGAAAAACTCCATGTACAGATTACTCAACAGGAGAGACAATGGATTTCCCATAGGCATCCCCTACCTTTGAGCGTAGTATTTCCTTTCAAACTCAAACCTGCAATCAACTACACACAACAATCAGTTCAGTAATGGTATTCTTATCCAAAGGCATGGAGAACTAGTCTAATCTAATTCATCCAGATCGTGATCAGGAACAGGAACCGGGGTGATCAACGCCTTGACATCAAAACTAATTAGTGTAAAATCATTAAAAATCATTATTAACATTCTGCAATTTGTCAATAAGATGAACATTGTTTTTCATGCGAACTTCAGAAATGTTGCCAAGCACTGGAGATAATATTTTTACCAACTATTTTGACAGGGTATGTGTCGCCGAACCTACTAAGCCAATCATAGGTCTTGCTAATTTTAATTAAACCGAACATATAAGGGGGGTGTTGCCGACCTAGCTGGTAACTGGTAAGCTCCTGATGTGTTGAGTGCAACACGAAAGGCCTAGAGCTATCATTCAACTCCATGTTTTTTTGGATATATATATATATATATATATATATATATATATATATATATATATATATATATTACACCGTATGTGACAAGAGGAGCATCATTTGATACAGATATTGTGCGAATTTCCGCTGTGGAGCTTCGTGTTCTGCCTCAGCGTGTGACAGTGATATGAGAATTCAGGGATGCGACAGTGGCAGCAGCAGCGTCTGTTATGAACTGTTTGGACGGGGCAGTGTAACCTGTCTCCTCAATACTGTGTTCCATCTACACTGTCTGTCTGCTCATAAAACACAGTTTGTCTGCCACTAAAACCCAACCTGTCCTCACTAAAAAACAGTTTGATGCTTGCCTGCACAAGACTAATAACAATTCTGAGCCACTTTCGGACAAAGAACTTTGACAAAGTACGTGTCAAGTACTTGATAAAGCATTTGTCAAGGGCTCAGCAAAGCACTTGTCAAGTGCTTAACAATGTTCGTCGAGAGTGAAACGTGCTAAATAAAATAATTACTATGTGCGTGTCTCCTGAAGTTTACCTGGAGTCACTTCTGGAGACACCGCCCTCGCGGCCCAGTCCCACACCAGGCCTCCTGGTTGCTGGCCTGATCGATCACGCTGTTTGTGCGCGCCACCTGCAGTCCAGCGTATGCACTGCATTCCGGCTGATCAAGAACTGTTTGGAGGAATCTGTCGAATGCCTTCTTGAAGACAGCTATGGGAGTTGTTGGTAATCCCCTTTATGCGTGAAGGGAGGGCAATGAAGAGTCGTGGTCCCTCAGCACTTACTGAGCTTTCAATGCATTCATCACTCCTCTATGTTTCATTGGAGGTATACTGTACTGTCTGTCAAGCTTCTTGCGTTCATAAATGGATTTGGGACTAATCCCTCCAGTATCTTCCAGGTGTAGATTATGATGCATCTTTCTCGCCTACGTTCTAAGGAGTACAGTTTCAGGCACTCACTAATTTAGGTAATTGACTAAGTTCATACGAGCTGAGTAGGTTCACTATTAATTTTCCAGCCCTGCAATTTCGACTGCCTTGAAGGGGTCCGGTAGAGCACAGCAATACTCCAGCCTAGAGAGAACAAGTGACCTGAAGAGGATCATCATTGGCTTGGCATCTCTTGCTGAGTTCAAGGTTCTGGTTGTCCAACCTATCACCTTTCTTGTGGTTAGGTTAATAACGTTGTGCTCCTTGAAAGTGAAATCCTGACATCACTTCCAGGTCTCTCACATCTGACTTACGTTCTGTTGAGGGGCTTGAGTTTATCTTGTACTCTTATCTTATTTTCATTTCCTCTATTCTTCTACAACATAACTGAAATTTGTCTTCGTTGAACGTCATATTGTTGTCAGCCGCCCACGGGAAGATTTGGTTTATATCAGCTTGGAGATTCACTGTGTCTTCTATAAATGCCACTTTCATACAGATTCTAGTATCGTCTGCAAAGGACGATTTATGTCTATGTCAGAAATGAGAATGAGAAAGAGAAGTGGGGCGAGTACCGTGCCTTGATTTAACTTTGTTTAGTCTTACTCTTTGGGTTCTATTCGTGAGGAAGATAAATGTCCATCTACCCACCTTGCCAGTAATTCATTTTGAGGCATTTTGTGTGCAATTATCCCATGGTCGCACTTGTCAAAGGCTTTTGCAAAGTCAGTGTATATTATATCTGCATTTTGTCTGCCTGCAAGTGCATCAGAGACCACGTCGTAATGGCCAAGGTGTTGCGAAAGGCAGGAGCGACCTGTTATGAACCCATGTTGACCTGGGTTGTGCAACTTCTGAGATTCCATGTGATTGGTGATCTTGCTTCTTAAAACCTTTTGAAAGATCTTGATAATGAGGGAGGATAGGGCTGTTGGTTTATAGTTTTTTGTCATTGCTTTACTACCACCTCTGCGAAGTGGGACAATATCAGTGATTTTTAATAGAATATTTAAGGCACGTGATAAGGGTTTCTTGCAGTTCTTGGGGAATATCGAGGTCTACGAGTCTGTACTTGTGACAGAGTGCATGGGCATGCAATTAATGGCTTCAAAGTGAGATTAAAATTACATTACAGATTAGGGAGAGGTCAGCAGCATTTTCTCTCTCTGATACATCAAAACTACATAAATCAGGAAAGCTACAACAACACTTGAGATAAATCACCAGTGGCAGATGTAATATTTACAGAGCACTTTGTGCTCTTAGCAGTGTAATATATTCAACACCCTCCCATCAAACACACATAGTAAAAACAAAGACAAAATTAACAAAAAATAAAAACTGCAAACATGAATAAAACTCGACACTAATAAATAATTTCAACTTACGTTAAAATAAGTAGCATCAGCTAAAAGTCTCAATGAATAATTATGAAAAGACTCTCCTAAAAGTTACCCGAGGTCCCTACAGCACACCCGCAATTAAAAAAAAAAACATGACGAAGGCGCCTAAGCCGTGGGCAAACTGATAAAGATGTTGCACAGTCAGTGGCACGTAACAAGCTACACAGAGGGGAGCAGGAGCCCTTGTGAACAGGTGACTGTGGGTGAGATGTGTGTACCTGATCCTCACTTGAGAGTCTTCTCAGAGTGATGATTCCTGTTGGAGGAGGACCAAACACTCATGTCCTGCCGGTCCCTATATAACTAGGTGCTGGTCTGTAGGGCCCACAAGGCTCTGTTGCTTCCCAAGGGCATATCTGTCGATATCGTCCGGTAAGTCAGTGAAAAGCCAAGGGCTATTAGGTTGTTGTCTCGTTACGATAGCCTCTGCCTCTGCTCGCTCATAACGAGTGTTCGTGGTTCGATTCCCGGCCGGGTGAAAACGTTGGGTATGTTTCCTTACACCTGCTGCCTTTGTTCACCTAGCAGTAAGTAGGTACCTGGGTGTTAATCGACTGTTGTTGGTGACATCCTTGGGGGGAAGGGGTAGTATACCTTAGACAGAGCTGGACTTCGAAATGAATTGAGGTAGGATAACACTTCTTAGCCTGTAAATTTGATCTGTGTAAGAAGAAAAGTTCTCCTGAACCTAGTGTCGCACGCGAAGATGCACTAACTTTTACAACAGTGTTGATACAAGCAAGCTGCTGGAACAGAGCAGACAGACCACAAGAGGAGCCTGAAAACACAGCAGACAGAGAACCAACTAAGCCAGCTGTCAAGACAAGGATACAGTTTTAGCATGATCTATTAAGTGTATTAAATATATCAAGTGAAGCAAGATGGATTCAAGAGACGTACTGGAGGTGATAGTGAGGAACGGAAAAGTTTTTTGCAAAAACAAGCTTTTACCGTGGTGACGTTTCGCTCTGTGTAAAACTTTATCGAGTCATGACTTGATATACCTCTACACAGAACGAAACATGGCTTGATATACATCTGCACAGAGTTAAACATGGCTTAATAAAGCTCTACACAGGGCTAAACATGACTTAACGAAGATCTATGCAGAGCGAAATATGGCTTAGAAAAGCTCTACGCAGAGCAAAACATGGCTTAGAAAAGCTCTACGCAGAGCAAAACATGGCTTAGAAATGCTCTACGCAGAGCAAAACGGCTTAGAAAAGCTCTACGCAGAGCAAAACATGGCTTAGAAAAGCTCTACGCAGAGCAAAACATGAGCCGCTAAAGCTCTACACAGAAACACTGAATATTTCAGAGCATTTCCTTTGATCTCAGCCTAGGTTTAAGGGACCTTCCCTCAGCCTAGGCCCTTAGCACGGGATTAAGGGAGGGCCCCTTAGGTTCAGAACCCTAAACCTGAGACTGAGTTGGGGGAAGACCCCCCCCTCACTTTTGTTCGGATCTAGGACCTTTTTTTTTTTATTCAGTCCCAGGTGAGTTGCTCTCGTTGCAACCTCAACGGTCCGCCATGCTCAGGAGTCGCTAGGTGACCTAGGAGACACTAGGTGATCCACTCCTAGGAGAGGATTGCCTAGCGGTCTGAACAAGTGATGCTGGTGCCTAGGAAATGGGCGAGGAAGACATTATTTTTTAACTAATTTCCTCCCTGGTTTGTATACAATCCCCGGAAAGTTGCCCCATTAATTCAGCGGTAAGACAAGTGTTCTGAAACCAAACACACACTCTCTCTCTCTCTCTCTCTCTCTCTCTCTTGGAGTGGGAGAGAGTGACTAGCGAAGAGGCAGGGCCAGGAGCTGTGACTCGACCCCTGCAACCCTATGTAAATGAACATATACTAGGTGAGTACACACGATTCCTTCCAACAGATCGGAGATTAGTGATTTCACATAGGACAGCTGGCACGGATTTAGGATTTGGAGACAGTAGCTCCTGTCTCATGATTCTTTTGGAGCTCTACGACAGCTAACAGAATTAGAGCAGAATAAAAGGACGGGTGTATTGCACATTTTTTGAGTGCAAGAATGCAGTTGACTGTGTATCACGCAAGAGTCTGCTCCATGAACTAGAGAAACAGGTGCAAATAAGACAAACATTAAAAACCACTCAATAGAAAGAGAGAGAGAGAGAGAGAGAGAGAGAGAGAGAGAGAGAGAGAGAGAGAAAGAAATGACCTAAAGCAGTAGTCCCCAGCCTTTTAATATAAAAGGGCCAATTTGAAGAGCCAAATTTAGAGGACCGCATTTTGTTTTCGTTTTTCTATTTTTTTTTATGAATAATAACATTTAATGATTGTTGACATTGTGTAGTGTGGAACCTACATAAAAGTGAATTAAACATTTCATGTGAGGAGCGTATCTATTTCCTAGAAGGGCCATGTGCGGCCCTCGCGCCGTAGGTTGGGACCCTGGTCTTAGGGAAAGCATCAGAATAGACCAGTGTGACAGGTGGGGTCCCACAAGGATCGGAACATTCTGAAAGTGATAGTCGTGTGTGATTCTGTTCACAGATACCAACGCAATAGGAATATAGACGGGAGATAAGAGGGAAAGATTAAACGGCATATTACAGAGAAGGGTTAAACGGGAGCTAACAGGGAAAGATTAAACGGGAGATTACAGGGAAATGTTAAACGGAAGATCACAGGGAAAGGTTAAACGGGGGATAACGGGAAAAGGTTAAACGGAAGATAACAGGGAAAGGTTAAACGGGAGATCACGAGAAAAGGTTAAACGGAAGATAACAGGGAAAGGTTAAACGGGAGATCACGGGAAAAAGTTAAACGGGAGATAACAGGGAAAGGTTAAACGGGAGATAACAGGGAAAGGTTAAACGGGAGATCACAGGAAAGGCTAAACGCGGGATCACAGAAAAATATTACAATATAACTATGATGGCCGATATGGAGAGACAAGTGGCTACTGGAAATCAAACACAACAGATGTACAGTTGTGAAAGGAGGAGGTAAACAACGATCAAAAGAGGATTACAAAGTGGGATGACAAGTTGAAAATCTTGCACAAGACGAACCCAAGGCACACAGCGGCACACAACCTTGCAACCTCTGCAATATATACGTGACTGCTGGGCTGAATTAGCTTTCAGGGACCTCAACAAAGTGTCATGATGATGAGACACTGGTGCAATATTTGCCACTGCATGGCGAAACATTTCAGGTATCTCGTTTATCAACTTGTGGGTTTCTAAGGCATTTATTCACAATGAGTCATGATGAATACATGGGAAACACATGGGTAGACTGGAGAAACGTTTCGTCTACCCAGCAGCCTTAATCAGTCGAATACAGAGATGACTTTGATGCTGGAGACAGAGGCAGTGGAGAATTAGTTTAAGGTGTTCAGTCTTGAAAGATGTTGGTTCAGTGCCTAACACATGATAGACAGTGTTCAGTGCCTAACACATGATAGACGGTGTTCAGTGCTTAACACATGATAGACGGTATTCAGTGCTTATAACATGATAGACGGTATTCAGTACCTCGGTCTTGACAGAAGGTGCTCAGGAGTGAATCATCTCTGCAAATTAAGCAACAGGTTCGCAACACACCAGGAACCACGCTATTAAAAACGAACAACATTACTCCCTGACTTCAACTGCTGCACAACTAGCCTTTGATGTTCCAATATACTTTTTTGTGTGGGGGGGGGGGCAAATAATGACATTTGGATAAAATATACCGCCGAGAACTGCCGCAACTGCCGCATATTCACGGCCTCAATTATTGTCAAAATTAGTTTATAACAACAATGGGAAAAATTAACATGAAGTAACGAGTGAGGTGATTGACTGGTTAATTAACCTCTGTGAAATGTTAATAACGGGATTGTGACCTGTGTGAATGTTAATGGTGGGATATTAACCTGTGTGAATGTTAATGGTGGGATAGTCACCTGTGTGAATGTTAATGGTGGGATATTAACCTGTGTGAATGTTATTAACCGCTGTGAAAGTTATTATTAACCTGCGAGAATTATCTGTGAATGTAATTATTAACCAGTGTAAATGTTAATATTAACTTGCGTAAATATTATCAACCAGCGTGATAATATATGTGAATGTTATTAGCCGTGTGAATGTTAATGATGGAATATTAACCCGTGAGAATGTTCATGATGGAACATTAACCTGTAAGAATGTTAATGATGGAATATTAACCCGTGAGAATGTTATTGATGAAATATTAACCCGTGAGAATGTTACTGATGGAATATTAACCCGTGAGAATGTTAATGATGGAATATTAACCCGTGAGAATGTTAATGATGGAATATTAACCCGTGAGAATGTTAATGATGGAATATTAACCCGTGAGAATGTTAATAATGGAATATTAACCTATATAAATATTAGTAATGACACAACGTGAGAAGGTTATTGCATTTACTTTCTCGTGAGTGAATGGATGACAGCAGCGCCGCCTATCTACGGGAGGGCAGTAGGTCATGTGTAGTACTGGGCATCGTCAGGAGGCCGGTCAGCTATTCAGCATTTCCGGGCGATCCTGAGTATTCTCGGCTCTGCATAATTACTGCTGCGCCTCTTATTTCTACAGCTGTTACCTGTCTTGGTATGTGGAGCCGAGGTTTTAGCTTAACTTTAGGCTATTTCAGCCACCCGTCTGTTCAGGTCTTCAGCTTATCGAGTGGGTGGGCCAACTGACATGTTGGTTGGTAACTGATGTGTGTGTTTCTCTTTCCCAGCCTGTGTGTTTTGGTTGGACCAGGTGGGCTATTAGCAGGTGTGAATTATAATTGGACAAGTGGGACTACTAGCAGATGTAAAATAATTGTTACTCAACCAGCAGGATTACTAGCAGGTGTGGAGTAACTGTATTTGAACCAGTGGGACTACTGGCAGGTGTAAAATAATTGTTACTGCACCAGCGCGACTACTAGCAGGTATAGAATTATTGTTGGACAAGCGGGACTACTGACAGGTGTTGATTGATTGGAACAATATAACGGGAAATCTCGAGTCTAGTGACTTTCTTGATATGATTCAAGATTGCTTTTTAAAACAGTCTGTGACATATCCAACTAGAGGAAACAATCTGCTTCACTTGGTTCTTGCCAACAAGGAATCACTAATTAATAATCTTGAGGGTAATGAGCTTGGGGAAAGTAATCACAAATCACTTAGTTTCAATACATCGTGGAATTACCCAAATAACTGCAATCAAGTCTCTGTCCCAGACTTCCGCTTGGCCGATTTCATGGGACTGAGAAATTACTTGTTTTAGTGTTCCTCCTCTGTTATATTCTTGTGTAGTATTAGCAGCAGAGACTATGTGATGGCAGGGTTTATTGTTTTGAAAAGGATTTTTGCTAATACTTCAGAGATGATGAAGCTTTATTTTGCTTGTGTTAGAAACAGCGATTAATGATGATTCAAGGCATTTACGTCTGCGGAAATTAGGTTCTCTGATCACTAGTCAGGCGTCGTTGAATTTCATGAGGTGATTAGTGGAATTCAGGTGTTGTTCTAAAGGAACTCACACAAACCAACACTAGAGTCGCCATCCCATCCAGCACTTCCATACGGGATCTAACCAGGACAAAATCGAACCACCACGAATCAGTCAATGTAGGAGTTTACACTATACCTTGTGGAGGCTGCAACAGAATATATGTAGGTGAAACAGCAAGGAACCTCGAAACACGTCTCAATGAACACATTAACGCATGTAGGAACGATAACTTGGACAATGCGTACAACACCGGATGTCCACCAGTCACCTCGTGAAATTCAACGACGCCTGACTAGTGATCAGAAAATCTAATTTCCACAGATGTAAATGTCTCGAATCATCATTAATCGCTGTTTCTAACACAATCAGGCTAAATAAAGGCAGTTGCAGCATTTCTGAAGTATTAGCAAAAATCCTCCTTAAAACAACAAACCCTGCCATCACACAGTCTCTGCTGCTAATACTACACAAGAACATAACAGAGGAGGAACACGGAAACAGACCTTCTCAAATCCAAGCACTAATACAGTGGTTCCCAAATTTTTCAGCTTGTTACCCAATTTAACATGCCACATAAAGCATGTTACCCCTTTCACAAAATGTTGTTATTATTGATATATATGGTTAAATTAAAACACTTGAGATATTTTCTTTTATTTATTGCATTTGAACATTGTGCATCTCTAATGACTATTACCAAAGATGTCAAGAACATCAGTGAGATGGATGGAGTTGCATACTTGAAGCTAGTTTAGGAATTCTTGGCTTCATACCAGCTTATGTCTACCTCGGCTGATGCTCACAGATAAACTGACAGTGTGAAATAGAGGCAGCCTCAGGAAGTGAGTGACGCGTACTGGACAGGTCGATCTGGGCTACTGAGTGACTTTTGTCCTGAAGCATACTTGTCAAAATACTTTTGGGTTTCCACACACTTAGCTATATATTTCTTCTTTTCTAATACTGTATATTAGTTTTTGATGTTTATTGTTATTTGGTTTAACTTTATTACTTACTTATAATAGGTTTACTTTACAACTTTATATACTAAGACAAAGTTAACAATAATCCTCATACCGGGTACCGCATTGTTTTCTTGATTTTCAGAATTCATAACTTTTTTTCTGTCACCCCTCCATTACCCCCTAAAAATGGTTAAATTACCCCCAGGGGGTAATTTACCCCCAGTTTGGGAACCACTGCACTAATAGAAATATTTGTCTAAACTATTTTTATGCTAACCAAGTAATAGCTTTTATAACCTTTTACTCATGTACAAGTTGATTTTTCTACCACGTTATATTACTATTACTACAACTAATATTATTACTACTACTACCACTAGTATTACACCTCACTCTGAGCCTATACATACCCTTTCTGTCCATGTATTGTTTGTAATGGCTTGATAAAGCTCCTGGAGAGCGAAACGTTGCCACAATAAAATGTCATATTAGTTGCACTTGTGTCCTTTTACAGAATAAATGTTACTGGTCCAGCGGGGCTACTAGCAGATGTAACAATATTGGACCAGTGGGACTAGTAGTAGGTGTAACATTGGACCAGCGGGACTACTAGCAGGTGTAACAATACTGGACCAGCGGGACTACTAGCAGGTGTAACAATATTGGACCAGCGGGACTACTAGCAGGTGTAACAATATTGGACCAGCGGGACTACTAGCAGGTGTAACAATATTGGACCAGCGGGACTACTAGCAGGTGTAACAATATTGGATCAGCGGGACTACTAGCAGGTGTAACAATATTGGATCAGCGGGACTACTAGCAGGTGTAACAATATTGGACCAGCGGGACTACTAGCAGGTGTAACAATATTGGATCAGCGGGACTACTAGCAGGTGTAACAATATTGGATCAGCGGGACTACTAGCAGGTGTAACAATATTGGATCAGCGGGACTACTAGCAGGTGTAACAATATTGGACCAGCGGGACTACTAGCAGGTGTAAAATAATTATTACTGAAGCCGAGTGTAATTAATTTTTTTATGAAATTGAAATTGTAGGATTAAGGTGTTGAACTAAGGATTATTATAAGTAACTAAGGAATTAAGAAGCTTTGTCATCTTTAGGTATCCCTCCAAGAAGAAGGGATACCTAAGCATCTGACAGTATTGTCCATGTCTTGTAAGGTATCCCAGAAAGTGATATACCCAAGTGTCCAACAGTGTTGTCTGGGCCATGTTAGGTATCCCAGGAAGGAGGAATACCTGGGTATATAATAGTGGTGTCTGGGTCATGTTAGGTACACCAGAAAAGGGGATACCTATGTAACTGGCGCCCAAACTTTCAAATCTTGTATAGAACTGAAAATAAACAAGTATAACGTAAGTTTTATCAGAGTTCCGCACTATTTACAAACTTCAGATGAATTTTTTTTTTTTTGGAGATGTCGTTTAGAGCCTTTTGAATTATTATTATTATTATATTATTATTTTATCGGTATATTATTTTACCGGTACATTATTATTATTATTTAACCGGTATATTATCATTATTATTTAACCGGTATATTATTATTATTATTATTTTACCGGTATATTAAATTATTATTCTTGTTATTATTATTATTATAAAGTTAAATAGTTATACACTACAACAATCACATCAATGAGCAATAATAATAAGAGTAAACAAAAACAAAACAAGCGAAGAGTTTGTTCATGAAAAATCATTTGTATAAGCTTAGGGGAAAATCCTTGTTAAATTTGGGGAGGAAACAGTAAGATCCTCTTGTGTGTAGGGAGGGATTCCGGCGAGATATAAGAGGATTTAGGGATTTTCGGCGTGTCTGGGGAAGAGAGGGGAAGGGGGAGGGGAGTGGGAGAGGGAAGACAGGGGAGTGGGGAAATAAGATTTGCCGAGTCATGGATATTTTTTAAGGAAGCAAGGGAGATTATTTGTGTGTGTGTGTGTGTGTGTGTGTGTGTGTGTGTGTGTGTGTGTGTGTGTGTGTGTGTGTGTGTGTGTGTGTGTGTGTGTGTGTGTGTGTGCGCGCGCGCGTGTACTCACATAGTTGAGGTTGCAGGAGTCGAGTCCAAGCTCCTGGCCCCGCCTCTTCACTGGTCGCCACTAGGTCACTCTCCCTGAACCATGAGCTTTATCGTACCTCTGCTTAAAGCTATGTATGGATCCCGCCTCCACTACATCTCTTCCCAAACTATTCCACTTCCTGACTACTCTGTGGCTGAAGAAATACTTCCTAACATCCCTGTGATTCATCTGTGTCTTCAGCTTCCAACTGTGTCCCCTTGTTGCCGTGTCCAGTCTCTGGAACATCCTGTCTTTGTCCACCTTGTCAATTCCTCTCAGTATTCTGTAAGTCGTTATCATGTCCCTCCTATCTCTCATGTCCTCCAGTGTCGTCAGGTTGATTTCCCTTAACCTCTCCTCGTAGGACATACCTCTTAGCTCTGGGACTAGTCTTGTGGCAAACCTTTGCACTTTCTCTAGTTTCTTTACATGCTTGGCTAGGTGTGGGTTCCAAACTGGTGCCGCATACTCCAATATGGGCCTAACGTACACGGTGTACAGGGTCCTGAATGACTCCTTATTAAGATGTCGGAATGCTGTTCTGAGGTTTGCCAGGTGCCCATATGCTGCAGCAGTTATTTGGTTGATTTGCGCTTCAGGAGATGTGCCTGGTGTTATACTCACCCCAAGATCTTTTTCCTTGAGTGAGGTTTGTAGTCTCTGGCCCCCTAGACTGTACTCCGTCTGCGGTCTTCTTTGCCCTTCCCCAATCTTCATGACTTTGCACTTGGTGGGATTGAACTCCAGGAGCCAATTGCTGGACCAGGTCTGCAGCCTGTCCAGATCCCTTTGTAGTTCTGCCTGGTCTTCGATCGAATGAATTCTTCTCATCAACTTCACGTCATCTGCAAACAGGGACACCTCAGAGTTTATTACTTCTGTCATGTCGTTCACAAATACCAGAAACAGCACTGGTCCTAGGACTGACCCCTGTGGGACCCCGCTGATCACAGGTGCCCACTCTGACACCTCGCCACATACCATTATTCGCTGCTGTCTTCCTGACAAATATTCACTGATCCATTATAGTGCCTTCCCTGTTATCCCTGCTTGGTCCTCCAGTTTTTGCACTAATCTCTTGTGTGGTACTGTGTCAAACGCCTTCTTGCAGTCCAAGAAAATGCAATCCACCCACCCCTCTCTCTCTTGTCTTACTGCTGCCACCTTGTCATAGAACTCCAGTAGGTTTGTGACACAGGATTTCCCGTCTCTGAAACCATGTTGGGTGCTGTTGATGAGATTATTCCTTTCTAGGTGTTCCACCACTCTTCTCCTGACAATATTCTCCATGACTTTGCATACTATACATGTCAGTGACACTGGTCTGTAGTTTAGTGCTTCATGTCTGTCTCCTTTTTTAAAGATTGGGACTACATTTGCTGTCTTCCATGCCTCAGGCAATCTCCCTGTTTCGATAGATGTATTGAATATTGTTGTTAGGGGTACACATAGCGCCTCTGCTCCCTCTCTCAGGGCCCATGGAGAGATGTTATCTGGCCCCATTGCCTTTGAGGTATCTAGCTCACTCAGAAGCCTCTTCACCTCTTCCTCTGTTGTGTGTACCGTGTCCAGCACCTGGTGATGTGCCACACCTCTCCGTCTCTCTGGAGCCCCTTCTGTCTCCTCTGTGAACACTTCTTTGAATCTCTTGTCGAGTTCCTCACATACTTCCCGGTCATTTCTTGTCTCTCCTCCTTCCTTCCTTAGCCTGATTACCTGGTCCTTGATTGTTGTTTTCCTCCTGATGTGGCTGTATAACAGCTTCGGGTCAGATTTGGCTTTCGCTGCTATGTCGTTTTCATATTGTCGTTGGGCCTCCCTTCTTATCTGTGCATATTCGTTTCTGGCTCTACGACTGCTCTCCTTATTCGCCTGGGTCCTTTGCCTTCTATATTTCTTCCATCCCTAGCACACTTGATTTTTGCCTCCTTGTACCTTTGGGTGAACCATGGGCTCATCCTGGCTTTTTCATTATTCCTGTTTCCCTTGGGTACAAACTTCTCCTCAGCCTCCTTGCACATTGTTGCTACATATTCCATCATCTCATTAACTGGCTTCCCTGCCAGTTCTCTGTCCCACTGAACCTCATTCAGGAAGTTCCTCATTCCCGCGTAGTCCCCTTTCCTGTAGCTTGGTTTCATTTGTCCTGGCCTTCCTGCTTCCCCCTCCACTTGTAGCTCTACTGTGTATTCGAAGCTCAAAACCACATGATCGCTGGCCCCAAGGGGTCTTTCATATGTGATGTCCTCAATATCTGCACTGCTCAAGGTGAATACTAAGCCCAGTCTTGCTGGCTCATCCTCTCCTCTCTCTCTTGTAGTGTCCCTTACGTGTTGGTACATGAAGTTTTCCAGTACCACCTCCATCATCTTAGCCCTCCATGTATTTTGGCCCACATGTGGCTCCAAGTTCTCCCAGTCGATCTCCTTGTGGTTAAAGTCGCCCATGATCAGGAGCTTTGCCCTGCATGCATGAGCTCTTCTCGCCACTGCAGCCAGTGTGTCAACCATCGCTCTATTGCTCTCGTCATACTCATGCCTTGGTCCCCTGCTGTTCGTGGTGGGTTATACATCACTGCAATTACCACCTTGGGACCTCCAGAGTGAAGCGTTCCCGCTATGTAATCACTTTCTTCTCCGCTGTCTCCTCTCTACAGCTCATCAAAATTCCATCGGTGTTTGATCAGTGCCACTCCTCCACCCCCCCCTGTTCCTTCTGTCTTTCCTCAGGATCTGGTATCCCGTTGGAAAGATGGCATCTGTTATCATATCTGTAAGCTTGGTTTCTGTGAGCGCTATGATGTCCGGTGATGTCTCTGACTCTTTCGTGCCACTCCTCCCACTTGTTTGTTATTCCATCAGCGTTTGTGTACCATACCTTCAGTTTCCTTTCCAATACTGTGGTTTGGGGGGCCTGTGGGGGTGGGAGACCTGGGAGCATACTGTGGGATTCTATGACTGGGGGTTGGGTGGAAGCTGTGGGTATGGACTGTAGTGTGTGTTGGGATGATGTGATAGGTTGTGGGGTTCTGAGGATAGTTGTGTGTGTGCTTGCCCTTGCTTCTCTGTTCTGCTCTGACTGACCTCTGCTGGTTCCATCCTTGTTTCCTTTCCTATCTCCTTTCGCTTTTTTGTCCTCTCCCTCAGCTGCTGTCTCTCTGTGTTCTGTTTCTGTCTAGGAACACCTTCTTATACTCTTCCGAGTTTTTCAACCTTGGTTTCTCTTGGAAGATCCTGTTCCTCACTGTTTCTGTCCTGAGAATCAGCTTGATCGGTCGGTTTCTCCCCTTCACGAACCCCCCTATTCTCTGAAAATTTACAATCTCGTCCATGTCTTCTCCCCCTATTTCTGTGATGATTTTCCCAATCTCCTTTCTTTCTGCCGTCTTTCAGTGTCTTTTCCTCTCTCTCCCGAAGCCCATGGATAAACACTGATTTTGCCCTTTCCTCCTCCCATTGCCTCTCCCTCTGTGACTCTGGTTCCTGTCTGTGTATGGTCATTTTCTCCCTTGATTTTTCCAGTGGCTCTTGGTAGCATGGTTGTGCCTCAGCATTCGACTTATCTCCCTCTCTATCTGCACCCAGCTGCTCTGTCCTTTTACTCCCTGACCCTTCTTTGCAGGCTGATATGACCTTAGCATAATTCATATCTCCTTCCTTCCTGTTCATCCTCTCAGCTTCATATTCTGTGTCTTCTCTGGTCACTGCCCCTGAGACTTGCTTCAGCCTGTTTACCTCAAATTCTAGGACCCTGTCTACTGCAGTTTCGTCTTGTGCCTCCCATTTCTTCGTCTCATTTTCCAACCTCTTTCCCCATTTCACAGAGAGCTCTCCTAATTTTCTCTCCCATTCTTGCTCCATCCTTTTCCACTGCTCCTCCATCCATTCCTCCCTACCAATACCATTGTCATCTGATCCCTGATTCCTACGAGTCCCAACCATTTTTTTTATAGTAAAGGAAAGAGAAAGAGAAAGAGAGAGAAAGAGAGAGAGAGAGAGAGAGAAAGAGAGAGGGGAAAGGTAGAAGGAGAGGGGGAGAGTGAAAAGGAAAAGGGGGAGAGAGTGAAAGAGAAAAGGAGAGAAGGGAGAGAGTGAAGAGAGAGAGGAAGAGAGAGGAAGAGAGAGAAGAGAGAGAGGAAGAGAGGAAGAAGAGAGGAAAAGAGAGAGGGAGAGAGAGGAAGAGAGGAAAAGAGGAAGAGAGAGAAAGGGAGAGAGAGGAAAAGAGAGAGGAAGAGAGAGAGGAAGAGAGAGAGGAATAGAGAGAAGAATAGAAAGAGAGAGAGAGGAAGAGAGGAAAAGAGACAAAGAGATGGAGAGAGAAGGAAGGGTTAGAGGGTCAATTCACATAAAGGTGTGAAATCCTGTATATGTGTGTGTATGTGTACATGTGTGTGTGTGTGTGTGTGTGTGTGTGTGTGTGTGTGTGTGTGTGTGTGTGTGTGTGTGCTACAGCTATTCAAGTGCCTAACAGCAGAGCCTGTTCTCACCTAGTGTATGTGTGTATGAGTGCATTTACGTAAGCAGTTCTTATTTGCCTCGTATGTACTACATATGTTTTGCATATGTACCCTATCTCTTGGTTCCCACTGTACTGTCTTGTGCGCTTAAAATTATGTAAATTCGCATAAAGGTGTGAAATCCTGTATATGTGCGTGTGTGTGTGTATGTGTGTATGTGTGTGTGTGTGTGTGTGTGTGTGTGTGTGTGTGTGTGTGTCTGTGTGTGTGTGTGTGTGTGTGTGTGTGTGTGTGTGTGTGTGTTGTGTGTGTGTGTGTGTATGTGTGTGTTTATGTAAGCAGTCCTTATTTCCCTCGTATGTACTACATATGTTTTGCATATGTACCCAATCTCTTGGTTCCCACTGTAGTCTTGTGCCTAAAATTACGTTCAATTCTGTATGCTAGGCTATCTCTCATACTAGGCTACCTGTCATTAACTGCTTAACTCTCCTACACCTCAATAAATTCTATTAAATACGAGTAAATGCTGCTTATTCTAATTCTGATAGCTCGAGGAGAGTGACCCCCAATTTCCAGCTAGAGACTGGTGCTGACCCCATGCAACTCAAACTAGGTGAATATTACGTGCGGCTGGCAGTGGAGTAATGTTGTCGTCCCTCCTGGGTCCCAGTAGTTGAAAAAAGCTTGATGCTTCTCGGTAATTTTTCCACTAACTTCCTGTAGGCACTGTAGTCTCTAGCTCCTCTATTTTTTTTTCACTCACTGTATTTACTGACACATCTATACATATCTCTTATCTCCCTGATCTTGAGTCGCACTTATTCTTCAAATACCCCACTGCGTTATTATGGCAACACTATTTAGGGCTGACACAACCGTTCACCTTCCTTCCAACGGCCCCCACATAGTAACTCGCTATTTACTATGTTTGCTTTTCTGTGATCACTTATATTTCCTTTTTTCGGGGCTTAAGTGATTACATTCACTCTTATGCGTGCACACGCCTATATCCCACACTCTGTTCCTTATGGTACAGTCAGAAATTACCACCAAAACACGAGCTCAAACCGCGTGATTCTTCCACGTGTGTGTGTGTGTGTGTGTGTGTGTGTGTGTGTGTGTGTGTGTGTGTGTGTGTGTGTGTGGAACGTCATAATCTGACGTTTGAAATGTACGGAAATGTCCGTTGTGTGCCTGCCTTACGGCTCTCTCCATGTGGCACTGGAGTGGCACCTCTGTCTCAGGGACAAACAGGAGTAGTGACACTTGTGTGAGGCAGGGAGGGAGGGAGGAAAGGAAGAACGGGGGGTGGGAGAATGGAGGGAGGACGAAACGGAAGACATGAGGAAGAAAAGGAGAGAGGGGGGTAAGAAGAGATGGAGGCGTCGATGGATATGGTGAAACGAAGGAAGAAAGGACACGGAGATGAAGGAAAGAAAGGAAAAGGGAAAGGAAATGGTAGAATGTAATCACACATACAAGATTAACTGAGGCTGTCATTGACATGTGACAGCTGACAGACGTCTCCGAGGATTGACAGTTGACAAAATTCTCAGTGGATTAAAGAGTACCCTGAAGGAAAATGTAGAATATAACTTTGGTGCAGATGCAAAGAGAGCACGTTGATACATTAGGGATAATATTAGGAGAGAAATAAATAATGAAACTGAATGTTATAGGAATGCAATTAGAAACCTGAGTAGATCTATTACCCACTCTGATAACATGGAACACCTTGCAACGTGAACAGACTGACTTATGTTGCAGTGACCAGGCTTAAGCTTGGTTACAAGTACTTCGGCATACGCATGTTGATCAAGCCAGATACAATGTGGCCAGCCCTATTGTCACTATCATGAACACTATGTCCACTTATTGTCACTATCATGAACACTACGTCCAATTATTGTCACTATCATGAACACTACGTTCACTTATTGTCACTATCATGAACACTACGTTCACTTATTGTCACTATCATGAACACTACGTTCACTTATTGTCACTATCATGAACACTACGTTCACTTATTGTCACTATCATGAACACTACGTTCACTTATTGTCACTATCATGAACACTACGTTCACTTATTGTCACTATCATGAACACTACGATCACTTATTGAGAAATATAGAAATAAAGTAATAACCTATGTGATACTTCAAGCTATCTTGTTAATGAAAATAAGATACTAGACATGTTAAGCAAATTTCCTTATATTTGCTTGCAACAGATAAGTCAACTGTAGATATAAATCCAAATGTACTCCTGTTAACCCTTTTAGGGCCTAGTTACTGAGACCTTGTCACTGAGAGTCACAATGCTGTATTCTGGGTGTACAGAACACTGAGGTATTATATGTTGTAAGCACAAAATGATGAAGTATTATATGCTGTGGGTACAAAACAATGCAGTATTATATGCTGTAGGTACAAAATAACGCAGTATTATATGCAGTATTATATGCATTCTGTGGATGCACTGCAACATTGCATGCTGTGGGTACAAAACACTAAAGTATTGCATGTCTGACACAGGTGAACGCAGCACTGGAAGCAGTGGTAGTAGCGGTAGTAGTAATAGTAGTGTTAACTTGGTCAGTCCGTCACTCTTCGTTTGAGGTGGTCAGACCATTAAGCCTAAAGCACTGGCATGCAGCCAGACCAAGTGTCGCACATGCTTTATCATCAACTAGTCGGTATTGTATACCGCCAAGTTGATAAACACCGTGGTTTCCTGGTACAAAAGCGTCTTCTGTTGATACTTGTCTGACACAGCAACACCGTGGTATCTTGGTACAGCAGAGTCTTCTGTTGATACTTGTCTGACACAGCAACACCATGGTATCTTGGTACAGCAGAGTCTTCTGTTGATACTTGTCTGACACAGCAACACCGTGGTATCTTGGTACAGCAGAGTCTTCTGTTGATACTTGTCTGACACAGCAACACCGTGGTATCTTGGTACAGCAGAGTCTTCTGTTGATACTTGTCTGACACAGCAACACCGTGGTATCTTGGTACAGCAGAGTCTTCTGTTGATACTTGTCTGACACAGCAACACCGTGGTATCTTGGTACAGCAGAGTCTTCTGTTGATACCTGTCTGACACAGCAACACCGTGGTATCTTGGTACAGCAAAGTCTTCTGTTGATACTTGTCTGACACAGCAACACCATGGTATCTTGGTACAGCAAAGTCTTCTGTTGATACTTGTCTGACACAGCAACACCGTGGTATCTTGGTACAGCAGAGTCTTCTGTTGATACTTGTCTGACACAGCAACACCGTGGTATCTTGGTACAGCAAAGTCTTCTGTTGATACTTGTCTGACACAGCAACACCGTGGTATCTTGGTACAGCAAAGTCTTCTGTTGATACTTGTCTGACACAGCAACACCATGGTATCTTGGTACAGCAAAGTCTTCTGTTGATACTTGTCTGACACAGCAACACCATGGTATCTTGGTACAGCAAAGTCTTCTGTTGATACTTGTCTGACACAGCAACACCGTGGTATCTTGGTACAGCAAAGTCTTCTGTTGATACTTGTCTGACACAGCAACACCATGGTATCTTGGTACAGCAAAGTCTTCTGTTGATACTTGTCTGACACAGCAACACCATGGTATCTTGGTACAGCAAAGTCTTCTGTTGATACTTGTCTGACACAGCAACACCGTGATATCTTGGTACAGCAAAGTCTTCTGTTGATACTTGTCTGACACAGCAACACCATGGTATCTTGGTACAGCAAAGTCTTCTGTTGATACTTGTCTGACACAGCAACACCATGGTATCTTGGTACAGCAAAGTCTTCTGTTGATACTTGTCTGACACAGCAACACCATGGTATCTTGGTACAGCAAAGTCTTCTGTTGATACTTGTCTGACACAGCAACACCATGGTATCTTGGTACAGCAAAGTCTTCTGTTGATACTTGTCTGACACAGCAACACCATGGTATCTTGGTACAGCAAAGTCTTCTGTTGATACTTGTCTGACACAGCAACACCATGGTATCTTGGTACAGCAAAGTCTTCTGTTGATACTTGTCTGACACAGCAACACCATGGTATCTTGGTACAGCAAAGTCTTCTGTTGATACTTGTCTGACACAGCAACACCATGGTATCTTGGTACAGCAAAGTCTTCTGTTGATACCTGTCTGACACAGCAACACCATGGTATCTTGGTACAGCAAAGTCTTCTGTTGATACTTGTCTGACACAGCAACACCATGGTATCTTGGTACAGCAAAGTCTTCTGTTGATACTTGTCTGACACAGCAACACCATGGTATCTTGGTACAGCAAAGTCTTCTGTTGATACTTGTCTGACACAGCAACACCATGGTATCTTGGTACAGCAAAGTCTTCTGTTGATACCTGTCTGACACAGCAACACCATGGTATCTTGGTACAGCAAAGTCTTCTGTTGATACCTGTCTGACACAGCAACACCATGGTATCTTGGTACAGCAAAGTCTTCTGTTGATACCTGTCTGACACAGCAACACCATGGTATCTTGGTACAGCAAAGTCTTCTGTTGATACCTGTCTGACACAGCAACACCATGGTATCTTGGTACAGCAAAGTCTTCTGTTGATACCTGTCTGACACAGCAACACCATGGTATCTTGGTACAGCAAAGTCTTCTGTTGATACCTGTCTGACACAGCAACACCATGGTATCTTGGTACATTGTTTAGTCGCATGGCTTGAGGGACTGTCCACTTCTCACCGAGGGTGATGGACTGATCACATCAATACTTCTACTGCTGCTTCCAGTTCTGCAGTCATCTATATCTAACCGTAAAAGCTTGCTGTGCAGGCGAAACGTTTCGGCAATAAAGATACTTAAATGTATTTTATTCATCAATAATAAAGTTGGTGGTTTAATTATATGCTGTAGTCTATCAGCTACACGAGGGTCATCAAGGCTGCATGTCACCTACATGTCACCTGAATACGGTCATCTTTTAAGTAGAGATTAAAGCAAATTCTCCGGATATACACATTGAGATATACATGTCAGGGTGTGTAAGGGCGTATGTATCCTGTAGCTGGTGTTTGAACGAAAACAATGAACGACACTGCCAGACGTTCCATTTCCAATTTGCTTATTTGGTTAAATATTCGTTTTTTTTATGGGTTTATGTCTGCCAGACTAACGCATGAACCAGTTGCTTCCAGGATGCCTTTAACCGACTCTCCGTTATCCGGCTGCCGGGCGAATAGACACTGCCATACTATCCGAGTTCCGTTGGATCATGGCACCCGTGGCACCGTCTCAGGTCTTGTAAACAGCAAAGAAATTATACTAAGATAAAACACACAAACAGGAGAGTTTATATTGAATCGTTCGAAAATCAACGAAGATGGGGACGGATATAGAACACACACACACACACACACACACACATGTAAGCAAGCACAAGCAAAAAAAACACAAGCTCTGATACATCTGTGTTTGTTTTGTTTATTGGAAGTTGGTCCACAGCCAAAATGCCGTACAAATAAAAGTTGGGTTTTCAACTTTTTTACACAGTTCGTCAATTTCTGGACGAGAAATGCAGAGACGAAATTATAATATTTGACAACTCATCCGAGGCCTGGTCACGGACCGGGCAGCGGGGGCGTTGACCCCCGAAACCCTCTCCAGGTTTACTCCACAAAACGATATTCTCACCTTCATCTTCCTCTTCAACCGAATATAAAAAAAATTCTTATTATGAATAAATACAGTATTACACATTATTATTGTCCCACATTCCGATTATTTTAAATGCAGTAATAACAATTACTGTCCATATTTTTGTTCCTTACATTGATACATTTCTTTAACATCTTAACAGACCTTCGTTTACGCTCTTTACCTCAAACCGCCGAACACAGGTGTATTTGTGGCAGTGAAGCAGCAGACCGATTCGGGTACCATGGTCTTGTGTGCCGTAAATCCGAGGGAAAGATTGCAAGACATGAGGAGGTTAATAACATTATCAAGAGGAGCCTCACAACAGCTGGATGCCCAGCAGTAAGGGAGCCACCCCAACTATGCAGCCAGAAGCGTCCAGATGGTATCACCCTTCAAGCCTGGACAGATGGGAAGCAGGTGGTGTGGGACTATACATGTGCATCTACCTTGGCTGATACCTATCTCCAATACACCAGGGAGGAAGGAGGGGCAGCTGCCAGCTTCAGGGAGTCCCAAAAGTCTAGAAAATATGGAGAACTTGCCCATCATTATATGTTTGTTCCCATAGGCTCAGAGACCCTTGGCTCATGGGGAAAGAGTGCATCTAAATTCCTTAAGGAGCTGGGAAAAAGACTCATCAGGGTAACTAGGGATCCCAGGGCAGCTAGTTTTCTGTTCCAGTGGCTCAGTGCGGCTGTTCAAAGGGGTAATGCCTGCTGTATTTTGGGCACGCGCCCCAGCTCTGAGGAGCTGGATGAGATTTTCGCCTTATAATCGTTGACACACACGTAACAACATGTACCGTATATGCCACCTTTATATCAACAATGTATCTCTTAAATCTTCTTTAACATATTATGTAATAAAATATCCATATATATATATATATATATATATATATATATATATATATATATATATATATATATATAAAAATTAGGTTTAGAACTTTTTTACAACGTAATATTCCTGTACCTTAATCAGATGAATTTTTTCCTAAAAGCAAAGAAATGACCTCTCATTTCAATTTATATTTTAGAAAATGTCACTCCTAAATGAAAGAAAAATGAGTAACGAAAACAAGTAACTTGAATGCATATTGTATGTAATATTAATAACAAATAAAACAGCTTACAGCATCATTGTTATCATGTTTGTACATATATTACTACTTATTGTTTAGAATAAACCGAAGTTTAGTTTGTTTTTTGTTTCTGCAGGCAGCATACAGTTCCTGCACATTCAGCACACTGATTACTTCTTGGTATATTGAGTGTGGACAGCTCCTGCTTCCAGTGATTTATCAATGAGTCCAGTGCTTTTTTGTAAGGTTTCAATATTTCTGACAAATTCTTGAAGTCATTTTCATTGTACATCTGATCAGTAAACCAATAATCTGTCTTGGTGTATGAAATGAATCTGCATATCTTCCCCAAAGTGTTCCGTCTTGTAGGTATAAGAATGAATACAAGAATAGCTAGAATGGCTCTTGAATTCTACCTCGCACTGCTGATGTTTGGAATTTTCTGAGAGTTAATCAATGGAAAGTGCCCTTTTTCTTCAAAGAATCTTAACACTCGTGTTAGATGGTACAAAACATCAAATCATCTCTCCATCCTGATTTATGGAGGATATCTTCTGTTCCATTAACAGACTGTGCCTTTAGTTCCTCATAATTCTTCACCAGTTGGGATACAAATGGATACTCAATGTTTGGAGAACTGGTTTTAACACCAAGATTTTCATCCATTACCAAACGGATAATCCTTTCCAGAACGTGATGCTGACAACTGATAAATTGTAGTTTGCTAAGCCCCTTCTCTTATTATTATTCTTATTAATATTTTTCATTAATTTGAGTCGCCAATTAGTACTTTCCTGAGTTGCTACTTATGAGTAGTAACGCAGATATATGGTGATTCATAGTTTTTATTTAGGGGTGACCTTTTCTGAAAACTGAGGAATTAGGGACTTTTTCATTGTTTTTAAACAAAAGTTTATTGATTTATGACATGTTTTATTTGGAAAAAAAGTAAAAATGTTATAACCCTAATATATATAGCGAGTAATTTTAAAATGTTTGACTTTTCTTGATTTTCTCTCTTAACGCCCTCTAAGTGATCTAAAGCAAATTAGAAAAGTTACATCAATATCTAAGTCATCAGGAAACTAACGTGAGTAGGGATCCTAACAGTGTTAACTTTTCCCCTACAACCATGCACTTTTCTCCTAAATATAACCCGAGCCTATATGCAGTAAAATATACACGAGCCATTCCACGTATGGGGAAAAAAGGGAAGAGATAATTTCCCCTAGAGGAGGGGAGGAGTCTGTCCCAGAACAATATGTTGGGGCGGGAGGGGAACGAGGGAGGTCACTAGGTTTCTTTCCCTACCATTTTCACCGTTACTGCCCCCATTATTACCACCATCATCACTACCACCATCATCACTGCCACCTTAACCTCTACCATTATCACCATGTCACCTTCATTACTACCACTATCACCACTGCAACCATCACTACTACCACCATCACCACTGCTACCATTATCACTACCACCACTGCCATCTTCACTACCACCATTACCACTGCCACCTTCACTACCACCATCACTACCATCATCACTGCCAACTTCACCACTACCACCATCACTACTACCACCATCAGAACTACCACCATCACTACCACCAACATTATTGCCACCTTCACTACACCACTATCACCACTGCCACCTTAACCACTACCACTATCACCAATGCCACCATCACCACTACCACCACTGCCGCCATCACTATCACCACTCCCATCTTCACCACTACCACTATCACCACTACCATCATTACTGCCAACTTCATCACTACCACCATCACTACTACTACCAACACAACTACCACCATCACTACCACCATCATCACTGCCACCTTCACTACTAGCACTATCAACACTGCCACCATTACCACTACCACCCTCACCACTGCCACCATCACCACTACCACCATCATCACTACCACCACTACCACCCTCACCACTACCACCATCACCACTACCACCATTACCACTGCCACCATCATCACTACCACCATCATCACTACCATCATCACTGCCACCTTCACCACTACCATCACCACTACCACCATCATCACTTCCATCATCACTGCCACCTTCACCACTACCATCACCACTACCACCATCACCACTGCCACCATACCTACCGCCATTGTCATCTTCACCACTACCACCATTACCACTGCCACCTTCACCACTACCACCATCACTACCATCATCACTGCCACCTTCACCACTACCACTAACACTACCACCATCACTGCCACCTTCACCACTACCACGATCACTACTACCATCATCATTGCCACCATCACCACTACCACCATCACTACCCCCATCAACACTACCATCATCACTCCCACCATCACCACTGCCACCATCATACCTACCACCACCACTGCCATCTTCACCACTACCACCATTACCACTGCCACCTTCACCACTACCACCATCACCACTACCACAATCACTACCACCATTATCACTGCCACCTTCACCACTACCACCATCACTACCACCATCATCACTGCCACCATCACCACTACCACCATCATCACTACCATCATCACTGCCACCTTCACCACTACCACCATCATCACTGCCACCTTCACCACTACCACCATCACCATCACTACCACTACATCACACCATCACTACCACCATCATCACTCCCACCTTCACCACTTCCACCATCACCACTACCACCATCACTACCACCATCATCACTGCCACCATCACCACTACCACCATCATCACTACCATCATCACTGCCACCTTCACCACTACCACCATCATCACTGCCACCTTCACCACTACCACCATCACCACTACCACCATCACCACTACCACCATCACTACCACAATCATCACTGCCACCATCACCACTACCACCATCATCACCACCATCCTCACTGCCACCTTCACCACTACCTTCACCACTACCATCACCACTACCACCATCACTACCACCATCATCACTACCACCTTCACTTCCTATTCTTCGTCCTCTTTCCTCCGTCTATCCGCTAGGGAATATTCCCCATCATTGCGGATTAGGAGGCGAAAATAGGGGAATTTCTCAACTGAATACATCAAAATATTATTGCCCGTTCGCTCTCTCTCTCTCTCTCTCTCTCTCACACACACGCACACACACGCACACACACACACACACACACACACACACACACACACACACACACACACACACACACACACACACACTACAAACCTCACTCAAGGAAAAAGATTTTGGGGTGAGTATAACACCAGGTACATCTCCTGAAGCGCACATCAACCAAATAACTGCTGCAGCATATGGGCGCCTAGCAAACCTCAGAACAGCATTCCGACATCTTAATAAGGAGTCGTTCAGGACCCTGTACACCGTGTACGTTAGGCCCATATTGGAGTATGCGGCACCAGTTTGGAACCCATGCCTAGCCAAGCACGTAAAGAAACTAGAGAAAGTGCAAAGGTTTGCAACAAGACTAGTCCCAGAGCTAAGAGGTATGTCCTACGAGGAGAGGTTAAGGGAAATCAACCTGACGACACTGGAGGACAGGAGAGATAGGGGGGACATGATAACGACATACAAAATACTGAGAGGAATTGACAAGGTGGACAAAGACAGGATGTTCCAGAGATTGGACACAGTAACAAGGGGACACAGTTGGAAGTTGAAGACACAGATGAATCACAGGGATGTTAGGAAGTATTTCTTCAGCCACAGAGTAGTCAGTAAGTGGAATAGTTTGGGAAGCGATGTAGTGGAGGCAGGATCCATACCTAGCTTTAAGCAGAGGTATGATAAAGCTCACGGCTCAGGGAGAGTGACCTAGTAGCGATCAGTGAAGAGGCGGGGCCAGGAGCTCGGACTCGACCCCCGCAACCTCAACTAGGTGAGTACAACTAGGTGAGTACACACACACACCAGGCAGGACTTCAAAGAGACCTGGACAGACTGGACACCTGGTCCAGCAAATGGCTTCTCGAATTTAATCCTGCCAAATGCAAAGTCATGAAGATAGGGGAAGGGCACAGAAGACCACAGACCGAGTATAGGCTAGGTGGCCAAAGACTGCAAACCTCACTCAAGGAGAAAGATCTTGGAGTGAGTATAACACCGAGCATGTCTCCGGAAGCACACATCAACCAGATAACTGCTGCAGCATATGGGCGCCTGGCAAACCTGAGAACAGCATTCCGATACCTTAGTAAGGAATCGTTCAAGACACTGTACACCGTGTATGTTAGGCCCATACTGGAGTATGCAGCACCTGTTTGGAACCCGCACTTGATAAAGCACGTAAAGAAACTAGAGAAAGTACAAAGGTTTGCGACAAGGTTAGTTCCAGAGCTAAGGGGAATGTCCTATGAAGAAAGATTAAGGGAAATCGGCCTGACGACACTGGAGGACAGGAGGGTCAGGGGAGACATGATAACGACATATAAAATACTGCGTGGAATAGACAAGGTGGACAAAGACAGGATGTTCCAGGGAGGGGACACAGAAACAAGAGGCCACAATTGGAAGTTGAAGACACAAATGAGTCAGAGAGATATTAGGAAGTATTTCTTCAGTCATAGAGTTGTAAGGCAGTCGAATAGCTTAGAAAATGACGTAGTGGAGGCAGGAACCATACACAGTTTTAAGACGAGGTTTGATAAAGCTCATGGAGCGGGGAGAGAGAGGGCCCAGTAGCAACCGGTGAAGAGGCGGGGCCAGGAGCTAAGAATCGACCCCTGCAACCACAAATAGGTGAGTACACACACACACACACACACACACACACACACACACACACACACACACACACACACACACACACACACACACACACAATACAAGAAACGGACTTACAAATACTCTCAAACAAAACAATTCTCTCATACAATTCTTTCGAACAACACTTACACACCTTATATACAATATCAATATTCCAAAAATTACTCATACACAATACTCAACTCCAGTGATGATACTCTTCCAGATTGCGAAAAAGATTTAGGAGTTCTGGTTAGCAGTAATCTGAAACCAAGACAACAGTGCATAAGTGTTCGCAATAAAGCTAATAGAATCCTTGGCTTCATATCAAGAAGCATAAATAATAGGAGTCCTCAGGTTGTTCTTCAACTCTATACATCCTTGGTTAGGCCTCATTTAGATTATGCTGCACAGTTTTGGTCACCGTATTACAGAATGGATATAAATTCTCTGGAAAATGTACAAAGGAGGATGACAAAGATGATCCCATGTATCAGAAACCTTCCCTATGAGGATAGACTAAGGGCCCTGAAACTGCACTCTCTAGAAAGACGTAGAATTAGGGGGGATATGATTGAGGTTTATAAGTGGAAGACAGGAATAAATAAAGGGGATGTAAATAGTGTGCTGAAAATATCTAGCCTAGACAGGACTCGCAGCAATGGTTTTAAGTTGGAAAAATTCAGATTCAGGAGGGATATAGGAAAGTACTGGTTTGGTAATAGAGTTGTGGATGAGTGGAACAAACTCCCAAGTACCGTTATAGAGGCCAGAACGTTGTGTAGCTTTAAAAATAGGTTGGATAAATACATGAGTAGATGTGGGTGGGTGTGAGTTAGACCTGATAGCTTGTGCTAACAGGTCGGTTGCCGTGTTCCTCCCTTAAGTCAATGTGACCTGACCTGACTAGGTTGGGTGCATTGGCTTAGGCCGGTAGGGACTTGGACCTGCCTCACTCGTTCTCTCTAGGCTGGCGTATTGCTGCTTACTAACGACCACCTTCAAGGCAGGCAAAATTGCCGGGCTGGAAAATATGCAGAGAGCCTTCACACAGCTCGTATAGACTCAGTCTAGCACCTAAGTTACTGGATGCTCTTGTACTCCCTAAACCTGTACACCTTTGAGGAGATTAACAACCTTCAACTCTTTCTGCAAGACTGATCGACTGATTGCATCATCTTCACCTCGTCACCTCTGCTGCCTTCAACCTATATGGTGCCCCGTGGCCAGGTGGCTAAAGCTCTCGCTTCACATGGCGTGGGGTCCGGGTTCGATTCCCGGCGAGGGTAGAAACATTAGCCGTGTTTCCTTACACCGGTTGTCTATATTCACCCATCAGTAAAATGGGTACCTGGGTGTTAGTGGACTGGTGTGGGTCGCATCCTGGGACAAAACTGACCTAATTTGCCCGAAATGCTCAGCATAACAAGTGGCTTTCTATATAGTAGTAGTATGTCACTGATGTCAGCTAGGACTGTATACCTTGTACTTGTACTTGTAGAAAAAAAAGATATATTATTATACTCTGTATATGACTGAAGAAGCCTTTCCGTGTAGGCGAAACGTTTTAACAATAAAGATACCCAACTGTTGCACATGTGTCATAGTCACACTGAGTGATACTCATCTCAGTGTATATACACTGAGATATACACACCTCTGAAAATGTATACACAGATTACATATATACACCTTCCGTTGTATGTGTATATATACACTGAAAGATACTGTATTCATCTCAGTATATATATTCACAAAGGCACACCTCATTGTATATACATGATACTGTAAATACCACTCGTATAAATACTGACAAATATCAGTACATGTACACAATACATGCCCTTTTTGGTATATATATATATATATATATACATAGATACACAAACCCTGCACCTAATTGTAGGTGCAGGGGTTGAGCTTCAGCTCCTGGCTCCGCCTCTCTGCTGGCCCATAACTACGTTCACTCTCTCCCGGCTGCGTGAATCATGTCATACCTATTCTTGAAACTATGTTTGGATTCCTCTTATACCACTTTGTTGTTTAAGTCATTGCACTTCCTGACCACTCTAAGGCTAAAGAAGTATTTCCTTACATCCCTGTGATTCATTGATGTTTTAAACTTAAAGCTGTGCCCTTGTGTACTTAAATCCCGCCTCTCAGATTCTCTAGCTCTACAGTATACACCTCTGTATATAGACTGAGAGGCACAGTATACTTCCTTCGGTGTATATATACAGACACACTATACTACTTTCGGTGTATATACACACAGACACACTATACACTTATTGGTGTATATACATTGACACACATATAGCTCCCAGTGTATATACACTGACAGCATATACCTCACAGTGTATATACACTGACAGCATATACCTCTCAGTGCATATACACCGACACAGCATATACCTCTCAGTGCATATAAATTGACATAGCATATACCCCAGTGTATATACAATGACATAGCATATACCTGTCAGTGTATATACAATGATGTAGAAATAAAGATATTATTATTAGTGTATCATTGTATATACACTGACAGGTATATGCTATGTCATTGTATATACACTGAGGTACATGCTATGTCAGTGTATATACACTGGGGTATATGCCATGTCAATTTACATGCACTGAGAGGTATATGCTGCGTCGGTGTATATGCACTGAGAGGTATATGCTGTCAGTGTATATGCACTGAGAGGTATATGCTGTCAGTGTATATACAATGAGGTATATGCTGTGTCAGTGCATATACACAGAGGTGTATACTGTGTGTATATACACTGAGAGCTGTATACTGTGTGTATATGCACTGAGAGGTGTATATTGTGTCAGTGTATATACACAGAGAGGTGGATACTGACACAATATACACCTCTCAGCGCATATACACTGAGACAGTATACACCTCTCAGTATATATACACTGACACAATATACACCTCTCATTGTATATACACACAGTATACACCTCTCAGTGTATATACACACAGTATACACCTCTCAGTGAATATACAGTACACTGACACAGAATTCTCAGAATAAATTACACAGCAGGTGGCACCCCGCTAGAGGGGTGCTGACGTCATTAATCAGCTGATGAGTTGTTGCAGGTTACGACATGTCAACAAGGGGGAGAAAAAGGGGAAAGTGAGGGAGGGTAGGGGGCTTAGTAATGGGTAAGGGAAAGGGGAGATGCACATTATCACATATTATATATATATATATATATATATATATATATATATATATATATATATATATATATATATATATATATATATATATATATATATATATATATATATATGGCGTTTGTGTGTATAGATGGAAGTAAAACTCCATAACTTGTAAGGGAAAAATCCCTGCAAAAAACGCTTGGTGGGGAACAAACTACCGCCGTCTTCCTTTAAGGACAAAAACATTTCTCTTCCAAAGACCATCAACAAAAAATTATAAAAAAAAATCCCCACCATCTCCTAAGAGCAAGATGAAAAAAGTTCCCTGCCAACCTCCCACTCCCCTAACAGCAGCAGAAATTTCCCCTCCACGCTTGACTCTTAACCTCAACGGATGAGGTGTAATCCTATCATTAGTCTCCTTTTCCTTCCCCTCCCCCCACCTTTCCTGCTGCCATGTAGGGAATTTTCCCTTAATGGACTTCTCGCTTGTGATGGTGGTGGGGGTAGAGGAAGAAAAGTAGAGAAAGTTGGGAGGGGGCGATTGGTGGTGAATAAATGCAGGGAGGATTGAGGGAGTTGTGAGGAAATATTGCATGTATAATGTGAGAATAGTCAGGGCCAGGCAAGTCAACACAGGGAAGTTTACCCGGAGAGGCGGGGATTTTCCGCTTTGTTTTGCGGAATTCCTCGCCGGTCTGGTGGGGAAGATTTTTCATTGGTAAGGGAATTTATGGTTCTGGTGGGGAATATATACATAACAGGTGAGGAAGAAGAGAGGGGCAAACTTGCTCTAAAATTAGGAGGTTGATGCATCGTTTATGGTAGGTAGTGAGACAGTGCCAATGTGGCACCACAGGATAAATATGGTACCTTAAGATATGGTACCATAGGATGTGGCACTGTACATTAATTGTGACACTATAGGATAAATGAGGCTCCATATTATAATTGTGTAATAATGTTGGTAGAATTACCGACAATATGTTAAGTAAAAGGACACAAGTGCAACTAATGTGACATTTTTATTGTGGCAACGTTTCGCTCTCCAGGAGCTGGACAAAGCTCCTGGGGAGCGAAACGTTGCCACAATAAAAATGTCACATTAGTTCCACTTGTGTCCTTTTACTTTACTTACAGGATAATTGTGACACCATAGGATAAATATGCCACAGCGGAAATCCTGAATGTGTAGAATGACAGGTATTACCCAGAATGACAGGTATTACCCAGAATGACAGGTATTACCCAGAATGACAGGTATTACGCAGAATGACAGGTATTACGCAGAATGACAGGTATTACCCAGAATGACAGGTATTACGCAGAATGACAGGTATTACCCAGAATGACAGTTATTACCCAGAATGACAGGTATTACGCAGAATGACAGGTATTACCCAGAATGACAGGTATTACCCAGAATGACAGGTATTACCCAGAATGACAGGTATTACCCAGAATGACAGGTATTACGCAGAATGACAGGTATTACGCAGAATGACAGGTATTACGCAGAATGACAGGTATTACCCAGAATGACAGGTATTACGCAGAATGACAGGTATTACGCAGAATGACAGGTATTACCCAGAATGACAGGTATTACGCAGAATGACAGGTATTACCCAGAATGACAGGTATTACCCAGAATGACAGGTATTACCCAGAATGACAGGTATTACCCAGAATGACAGGTATTACCCAGAATGACAGGTATTACCCAGAATGACAGGTATTACCCAGAATGACAGGTATTACCCAGAATGACAGGTATTACCCAGAATGACAGGTATTACCCAGAATGACAGGTATTACCCAGAATGACAGGTATTACGCAGAATGACAGGTATTACCCAGAATGACAGGTATTACCCAGAATGACAGGTATTACGCAGAATGACAGGTATTACCCAGAATGACAGGTATTACCCAGAATGACAGGTATTACCCAGAATGACAGGTATTACCCAGAATGACAGGTATTACGCAGAATGACAGGTATTACGCAGAATGACAGGTATTACGCAGAATGACAGGTATTACCCAGAATGACAGGTATTACGCAGAATGACAGGTATTACCCAGAATGACAGGTATTACCCAGAATGACAGGTATTACCCAGAATGACAGGTATTACCCAGAATGACAGGTATTACGCAGAATGACAGGTATTACGCAGAATGACAGGTATTACCCAGAATGACAGGTATTACCCAGAATGACAGGTATTACCCAGAATGACAGGTATTACCCAGAATGACAGGTATTACGCAGAATGACAGGTATTACCCAGAATGACAGGTATTACCCAGAATGACAGGTATTACCCAGAATGACAGGTATTACCCAGAATGACAGGTATTACGCAGAATGACAGGTATTACCCAGAATGACAGGTATTACCCAGAATGACAGGTATTACCCAGAATGACAGGTATTACCCAGAATGACAGGTATTACCCAGAATGACAGGTATTACCCAGAATGACAGGTATTACGCAGAATGACAGGTATTACGCAGAATGACAGGTATTACCCAGAATGACAGGTATTACCCAGACTGACAGGTATTACCCAGAATGACAGGTATTACCCAGAATGACTGGTATTACCCAGAATGACAGGTATTACGCAGAATGACAGGTATTACCCAGAATGACAGGTATTACCCAGAATGACAGGTATTACCCAGAATGACAGGTATTACCCAGAATGACAGGTATTACCCAGAATGACAGGTATTACCCAGAATGACAGGTATTACCCAGAATGACAGGTATTACCCAGAATGACAGGTATTACCCAGAATGACAGGTATTACGCAGAATGACAGGTATTACCCAGAATGACAGGTATTACCCAGAATGACAGGTATTACCCAGAATGACAGGTATTACGCAGAATGACAGGTATTACCCAGAATGACAGGTATTACCCAGAATGACAGGTATTACCCAGAATGACAGGTATTACCCAGAATGACAGGTATTACCCAGAATGACAGGTATTACCCAGAATGACAGGTATTACCCAGAATGACAGGTATTACCCAGAATGACAGGTATTACCCAGAATGACAGGTATTACCCAGAATGACAGGTATTACGCAGAATGACAGGTATTACCCAGAATGACAGGTATTACCCAGAATGACAGGTATTACCCAGAATGACAGGTATTACCCAGAATGACAGGTATTACCCAGAATGACAGGTATTACCCAGAATGACAGGTATTACCCAGAATGACAGGTATTACCCAGAATGACAGGTATTACCCAGAATGACAGGTATTACCCAGAATGACAGGTATTACCCAGAATGACAGGTATTACGCAGAATGACAGGTATTACCCAGAATGACAGGTATTACCCAGAATGACAGGTATTACCCAGAATGACAGGTATTACCCAGAATGACAGGTATTACCCAGAATGACAGGTATTACCCAGAATGACAGGTATTACCCAGAATGACAGGTATTACGCAGAATGACAGGTATTACCCAGAATGACAGGTATTACGGTATTACCCTAGAATGACAGGTATTACGCAGAATGACAGGGTATTACCCTAGAATGACAGGGTATTACGCAGAATGACAGGTATTACGCAGAATGACTGGTATTACGCAGAATGACAGGGTATTACGCAGAATGACAGGTATTACCCAGAATGACAGGTATTATGCAGAATGACAGGTATTACCAGAATGACAGGTATTACCCAGAATGACAGGTATTACCCAGAATGACAGGTATTACCCAGAATGACAGGTATTACCCAGAATGACAGGTATTACCCAGAATGACAGGTATTACGCAGAATGACAGGTATTACCCAGAATGACAGGTATTACCCAGAATGACAGGTATTACCCAGAATGACAGGTATTACCCAGAATGACAGGTATTACCCAGAATGACAGGTATTACCCAGAATGACAGGTATTACCCAGAATGACAGGTATTACGCAGAGTGACAGGTATTACCCAGAATGACAGGTATTACGCAGAATGACAGGTATTACCCAGAATGACAGGTATTACCCAGAATGACAGGTATTACGCAGAATGACAGGTATTACGCAGAATGACTGGTATTACGCAGAATGACACATTGCACAGAATGACAGTTATTGCGCAGAATGACACTTATCACGAAGAGGGA
>NC_091328.1:13942357-13947357 GCF_038502225.1 Cherax quadricarinatus
GGTAGACCAGCGGATGGTCAACCTTTCACAGACTATCATTTAAAGAAGACTCATGGCAGGAGACACTTGTCCCGACGGACAACGAAGATGAAGAAGCAGTAATAACAACAACGACAGCTACCACACTCATAAAAACAAACCACAACAACAGTAACAACACCAACCACAACCACAACGTTCTCAAATATCTCTAAACATCCTTCAGTATCAAGCACTAATCGTGAAGAAAGTAAGATGCAGTTGCAACAGCATTTCCTAGGCGGTGCAACACCACTCGCAGCTTCCCATTGCAGAATCAGATCCTATTTTAAAAGATCAAAACCCATTGTGTCACAGAGTTTATATACAATTCTGAATATCTGGGTAAGTCTAGAAGGGCATTATTCACTTCCTTATAATATCAACATTCCTGACCCGCTTGCGCAGCGCAACTTCTTAAATTTCGAAAATAATTATATGTAGAATTTGAGGAAAAAAAAATAAAAACTCCATTTTAATTATTTTATATACATATTAACGATTTTTTTTTTGGCCTTGTCGTTTATAGTATTTTTTTCAGCATTTAATTTTTTCGAGTATTACAACATACATTTTGGACTATTCAGAATTAAAAGACTATTTAGTTCTTTAATTCTGGACTGTTCAGTACATTAATTCTGGACTATTCATTGCTTTAATTCTAAACTATTCAGTGCTTTAAATTTGGACGATTCACTGAAATTTTCATGTTTCAACCCCTGGAATATTCACGTTTCGACCCCTGGAATATTCACGTTTCGAACCCTGGAATATTCACATTTCGAACCTTGGAATACTCACTTTTCGAACCCTGTTATATTCACGTTTCGAACCCTGGAATATTCACGTTTCGAACCCTGGAATATTCACATTTCGAACCCTAGAATATTCACGTTTAAAATTTTCGAATTTTTATGCCTTAATTTTTTTTTTTTTTTTTTTTTTTTTTTACATTTTGCTGCTACGTCGGGGTAGAGGACGGGACGCCAGTCGTCAGTAATTTGCTATGAATATGTATATATAGAGAGAGGAGGGTGCAGTGTGTAGAGAAACAGTCTGAAAATAAAAATGAAAAAGCCGACATTCCCAGAGTGAATTTTATCCACTGTGCTGCCAATGATTATTATTATTGTTAGCAGTATTAGTGGCAGTATTAGTAGTAACAGTAATAATGATAGTAGTAATAGTAGTGGTAGTAATAGTAGTAGTAATAGTAGTAGTAATAGTAGTAGTAATAGTAGTAGTAATAGTAGTAGTAGTAGTAATAGCAGTAGTAATAGAAACCGGTATCCCATAAATCGCTTCACAAATGTTACCTTGCTCACACTCCAACACGTCTAGTAGTAGTAATAGCAGCAATAGAAAGGAATGGTAGCAACAATAATAATAGCAATGGTAGTAATAACAGTAGTAGCAGCAGTAACAGTAGTAGTGGTAGTAGTAATAATAGTAACCGATTTCCCCTGAATCCCTTCATAAATGTTACCTCGTTCACACTCCAACAGCACATCAAACCATAAAAACCACTTGCCTCCACTCCAATTTAACACGCTCGCACCAGCCTGCTGCATCCTCAAGCCACTAATAGTTGAAACCTCCTTTACCCCCATCCTCCCTTCAACCGTTTCTGGGGAAAGCCCCTACCTCTCATTCGTTTCTTCCTTCCACCCAAATGTATACACCCTTTTGGTTATTCTGTTGCCCCATCCTTTCTTAACGCCCACACCACATCAATATACCCTCGTCACCCCTTTGAATTGTACCTTAGGAAACTCTACTCCGTTTTATGATTTCTACTCTCAGGATTCTCTGCATAATATTCAAGCCACACACTGCTCTAAAACACGACGTTTCCACTGCCTCCAGCCTCCTCCTCCTCCACCTCCTCCTGCCTGCAACGTTTAAAGCCCATGCTTCACACACACGTATAATAGTGTTGGTACTGGTAAATTTTCATTTCTGCCTTCATAAACTAGTCTTCCCACAGATGCATCAACACACCACGCACCTCACCTCCCAGTAGTTATTCTATGGCTCACCTGGTCTTTCAGTTATTTACCTGCCGACAAGTCCATTCCCAAATATCTGATTAAATTTACTTCCTCTCAACGCCCTTCAATTTTATTGCAATTCTTTCATTAGGTAGCGAGAAGTGGAGATAAAGACTAGTAGCAAAGAATCTTCGTAATACATAGTTTCGCCCAAGTTTCGCTTGACGAAGCCCAGCTTTGGGCGAAACGTTGTATTCAAAGGATCCTCTGCTATCAGTGACTTTATTCCTATTTCTTTCACTGCCTATACTTTTTGTTATTCTCGTCTCCTTGTTCCATTTTATGTTTACTTTCATTTTCCTTCCATTACAATCCTTTTCAAATTCATCCATCAGCCTTCACAATATCTCTTTAGTGTCTGCCAAAAAAAAACTGTCATCAGCAAAGAGCAATTGTGACAACTCCCACTTTGTACCAGACAATTTATCTTTTAATCCCACACTTTCTCCCAACACCCTAGTGTTCCTTCTTTTACAACCCCATCTATAAATATGGTGACATCGCACTTCTTTGATAAAGTCTATTTTGACTGGGAAATAATCGTCTTCTCTCCAACATACTTATACATGAGCATCTATTTGTACGAAAACTGTATATTACTTTAAATAACCAATAACCTATTCTATACATTTGCCACATTGTTTTCATATCCAGCCTATTATATGCCTTTTCTAAATTCATAAATGCAACGAACAGGTCTTTCCCTTTAAGTATTGTTCACCTAAACGACTCACTTTGGTCTACACATCCCCAACCCTTCCTAAATCCTCCTCCCTCCTCTCCAATCCTATTTCCTGCCTTAACCCTCTCTCGTCAATAATTCTACTATACGCTTTACGCAGTATATTCAACAGGCTTACGTCCTTATAATTCTTACACTTTCTCTTGCCCCATGTTCCTTTGCACGAGGGAACTATGCATGTTCTCTGCCAATCCCCAAGTCCTCTTAGTCCTCTTATCTTTCAAGCATAGTGAACAAATACACCAGCCAGTCCCAAACTATATCTTCAAATGCTTCACTCTTTTAACAACTTTTAATAGGGCAAAATATTCCCGCCATCTTCCCAGTACCTCCACCTCCCCGTCTAACATCTTGTTTCTTGCGTTTTTAACAGACAAGTCCATTTGATCCCCAGGCTTTCTCAATTTATAAATCTCATTCCAAACTTACTCTTTACTTTCAACAAAATATGATGAAAGAGCTTCACCTACTCTCTCTCTCATTGGTTCTCTTCCTACATTTCTTTGCCACTCTTTTCACCTCAACTTCCATATTTCATTTCTACACTGTAAAAACTCTCATATGCTAAATTTTTACCTCCCGTACCACCCTATTTACCTCATCATTCCATCAATCATTCCTCTTCCCACCGTAAACGCTCTGCTGCTCACTCCATTTTCTTAGCACCGACTGTCTCCCACCAAAGTGGGGTGATAGCAAAGAAAGAAAACACCATCACTGAAATGACACTCCAAACTACTCCTAAGTGCAGGAACTCTGCTTCCTATTTCCCATCTCTGTTATTATTAATGTTGAATCGTTAAAGTTTGGGTAAGGTTTCATCCAATAAATCGGAGGGTGTCTTATATTCCTTGGATCAAGAGGTTTTTAATGTGTGTGTGTGTGTGTGTGTGTGTGTGTGTGTGTGTGTGTGAGAGAGAGAGAGAGAGAGAGACTAAATTCTTGGCTCTTGAACTGAAAAAAAAATCACAGATTCAGAGAAAGAAACAAACCGGAAAACTCAGAATGGCAAGAAACACAAGAGAATATTCCACACACACTGTAGTTTGATGACGGTCCAGGAGCCACCGAAACCTCTAATATTCCTCTCCAATGAATGACTTATTTAATACATATATTTATGGCATACGAAAAAATAAAATATATTCACAGATTCACGTAAGTAGAAGAAATTCTGGAAAATATTCTTCGCTATAATTATTACTATTAATTTTATTTTTATTATTTTTTTATTATTTTTTATATTATTATTATTATTAAGCCAGAAGAATTAATCAGAATTAATCGAAGGGTTTATATCTAATTTCTCGGATCAAGATCCCCTCAGGGGCTCAAAGTACTCCCCTTTCACCTTCCCAGCTCACCTGCCTTGAATGGGTATGCTGGGTATGCTGGGTATGCTGAGTATGCTGGGTATGCTGGGTATGCTGACCTTTACCCTCAGTCTTATGCTTGTATGCTTCCTATGTTTGAATAAGTGGGACCAGATTCTTGACCTTAATGTATTTACATGAGTCCCTCTGGTTGTGTGAATCCCTCTGGTTGTGTGAGTCCCTCTGGTTGTGAGAGTCCTTCTGGTTGAGTGAGTCCCACTGATTGTTTGAGTCCGTCTGGTTGAGTGAGTTCCACTGGTTCTGTGAGTCCCTCTGGTTGTGAGAATCCTTCTGGTTAAGTGAGTTCTTCTGGTTGAGTGAGTCCCAGTGGTTGTGCGAGTCCCTCTGGTTGTGATAATCAGTCTGGTTGAGTGAGTCCCTCTGGTTGTGCGAGTCCCTCTGGTTGTGAAAATCCTTCTGGTTGTGCGAATCCTGGTTGAGTCCCACTGGTTGTGTGAGTCCTTCTGGTTGTGAGAGTCCCTCTGGTTGTGCGAGTCCCTCTGGTTTTGAGAATCCTTCTGGTTAAGTGAGTCCTTCTGGTTGATTGAGTTCCACTGGTTGTGTGAGTTCCTCTGGTTGTGTGAGTCCCTCTGGTTGTGCGAGTCCCTCTGGCTGTGTGAGTCGCTCTGGCTGTGAGAGTCCCTCTGGTTGTGAGAGTCGCTCTGGTTGTATAGAAGTCTCCTTTATGGCATATTCATAAATCAGTGTGGCTTCTCCTTATGATGAAGGGCCAAGTACATGTAGCTTTTACAGACCTTTCTGCAAGGTCGTTACCGTTGAGGTACGGTGTCACATATTGAACGTAATTTACATAGA
>NC_091328.1:13949857-14027357 GCF_038502225.1 Cherax quadricarinatus
AGAAAGGGGTTTGGTTATAGGTAATACGTATTTTAAGAAAAAGAGGATAAGTATACAAGATATGATGTAGGGCGAAATGACAGTAGTTTGTTGGATTATGTATTGGTAGATAAAAGACTGTTGAGTAGACTTCAGGATGTACATGTTTATAGAGGGGCCACAGATATATCAGATCACTTTCTAGTTGTAGCTACACTGAGAGTAAAAGGTAGATGGGGTACAAGGAGAATAGAAGCATCAGGGAAGAGAGAGGTGAAGGTTTATAAACTAAAAGAGGAGGCAGTTAGGGTAAGATATAAACAGCTATTGGAGGATAGAAGGGCTAATGAGAGCATAAGCAATGGGGTCGAAGAGGTATGGGTAGGTTTAAAAATGTAGTGTTAGAGTGTTCAGCAGAAGTTTGTGGTTACAGGAAAGTGGGTGCGGGAGGGAAGAGGAGCGATTGGTGGAATGATGATGTAAAGAGAGCAGTAAGGGAGAAAAAGTTAGCATATGAGAAGTTTTTACAAAGTAGAAGTGATGCAAGGAGGGAAGAGTATATGGAGAAAAATAGAGGTTAAGAGAGTGGTGAAGCAATGTAAAAAGAGAGCAAATGAGAGAGTGGGTGAGATGTTATCAACAAATTTTGTTGAAAATAAGAAAAAGTTTTGGAGTGAGATTAACAAGTTAAGGAAGCCTAGAGAACAAATGGATTTGTCAGTTAAAAATAGAAGAGGAGAGTTATTAAATGGAGAGTTAGAGGTATTGGGAAGATGGAGGGAATATTTTGAGAAATTGTTAAATGTTGATGAAGATAGGGAAGCTGTGATTTCGTGTATAGGGCAAGGAGGAATAACATCTTGTAGGAGTGAGGAAGAGCCAGTTGTAAGTGTGGGGGAAGTTCTTGAGGCAGTAGGTAAAATGAAAGGGGGTAAGGCAGCTGGGATTGATGGGATAAAGATAGAAATGTTAAAAGCAAGTGGGGATATAGTTTTGAAGTGGTTGGTGCAATTATTTAATAAATGTATGGAAGAGGGTAAGGTACCTAGGGATTGGCAGAGAGCATGCATAGTTCCTTTGTATAAAGGCAAAGGGGACAAAAGAGAGTGCAAAAATTATAGGGGGATAAGTCTGTTGAGTATACCTGGTAAAGTGTCTGGTAGAGTTATTATTGAAAGAATTAAGAGTAAGACGGAGAATAGGATAGCAGATGAACAAGGAGGCTTTAGGAAAGGTAGGGGGTGTGTGGACCAGGTGTTTACAGTGAAACATATAAGTGAACAGTATTTAGATAAGGCTAAAGAGGTCTTTGTGGCATTTATGGATTTGGAAAGGCGTATGACAGGGTGGATAGGGGGGCAATGTGGCAGATGTTGCAGGTGTATGGTGTAGGAGGTAGGTTACTGAAAGCAGTGAAGAGTTTTTACGAGGATAGTGAGGCTCAAGTTAGAGTATGTAGGAAAGAGGGAAATTATTTCCCAGTAAAAGTAGGCCTTAGACAAGGATGTGTGATGTCACCATGGTTGTTTAATATATTTATAGATGGGGTTGTAAGAGAAGTAAATGCGAGGGTCTTGGCAAAAGGCGTGGAGTTAAAAGATAAAGAATCACACATAAAGTGGGAGTTGTCACAGTTGCTCTTTGCTGATGACACTGTGCTCTTGGGAGATTCTGAAGAGAAGTTGCAGAGATTGGTGGATGAATTTGGTAGGGCGTGCAAAAGAAGAAAATTAAAAGTGAATACAGGAAAGAGTAAGGTTATGAGGATAACAAAAAGATTAGGTGATGAAAGATTGGATATCAGATTGGAGGGAGAGAGTATGGAGGAGGTGAATGTATTCAGATATTTGGGAGTGGACGTGTCAGCGGATGGGTCTATGAAAGATGAGGTGAATCATAGAACTGATGAGGGGAAAAGGGTGAGTGGTGCACTTAGGAATCTGTGGAGACAAAGAACTTTGTCCTTGGAGGCAAAGAGGGGAATGTATGAGAGTATAGTTTTACCAGCGCTCTTATATGGGTGTGAAGCATGGGTGATGAATGTTGCAGCGAGGAGAAGGCTGGAGGCAGTGGAGATGTCATGTCTGAGGGCAATGTGTGGTGTGAATATAATGCAGAGAATTCGTAGTTTGGAAGTTAGGAGGATGTGCGGGATTACCAAAACTGTTGTCCAGAGGGCTGAGGAAGGGTTGTTGAGGTGGTTCGGACATGTAGAGAGAATGGAGCGAAACAGAGTGACTTCAAGAGTGTATCAGTCTGTAGTGGAAGGAAGGCGGGGTAGGGGTCGGCCTAGGAAAGGTTGGAGGGAGGGGGTAAAGGAGGTTTTGTGTGCGAGGGGCTTGGATTTCCAGCAGGCATGTGTGAGCGTGTTTGATAGGAGTGAATGGAGACAAATGGTTTTTAATACTTGACGTGCTGTTGGAGTGTGAGCAAAGTAACATTTATGAAGGGGTTCAGGGAAACCGGCAGGCCGGACTTGAGTCCTGGAGATGGGAAGTACAGTGCCTGCACTCTGAAGGAGGGGTGTTAATGTTGCAGTTTAAAAACTGTAGTGTAAAGCACCCTTCTGGCAAGACAGTGATGGAGTGAAAGATGGTGAAAGTTTTTCTTTTTCGGGCCACCCTGCCTTGGTGGGAATCGGCCAGTGTCATAAAATATATATATATATATATATATATATATATATATATATATATATATATATATATAATATATATATATATATATATATATATATATATATATATATATATATATATATATATATATATATACATATATATATATATATATATATGTATATATATATATATATATATATATATATATATATATATATATATATATATATATATATATATCGTGTCGAATAGGTAAAATTGGTTAGTTAACAAGAACTCTTTTAAAATTAAGGCCTTTCTAAAACTTTCTTATGTTAATGTAAAAAATATTAATTTTGTACCAAAAGAACCTTAGAAAACTTACCTAACCTTATTATAACAAGCACAATTTAATTTAGCCTAATCCAACTAAATATATAAGTTTATATTAATTTAATAATAAACACAGTGAAATATATTTTTTTCGTTAGGTTCAGAATGATTTTTGCTAAATTATTGCATACACAAATGATAGCTCTAGGCCTTTCGTGTTGCATTCAATACGAAAGGCCTGGAGCTAGAACGGCTCTAGGTAGAGCCGTTCCCCTGAGCAAATCTACCTGGAGTTCCTACTTATTTCTGCAACGTTGCAAGCTCCTGAAGAATTGTTTATTGCAACAGTTAAGGCCTAGAGCTATAATTCAACTTACCCTGTGGTTGTTTGCCTATAATATATATTCTCTTTTCATTCCTTTCTTCATTCATTCTAATATTCATAGCTTCTATATTTTCCTCCTTTTTATCTTCCACTCTGCTTAACCTTCTTCCCTTCCTTGCTTCCTCTCTTCCACATTATCTTTCTGCCATTCCTCCCACACTGTCTACCCTTCCTTTCACACTATGTACTCTTCCTTCCTTCCTTCCACACTATCTACTCTTTCTTCCATCCTTCCACACTGTCTACCCTTTCTTCCTTCCATACTGTCTACCCTTTCTTTCTTCCTTCTTGCCCCACTCATCACTCTTTCTTCCTCCACTTACCGTCCTTTCCTGCCTGCCTGCCTGTCTCTCTCTCTCACTCCTTCCTTCCTTTTTTCCTCCCCTCTCTGCCCTCCCTCAGGGAGGTGTTTTCAGAGGGTGGCAGTGTTATTCTCAGCACCACACTGTAAACTCAAGAAGCCATTTTAGGGAGATTTAGCGACCTTCTTAATCCCGTGATTCAGGGTACCACTCTACCCTCCCTAACCACCCTATTAGCGGGATTTAAATTGAGATCGGTGGAGGATTTACAGAGAGGAGGAGGAGGGAGGAAGACAGAGGGAAGGGGAGAAAGGAAGGGAAAGAGAAAAAGAGACTGCATGTGGGTGTGGGTGTGTACTCACCTATTTGTGTTTGCAGGGGTCGATTCATAGCTCCTGGCCCCGCCTCTTCGCTGATTGCTACTAGGTCCTCTCTCTCCCTGCCCCATGAGCTTTATCATACCTCGCCTTAAAACTATGTATGGTTCCCGCCTCCACTACGTCACTTTCTAGGCTATTCCACGGCCTGACAACTCTATGACTGAAGTGTGTGTGTGTACTTACCTAATTGTGGTTGCAGGGGTCGAGACTCAGCTCCTGTGTGTGTGTGTGTGTGTGTGTGTGTGTGTGTGTGTGTGTGTGTGTGTGTGTGTGTGTGTGTGTGTGTGTAGGTGTGTAGGTGTGGGGGTGTATCCACCTATTTGTGGGTGCAGACGTCGATTCACAGCTCCTGGCCTCGCCTCTTTACTGGTTACTACTAGATCTACGGTCTCCCTGCTCCATGAGCTTTGACGTGTGTGTGCACTCACCTAATTGTGGTTGCAGGGGTCGAGACTCAGTTCCTGAGCGTTTTGCACTCACCTATATATAATTGCTCTCAAGTCTTCCGAGCATTTTGTACATCGTTATCGTGTCTCCTCTGGTTCTTTATCCCTCTAACACCGTCAAGTTCATTTGCTCTATAGTTCATCCCTCCTTAAAAAAAACTTATTGTTTCCAGTTTTTTTATATGTTTTTTTTTTTTAATATGAGTGTTTCAATCTGGTTCTGCGTACTTTACGATGGTCCTTACGAATATTGTGTCAAGGGTCGTCAATGACTCTTTGTTGACATTCCTTTACATCGCCCAGGTCTTCACTGACTTCCTTATGTTTTTTGTTTTTTTTTTGTGAGCTCTTCGTGTTCCTTATTCTCTCTGACCATTTTTCTATTGCTCTCTTCTTTCTTCTGGTGTTGCTGCGTTTCGGTTTTAGTTAGCTGCTTCATCATCCTCAAATTGCCACTCACCTTCTCTTCTCACACTTCCATGTTTATTTCTGTCTCTTTTGTTCACTACTCTCTTTCGTTTTCAATATTCTGTCCTTATCCTGTACGTCTTGTTTCTTTTCCTTTCTATGTCTATTGCTGAACCACAGGATCTGTCTTCTTACTCATGGAGTTTTAAGAATTTGTTCATGTGCAGTCATTGCAACGGTCCTATTATATTCTGAGTGAGTGATATCAGACTCACATTGGACTTCTTTTTTAAGAGAAGAATGCTATATGAACTTTTTTACATGTTAAACTGTGTGAGTATGAACTTCTCGTCATCCAGCACTCGGTACTCTATTTTATTCACTGACTTTCTTCCAGTTTCTTCTCCCACTGTACATTTTTCATTACTTCTCTCATCCCTTCATAGTTACCAATTCTGAAATCTGTTTTTTTCTCTTCCCCACCCCACCTGCTATGTTTCCTTTAGTGTTACTTTCACAGCGTATTTGAACTTCAATGCTATGTGGTCATTAGCATCCAGAAGCCTCTCGTATTCTATTTCACCTACATCAGATGCACTTATGATGAATACTAGATCGACCCTTGCAGGTTCATTTGTTTTATCTCTTGTGTCCCTGACATGCTGACACAAAACTTGCCATCAACCATTCCCTCTTCTGAGCCCTCCACGTTTCTGGTCTCCCATGTGGGTTAACCTTTTCTATTTTTCTGTGGTTGAAATCAGTTATACCCGTTATTATTGCTGCCTTTTCTATGGTGCCAACCATAACTTTATCTTCGTATTCTTGTATTTGTCTCTTGCTATTTGTGGTGGTCTGTAGATCACTGCTACTGCTACTACCACTACTACTACTTTGGGTCCCCCAGTCTTAATTGTGCCCACTGTGTAGTTATCTGACTCATTTATATTTAGCTTTTTCAGCTTTTCAAAATTCCGCTGATTTCTAAAGAGCAGTGCTATTTTTCTCCCTTGTGTCCTCTTTCTTCTCTCATTAAATCCATCCTTTCTGTTCCATTTACATAAGAGCCATCATTTCTAAGACCCTGGTCGTCTTTCAAGTCTTCACTCTTGTATATTCCATCTGAATTCGTGTATTATATAGTTTTCTCAGGTATGCCTTGGCTTGTAGTGTCCAAGCTTTCTTTTCTTTCTCCTTATATCAGGAGTTAAAGGAGTAGTTCTGGGATTGGAGTGTTCTTAAAGTGAAAGGGGTTAGAGTTATAGAGGAGAAGGAGGGAAGAGGGTGTGGGTTGCGTTGAATTATTGTTCTTTTAGAAGAAGAGGGAGATGTCTAGAAATAGGCCTGGTTGGGAATGTCTGAAGGCTGGGTGTTACTTCTTCTCCCTCCCATTTTCCCTTATTTTTCTCTTTTGTGACTAACGATAATTTAATTGCTGATAAATAAGGCACATGTGCAACGGTTAGGTATCTTTATTCCGAAACGTTTCGTCTACACAGTAGGCTTCTCCATTTGAGTACAGAGAAGGCAGCAGAAGCAGTAGAGATGTAGAGACGATGTAATCAGTCTTTACATCTGATTACATCGTCTCTACAGCTTCTGCTGCCTCCTACTGTGTCATGTAGGAGGCAGCCTACTATATAGGCGAAACGTTTCGGAATAAAATTACCCGACTGTTGCACACGTGTCTTACTTATTAATTTGTCAATATTGTTTACTATTATCATACTCAATTCACCTGATGTATCTTTGTGTATCAAACTCAATTTTCTGATGTATCTTTATTTATGTATACTTGACAATATCTCGCTGTTCTCCTCAAGAATGCTTTCTGTTTCAAGATCCTGTTTCAAATTATACATGAATGGTATACAATACAGACAAGATGAAAATTAAACACATGTGCAACATCTGGGTATCTTTAATTGCACATGTTTCTAATTGTCATCCTGTTTCAAGTTACTTGTGACCAGAGGTTTAGTCTGACTGGACATTACTTTGCTCCCGGGTATACTTCCCGATTCTCTGAAAATCTTCATCTCTCCCCTAATTTATCCTTCCCTCCTACGCATCCACTGATCGCTGCATAATGTTCCTCCTCCATCCATCTCCTTCCTGACCTACTAACACCTACCTCCGGCCTGTCGACCTTCAGTGACCCCACCTCTTTCTTTGTCCGGTGTCACCGGTTCCCTTGCGCGCTCTCTCTCTCTCTCTCTCTCTCTCTCACACACACACACACACACACACACACACACATACATACACTCTCTTATCACCTCTTGTGCCTCCCCCATCGTTACTTCCTGAATCCTCTACTCCTGCTTTTCCCTGCATTATCATTGCCCCTTCCACCCTTTCCTCATCTCACGCCAGAGAATCGTGGAGATTTTCCAGTGTGTGTGGGGGAGGGGGGAAAAGACTGAGAGGTGTGTGTGTTTCCCAGTGGTGAAGAATTAATGTGACTTTTGTTTATATTTTCCAGTGGTGTGATATGAGACTACTGTTATTGTATCTTACAGTGGTGTAACATACACGACTAATGTTACAATATGTCTTAGTCTGAAGTTCATGTGTGTCTGTATGTATATATTCACCTGAGTATAATCTGTGCCTTCAAATATATGTATTTACCAGAAGCAAATATATATACGTATATATATATTTATAAAAACATCTATATCCAGCACCATGCACCATGCTTCCAGTTAACTTGGAAATGATTGTGTCGATGCATGGACTATTTAGAGGCATATGTTATGGAAAAACAATGTGAAATTAATGTTAACGAGGGAGTGACCAGTCAGTGCATCCACCCCCACGTCACGGGGGTGGGTGGAAGAGGTGGGATGTGTAACTCGATGGTGAGTGAACACATTGGTTCAGCAGTGCCCATACCCACATTGTTCATAGTGTACATGGGAAACAAATAAAGTTATGTGTATTGTAAGACAGTGTGAACAATATATAGTGTGAAAGTCCATGTGTATTGCACTCCCCGGGATAACCCCACTCAACAACCTGCGCCTCCCCACCTAATTCCCAGGGGAAGTTTTCCCCTTCCTCTCCCAGCCCCTCAAACTCCACCAGGCCACCACAGTCAAGTTCACTACCTTCCACGCACCATACCCACCCAGCATGTCATATTCCAAATCTATTGTCTAGTCTAGCAGATGGATGCCAACCAGGAGGAAGCAAGCAGCCAGGGAAATGGCACGGCTGGCAATACTAGGAGAGGCAAGTGTCGGTCATGCTTACAGCTTCGTTGTCTCAACTCTAATGGTTTCCTCCGCAAACACGGTAGTTGCCTGGTTCAGGATGTCTTCCTGTGGAAAGTGATGATCCAGAGCCACCTCAGGCACCTGAACCCTCTCCAACAGATTTCATCTCATCAGACAATCTCTTGGAAGCAGTTAAAGCAACAGGTACGAGGACACACACACATATTCCCAAAGCAGCCCGTCCACACGCAGCTGGAAAACTTACAGACCTCCTGAAAAAAGTAAACGATGGTTCCACTATCTAAAATGCTCCACCAACCATCAAGGCATGGCACAACTTGCTACTTTTTGGCAATGTCTGCTTAGCTGTGCCGGAAAGAAGGGGAAAGAGGCTAGCCTCAATGATAATTAAATCCTTAAGAGATTTTCCTAGAGTTGATAACCTCATTCGCCTTCCCCGTCAACACAAAAAAGGGAGAGGCAGAACCCCCACTCACTCTACTGACAGTGAAAAAGTCAGAGTCCAGGTGAGCAAGAAAATTGAAGAGGGCAACACAGTAGGGGCAATCAGAATTATTACCAGTGAAGATACAGTTGCTCCCAGGGATGCTGACACGGCTGAAGCACTTGGAGGAAAGCACCCTGCCAGGGAAACCAGTGGCACCAACAGTTCCAACACCTCTGTCCCCAGTATGGAACCATTGATTGTGGAAGACTCAGACATTTACAAAGCAATAATGTCGTTCCCATCTGGCTCTGCTGGGGGTTACACTGGAATAAGGCCACAGCATTTAAAGGAAATGGTTAATCCAGTTATTGGGGAAATGGCAGAGATACTGCTTTCAGAGATCACAAGGTTCGTCAACAATTCCTTGGCTGGTCTGATTCCTGATGAAATTAGACCTTTCTTTTTTGGTGCAACACTTTGTGCACTTAAAAAGAAGGATGGAGGAATTCGGCCAATTGCAGTAGGCAACACGTTACGCCGCCTCATATCCAAAGCTGCTGTCCGAAGAATTCGTGCACAGGCAGCCATGATGCTTCAACCAAACCAGCTTGGCTTTGGGGTCTCTCAAGGAAGTGAAGCAGCGGTTCATGCAACAAGGGCGTATATCAACAACCTGCCTGAGGACAATGCAGTGGTAAAATTAGATTTCAAGAATGCATTCAATCTCCTGAAAAGAGACGTGGTATTAGCAGCAGTACAAGAACATTTCCCTGGTCTCTTCCCTTTTGTTTCAGCTGGGTATAGCAAGGAATCAATGCTTCTCTTTGGAGAGCATGAAATCACATCATCGGAGGGTGTCCAACAAGGAGATCCTCTTGCACCATTTCTCTTCTGTATAGCAGTTAGGGAAATCACAGTCAGACTGACCAGCGAGCTAAACATCTGGTTCCTAGATGATGGCACACTAGCAGGTACAAAGGAGTCCCTCCTACATGACCTTACACAGGTAATGACACGGGGACAGGAAATGGGTCTCATCCTGAATCCATCCAAATGTGAAATCATCTCAGTCAGTCAACAAGTGATAAATGCAGTAAGATCAAAACTACCAGGAGCAGCAGTCATTGCCCCCACAAATAGTGTCTTGCTAGGAGCACCTCTGGGAAGCAATGCCATTGACACAATTCTCAGGAAGAAATTGGAAGAGTTAAGGAGAATGGAACAACGAATAGGCAATCTTGACACCCACGATGCCTTGTACCTTCTCACAAAGTGCTTGAGTCTGCCCAGGTTGACATATTTCCTAAGATGTGCACCTTCATATGGTAACCCTATACTGCACGAATATGACAGTATTCTGAGGCAGATTTTTACGAAAGTACCTAACCTTACTCTAGAAGACGGGCAGTGGAACCAAGCTACACTTCCAGTCAGACTAGGAGGCATTGGTGTCCGCAAGTCATCACAGATTGCGTTACCTGCTTTTCTGTCCTCGTGTATTGCATCCAGAGGGCTTGTAGCAGCGATTCTCCCTGAACATCTTAGGGACAAGATTGGAGTCCAGGACCAAAAATTCATTGACGGAGCAATGATCTGGGATAATCTAACGGGCTCTGAAACCAGACCTGCTCCCCCCAACAACTACAAACAATCGCACTGGGATGGTCCAACAGTGGAAAATATAGCCTCAACAATGCTTCAGTGTGTGTCAGGGAAGGATAGAGCCCGCCTCCTGGCAGTGAGAGCCCCTCATGCAGGGGAATTTCTGTTGGCTATTCCCAACTCCAGCCTTGGCACACGCCTCGACCCACAGACCATCCGCATCGGTGTTGCCCTTCGACTTGCCGCCCCTATTCTCTTCGAACACAGGTGTATTTGTGGCAGTGAAGCAGCAGACCGATTCGGGTACCATGGTCTTGTGTGCCGTAAATCCGAGGGAAAGATTGCAAGACATGAGGAGGTTAATAACATTATCAAGAGGAGCCTCACAACAGCTGGATGCCCAGCAGTAAGGGAGCCACCCCAACTATGCAGATCTGATGGCAGCCAGAAGCGTCCAGATGGTATCACCCTTCAAGCCTGGACAGATGGGAAGCAGGTGGTGTGGGACTATACATGTGCATCTACCTTGGCTGATACCTATCTCCAATACACCAGGGAGGAAAGAGGGGCAGCTGCCAGCTTCAGGGAGTCCCAAAAGTCTAGAAAATATGGAGAACTTGCCCATCATTATATGTTTGTTCCTATAGGCTCAGAGACCCTTGGCTCATGGGGAAAGAGTGCATCTAAATTCCTTAAGGAGCTGGGAAAAAGACTCATCAGGGTAACTAGGGATCCCAGGGCAGCTAGTTTTCTGTTCCAGCGGCTCAGTGCGGCTGTTCAAAGGGGTAATGCCTGCTGTATTTTGGGCACATGCCCCAGCTCTGAGGAGCTGGATGAGATTTTCGCCTTATAATCGGTGATACACACCTAACAACATGTACCTTATATGCCACCTTTATATCAACAATGTATCTCCTAAATCTTCTGTACCATATTATGTAATAAAATATTCCTATTGATTAAAAAAAATATATTAAAAGATGGGGTGGTAGGGGAAGTGGAATATTCAAACGGCTTCAGGAAGAAATCCAAATATTCTTCCTTGAAGCCTTTTTATCCACTTCTCCGAGGTTGTGGGTCCTACAATTTACACCAGAGGTGGACCCCATCCTATATATATATATATATACATATATATATATATATATATATATATATATATATATATATATATATATATATATATATATATATATATATATATACGTGTAAGTATATCTTCCACTGAGATTTACTTATAAATGTATATCTGGCTTTAGTAATGTTTACCTATATCTGTATACCTGGAATCACATCTCTGTGCAGGTATACCAGTGCCTGTATACCTGGAATCATGTGTGTAGCTATACTTGTGTCTCCAGGTATGCCTGTACCACCAGGTATACCTGTGCCTCCAGGCATACCTTCATCTGCACTGAATGTTAATTAAAGGGACGGGATTAAATCAAAGGTAAAGATGAAAGGATCAGCCAGCGCTTGATAACACCAGGAAAGAATACATCCTCCTCTTCCTCATCCTTTTCTCCCTCCTCCTCTTCCTCTTCTCTTCAACTTCCTCATTTTCTTCCTCTTCCTCCTCCCTCTCCTTTCTTTCCCCCTTCTCTCCTCCTCTTCCCTTTCCCTTTACTTCTTAATTTCCCCCTCCCCTCTTCCTCCTCCTCCTCTCTCTCTCTCTCTCTCTCTCTCTCTCTCTCTCTCTCTCTCTCTCCTTCTCCCTCTCCTCCTCCTCCACCTCCTCATTCTTCTCTTTCTTACGTTTTTCTTCCAGACCTCCAATAATACTATCCTCTTATCATCCTCCCCCCCCCCCCCACTTTCCCTTTTCTAATACATTTTCTGAATTGGCATAGAGATATCCAGAAAGAGTCTCAGTCTCCCTCCCTCCCCCCCCCTCTCTCTCTCTCCCTCTCTCCCCTCTCTCTCTCTCACTCAGTGACTACGAATATCCAGATGATACTCAAGTGAATATTTCTCCTTGATGAGACCTACTTTGTCCTGATTGCTTTCAATATCGCTCAATTATTATTTCCGTTCATTTCGAAAATTCTCGTTTTATACCCGTTTTTTTTAAGTGCTATCGATACGTTTTTTTAGCGTAAGTGCCGCTGGGATTTTATACAGAGTTAATTTGTGGGGCGATGGAGAAATTTCAATATTCCCAGCAGGCTGTCACATAATGAGGAGAGGGAGGAGTGGTACTGCCACTCGGAGATCAGCCAGGTTTTGAGGACCATAATAATAATAGTGTATAATACCGACAGGTTGGGCGATTAAGACAAATTTGCAATACTTCGATATCTTCATTTCTGAGAAGTTGACATGATGACGTCTTAGATCGAGAACAAGAAGCTGGAAGAGGCTGAGGGACTGACCACCTTAAAACTGCTACTGCAAGGTTGATGGACTGATATCATCATCTTGACCTATCCACAGCTTCTGCTGTCTCCAATTTAAGTTACCTCTGTATTCGACTGAAGAAGCCTACTGAGTAGGAGAAAAATATCGGAAACAAAAATAACAAAGTTTTGAACATGTGTCTCATTCATCAAAGTTGTGAGATGAGAAAGATAAACAGAAATGAAACAACGGACTAAATAGTGCACACAAAACTGTGGAAGACCAGGTGTAGTAGTAACAGTGAGCTACAACCAGGAATACGAGGCTAACAAAGCAACAGTTAACACCATAACGAAAGCAGCAGGAATCCATATGACCTAAACACCGAATCACGAGACATTTCAACACAAATAATTGACTATAAAAAGTGGGATCCAAATAGTTGACTAGATATATAAAGAGTTAAGTTGATGGAGGCAGTGTTGGAAAACCGCATCAGTCAGAATGTTGAGTACACAAGGAAAGAAGAGGGATTGAGTCAGCAAGACTGCAGCAAGCATTCACACTGAGTGTATCTGATGAAGGCAAACTAGAATGCCAGAGGCCTTTGGGTGTTAGCGACCATACAGCATTGAACTTCAAATGCCTTGTAGAAGTAAACATCGAGGAAAGAGTAGCCTGAGAAAAGTATGCAGGGAGGAGAGAACTGCTGTCTGCAGCAAGAACTGGAAGGGATACAATGAGGTGAGGGAGGCAGAAGAGATTTTCACAGGAGGATGATGATGATTAGAAAACAAAAAAGAGAGCCCGTGGTTTAACCACATATGCAAGGTGTGGAAAACAAAGAGACTTGGAACAATTGTTGAAAAACTACAGCAAGTGAAGAACGGGGGAAGATGAAGAAGCGAGAAACGAATATACGAAGGAGATAAGAGAATCTGAGCAGGAATTCTCTATTAAAAATAAAGGATAATATCGAAAAGAAAATTAAAGGTTTAGTTATTTACGCAGGAAGAAGTAAGCATAATAGAGAAATAAAACCGTAAGTACTACACAGCTGCGTCAGAACTAAGATGACAGTAAAACACCAAGAAGAAAAGATGAAAGGGGAAGAGGGTGAGTTGACGAGACACAAGGAAACCTTCGTAGAGCTGAACATGTGAATTAATAAGTGTTCTTACTGGCAACAAGGGCAACACCAGCGTCAAAGAGAAAGTCTACACCAGCCAATATTGGACACCACACACACAACACATGAAGAGATGGAGAAAAAAAGGCTGAATGAGTCTGATGCATCAAAGGTGATGGTTCCTGACAAAGTATCACTCTGGATTCTGCGAGAGAGAGCAACACCACCACCATTTTTTAAACTGCATGCCAAACTCTGCAGGACAAACGTCAGAGATCTGTAGTCAGATAATGTAGTCTCAATATTTAAGAAATGAAAGAGGCAGGAAGCACTAAACTACAAACCAGGATCACTGACATGCATAACAGTTGTATCATGTATTCTGTAGAAATTATTACTATTATTATTATATTATTATTATTATTATTATTATTATTATTATTATTATTATTATTATTATATAGGGTAATGAAAAAAGATAATGAAAAAAGAGAGTAGAGGAGTATTTGGAAAGTGGTTTAATAAAAACCAATTTGGGTTTAGGGACGGCGAATCCTGCTGCATAACCTCGCTGTTGTTCTGTAGCAAGGAGAGAGGGATGGGTGGACCGTGTATTTTTTGACGGTGAGACACTGTACCTCCCAAGAAAGTAGGACAACACGAGTAGCAGGTTAGAATAACAGGAAGTACACTTGTTCATCTAAGCGCACTTTATCAAGAGATAATGAGTGAGTGATTATCAGAGTAAAGGTGTCAGAATAACCAAGTGTAAAACAAAGTTCGACACAGGTCGGTCCTGGGAATGATAGTTTCTGATACTGTATATGTGAATAAAATATCAGTAGAGATATTCAGATGATCCCTGATCGCAGGTGTGAAATTAATAAAGATAATATACACCAAGGTTGCAAATGAGCTTTGACAAAGTGCAGGACTGGTCAGACTAAGAAGCTTCTGTTGTAATTCAACCCAAGCAGTTACAAGGTAATGAAAATTAAGGGAGAAGACCGGAAACTGAGTACAGTCTCAGAGGACAAAGACCGCAAACCTCACTCAAGTAGAAAGACCACGGGGCGCCTAGCATATATAACAACATTTTTACTTGTACAAGGTATATAGTCCTGGCTGACATCAGTGACATATTACTATATAGAAAGTCGCTTGTTATGTAGAGCATTTCGGCCAAATTATATGGTCAGTTTTGTCCCAGGATGCGACCCACACCAGTCGACTAACACCCAGGTATCCATTTTACTGATGGGGAACATAGACAACCGGTTTAAAGAAACACGCACAATGTTTCTACCCAAGCCGGGAATCGAACTCGGACACTCGCCGTGTGAAGCGAGAGCTTTAGCCACCAGGCCACAGGGCACTTTATCACCAGAGGACGTACCTTAACGGAATACCTCATGCAGTAAAGGCTCGTCCGGCGAAAACAAGATTAATTTCTGTATTCTGAAAATGCAGCACCAGCATGGAACCCAAACGTAATAAAGAATGTCAAGAAACTGGAAAAAATGTCAAGGTTTGCAACAAGACTAGCCCTAAAGCTAAGGAAAATTATTTTTAAGGATAGAGTGAAGGAACTGAACTGATAATATCTGAGGATAAAACATCCAGGAGGATTTTGCAGGGTGGACAGGGACAGACTGTACAATAGGCGAGAAACAGGTACTCAAGGGCAGGGGTGAAGTTAAAGACACAGATGAGTCACGGAGATGTCAGGAAGTGGAATGGCCTGGAGGAGAAAACAGTGAAGGCACAGTTCATACATAGTTTTAAGAAGAGGTATGACAGAACCCACGAGGTTAGGAAGGGAGTCTGTCAAACGGCAACATAAGAGGTAAGGCCAAGAGCTGAGACCCGACCCTTACAACTACACAGGGAGTTAAAATACACACACACACACACACAGCCACAGAGTTATCAGGAAGTGGAATAATCTGGAGAGTGATGGAGTGGAGGCAGGATCCATACATAGCTTTAAGAAGAGATACAATAAAGCTCAAGGAGTAGGGAGAGAGTGGACCTAGTAGCGACCAGTGAAGAGGCTGGGCCAGGAGCTGTGAACTGACCCCTGCTACCACAAACAGATAAGAAATAGGTAAGAAAAAATAGGTAAGCGCACACACTATGGCCCTGTCAGTTTCTCTCTCTCTCTCTCTCTCTCTCTCTGTGTTTTCCTTGCATTTTCGGTCGGTCTCCAGCAAACTTATTCCCAGCGTCGCTGGAAACACTACTAGCGGAGTCACATTGGTATTCTGAGAGCGCTGAGGCTCATCCACGATTGATTCTCCAAATGTCCAGGGTACGAGAGTGCCCGAGCTTACTCATGTCTAGCACCATCTTACTCATGTCTAGGACATCTTACTATGTGTAAAACGATCTTACTAGTCTCTAGGGCGATCTTGCAATCTCTAGGACGATCTTGCAATGTCTAAGACGATCTTGCAATGTCTAGCACGATCTTACTTGTGTCTAGCACGATCCTACCTGTGTCTAGCACGAACTTACCTGAGTCTAGCACGAACTTACCCGAGTCTAGCACGATCTTACTTGTGTCTAGCACGATCTTACTTGTGTCTAGCACGTCCTTACTTGTGTTGAGCACGATCTTACTTGTGTCTAGCACGTCCTTACTTGTGTCTAGCACGATCTTGTGTCTAGCACGATCTTGTGTCTAGCACGATCTTGTGTCTAGCACGATCTTGTGTCTAGCACGATCTTGTGTCTAGCACGATCTTGTGTCTAGCACGATCTTGTGTCTAGTACGATCTTGTGTCTAGCACGATCTTACTTGTGTCTAGCACGATCTTGTGTCTAGCACGATCTCACTTGTGTCTAGCACGATCTTACTTGTATGTAGCACGATCTTACTTGTGTCTAGCACAACCTTACTTGTGTCTAGCACGATCTTACCTGTGTCTAGCACGATCTTGTGTCTAGCACGATCTTACTTGTGTCTAGCAAGACCTTACCTGTGTCTAGCACGATCTTACCTGTGTCTAGCACGATCTTACCTGTGTCTAGCACGATCTTACCTGTGTCTAGCACGACCTTACCTGTTTCTAGCACGACCTTACCTGTGTCTAGCACGATCTTACCTGTGTCTAGCACGATCTTACCTGTGTCTAGCACGATCTTACTTGTGTCTAGCACGATCTTACTTGTGTCTAGCACGATCTTACTTGTGTCTAGCACGATCTTACTTGTGTCTAGCACGATCTTACTTGTGTCTAGCACGATCTTACTTGTGTCTAGCACGATCTTACTTGTGTCTAGCACGATCTTACTTGTGTCTAGCACGATCTTACTTGTGTCTAGCACGATCTTACTTGTGTCTAGCACGATCTTACTTGTGTCTAGCACGATCTTACTTGTGTCTAGCACGATCTTACTTGTGTCTAGCACGTTCTTACTTGTGTCTAGCACGATCTTACTTGTGTCTAGCACGATCTTACTTGTGTCTAGCACGATCTTACTTGTGTCTAGCACGATCTTACTTGTGTCTAGCACGATCTTACTTGTGTCTAGCACGATCTTACTTGTGTCTAGCACGATCTTGTGTCTAGCACGATCTTACTTGTGTCTAGCACGATCTTACTTGTGTCTAGCACGATCTTGTGTCTAGCACGATCTTACTTGTGTCTAGCACGATCTTACTTGTGTCTAGCATGATCTTACTTGTGTCTAGCACGATCTTACTTGTGTCTAGCACGATCTTACTTGTGTCTAGCACGATCTTACTTGTGTCTAGCACGATCTTACTTGTGTCTAGCATGATCTTACTTGTGTCTAGCACGATCTTACTTGTGTCTAGCACGATCTTACTTGTGTCTAGCATGATCTTACTTGTGTCTAGCACGATCTTACTTGTGTCTAGCACGATCTTACTTGTGTCTAGCACGATCTTACTTGTGTCTAGCACGAGCTTACTTGTGTCTAGCACGTTCTTACTTGTGTCTAGCATGATCTTACTTGTGTCTAGCATGATCTTACTTGTGTCTAGCATGATCTTACTTGTGTCTAGCATGATCTTACTTGTGTCTAGCACGTTCTTACTTGTGTCTAGCATGATCTTACTTGTGTCTAGCATGATCTTACTTGTGTCTAGCATGATCTTACTTGTGTCTAGCATGATCTTACTTGTGTCTAGCATGATCTTACTTGTGTCTAGCATGATCTTACTTGTGTCTAGCACGATCTTACTTGTGTCTAGCACGATCTTACTTGTGTCTAGCACGATCTTACTTGTGTCTAGCATGATCTTGTGTCTAGTACGACTCTCTTTGTTACACTCTTCCATTTATTTTTACTTCACGCCTTTCTCACTTCCTCCTCGTCTCATCTGTCCCCTCTCCTTCTTACTTCCTACCCTCCCTTCTTTCCTTCCTCTCCTTCCCTTCCTTGCTTCCTTCCTTCCTCTCCTTCCCTTCTTACCTTCCACCCTTTATTTCCTTCATTCCTTTCTCCTTTTCTTATGTCCCGGTCTTGCTTCCTTCCTTCCGTCTTCCCTTCCTTCGCTCTTACCTTCCTACTTTTTTCCGGTTGTTCCTTCTCTTTGTTCTTTCTTTACTTTCTGTCTCTCTCTCTTATCTTCCCTCCCTCCCTTCATTACTTCCTATCTCCCTTCACTCCCTTCCGTCCCTCCTTCCAAAGCACCTCCCCTCCTCGCTTCCTTCTTCCATCGTTCCCTCCCTCCCCACTCACCCTCCCTCATCACCCCACCATTCTCCCGCCCCCTCCCTCCCCCTACAAGGGAGAACACGGAGGCTGGGGCTGGGTTACTGAGGCCAGACACACACACACTCTCAAAAGGTTTTCGATAAGGGAAAGAACTATTATCATTCTTTAATTAATCAATGGTCGATAATCAATAGCCCTCTGGCGGTCCCCGACCAAACTGGCCCCTGCCTCCCCTCACTCCTAACCTCTCCTACCCTTCCTCATCACCTGATTTTGTCCATTTCCTTTCCTCCTTTTTCCCTTCTCCCTTCTTTCTTTCTCTCTCTCTCTCTCTCTCTCTCTCTCTCTCTCTCTCTCTCTCTCTCTCTCTCTCTCTCCCTACACTCATCTCTCTGGCTCGTCGACAGTGTAAAATGGCCCCGGGGAAATCTACAGAATTTAATCCATGGGAAATGCGTCATAATTTGTTTACTAATAATGCCATGTGCACTTTAAAATGTTGCCTGGAGAGACAATTCTTACGCGTGAGGCCAGCAGTAACAGTCTGTTAGATCAGCCCATGATCCACCGAGGGATGGGGGAGACCGGTCATGGACCGTGTCGAGGGGATGGAGATAAATGGTATAAAATACCGACACGATGTAAAAAATAAACACAAATACAGGATAATGTGATTATTATCAATAAAGGATCGCATTTTTTATTTTTTTGTACGACTCTACCTATATAGGAACTCCATATAAATAAAGGGACCTAAACTTTGGAAGTTCCGTCCAGAATATGGAAAGAGTTTCCCTTCAGACTCCAGCTTCACACAGTCAAACTCCCGAGTACAGTTATAGAGGCCAGAACGTTGTGTAGCTTTAAAAATAGGTTGGATAAATACATGAGTGGATGTGGGTGGGTGTGAGTTGGACCTGATAGCTTGTGCTACCAGGTCGGTTGCCGTGTTCCTCCCTTAAGTCAATGTGACCTGACCTGACTAGGTTGGGTGCATTGGCTTAAGCCGGTAGGAGACTTGGACCTGCCTCGCATGGGCCAGTAGGCCTTCTGCAGTGTTCCTTCGTTCTTATGTTATGTTCTTAAAAACTCCCAGAAAAAAACTGCCTCGACCATTGCTTGAATAAATTATGTTTAAGTCTCAAGTATCAGCAGCAACTCTGCAAATGTGAATCATGTTAGCATTAATGCTGATGGAGAAATGGCATGGTGATACACACAAGACTTGGAAAAGTACACTGATGTACAAAGATACCCAGATGTTGCACATGCGCCTAATTTCCACATAATGTTTTTCGGCCCTAATTCGTCTCATTTTCCACGACGTCAACTGCAGGTCCTTTGGCGTCATATCTTCAGTTTCTTTCATAACACAACGATATACCTGTTATTTTTTTCAGTGTACATAAATGGTATACAATACTTAATGTACAGGTCAGATCATTTATTAAAGGAAACGTTTCTCCAAGAGTGCCTTCTTCCGTATTAGGACTGAAGAAGCCACTCGTGGCGAAACGTTTCCCTTTAATAAATGTCCTGAACTGTACATAAATGTCTTCATCCATGTTAATGCTGATACTCACACTATCATCAATCTGTTTCAAAATATTCGTTAATCGTAAGGGCGTTCCACCTCATTATTCAGCACTACAATCCTACACCAAACTGTTACACAAGATCTCAAAGCGACACGAATCATAACTCAGATTCTTACAGTATGAGAAGTGTCAAATATTGCAAACCAGAGTATTCTAGTACCTGGAATATACCTGGAGTATACCTGCAGAGGGTTTCGGGGGTCAACGCCCCCGCGGCCCGGTTGTGTCCAGGCCTCGGTCACAGAGTTACAAGTTAATATTAAGGCTGCCCGAAATGCTGTGCATAACTTAGAGGTTGTATACTGTATTATACTTCACAGAAATCAAGTTGGCTCTTGCTTTGTCAAAACATCGTGCTTAGAGTCTCTGTTGTGGCTAACGGTGTCCGGGAAAAAATTAAAGAAAATAAGTCAAAATTTTGGGTAGGGAAAAAAGTCACCGGAAAAAAGTCACAGGAATAAAGTCACATTTTATTTAAATACCATAAACAATTAAAGTAATAAGGCAAAATGTTTTAAATCAGTTATTAAATGACAGTAAATGACATGTATACGATGAATATATATATATATATATATATATATATATATATATATATATATATATATATATATATATATATATATATATATATATATATATATATATATATATATATATTATAATGGCATTACACATATCTAAAAAGGTCGTTTTATTCAGTTTCTTAAGCAAAGAAAGACAATAAAACAAAAACATTAAAATCAGTCATTTACTGACAACACCTGACATGCAGAGGCTAAAAACATCTTACTTAACATCCTGCCATTTCATGTACGTACTATGTTCACTGTTAGGTTACGTTAGCTTTTTACTGTGACTTATTTTCCTGTGACTTTTTTCCACTGACTTTTTTCCCTGTGACTTTTCTCCACTGTGACTTTTCTCCACTGTGACTTTTTTTCCCTTTGACTTTTTTTCCCTTTGACTTTTCTTGTGACTTTTTCATCGACTTCTTTCCCCTGGATCCGTGGCTGACACAAACCTCCCCAGAGAGAACACTTTCTTAATTGGAATACAAGTTATTAGCCTCTGCAGTGCCGTGGCCGAGCGCTCGACTCGTAACTACAGATCTACCTGACCACGGGGTATAATTACCACGGCTTAATTTTCCCCCGCAAGACAGCTGTGCCAACCAAACTTAACTGCCTGTAAAAACAACCTATTGTAACCTATATGGCTGCATGGCACAGCGCTGGGCCTACCACCCTCCTTCTTTTGTTTACTTATAGAAACCCGTTCATTAAGACATATATGAATATATGAAAGAAGGAGCACTACAGCAGGCCTACTGCCCCATGCAGTACTCCAAGTCCTTTACCGGCCTAAGCTACTGGCCCAAGCTAGTCAGGTCTAGGTCACAACTCTATTATCTACACAGCCATGAGGGGTATGAGAATCTATGTTCCATGAAAACTTATCAGGCTGTGGGATGAGTTGGGCCACAGACAGTGGTAACCGGCAGAACCATGTCATAATACCAGTTGTAAAATCATCCTATTGTAACCTCTGCAAGTTATGTGACTGAAAGATACAGCATAGGGCCTGCCACAGTCATGACTCACGGTTCCAGGTCCCTTCCATTCTACTATATATATATATATATATATATATATATATATATATATATATATATATATATATATATATATATATATAAATAATGTCGAGCCGAATAGGCAGAACTTGCGATCTTGGCTTAAATAGCAACGCTCATCTTGCCATATAGGACAAGCAAAAATTTGTGTATGCAATAATTTCGCCAAAATCATTCTGAACCTAACGATAAAAAATATATTTCACTGTGTTTGTTTAGTATTAAATTATTGTAAACAAATCTAAAATATATTTAGTTAGGTTAGGCTAAAATAAATTTTTCTTGTCATAATGTTAGGTAAGTTTTCTAAGATTCTTTTGGTGCAAAATTATAAATTTTTACATCAACATTAATGAAAAAAATATATATCTTTAAACGTATAAGAGAAAATTTCAGAAAGGACTTAATTTTAAATGAGTTCTTGCTAATTGACCAGTTTTACATATTCGGCACGACATATATATATATATATATATATATATATATATATATATATATATATATATATATATATATATATATATATATATATATATATTATTGTACCCACTAGCACAGTGTTGTTATTGATATATATGTAGATGAGCCATGGAAATTCTCTTTTTTTATTTCTCTTTCGTTTTCCATCTCCCAGAGTTGTTACAGGTAGTACCACCTGAGGAGCCAGGTAGGTCAGGTGGGTCAGGTAGGTCAGGTGGGTCAGGTAGGTCAGGTGGGTGAGGCAGGTCAGGTGAGGCAGGTGAGTCAGGTGAGTCAGGTAGGTCAGGTGGGGCAGGTGAGTCAGGTGGGTCAGGTATCCATCATTCCTTTCGCAAATATATTGCTTAGTATTTATTTTTTCCTTGCCACTTGAGAGTTGCCAGCTTGTGTTTTGTTTCTGGTCCGTGCGTTACCTTATCCCTCCCCTCTCCTCCACTCCCCTTCCCTCCCCCCTTCTTCCCCTCTCCCCTTGGTGGGGCGTCAGGTGGTGTTTGTGTGCGTGAGCAGCAGTCACAAAACTGCATGCTGGGAGTACTGTCATGTGGGAATAGGGAGGAGGAAAGAGAGGGGAGGAAGAGAAGGGCGGGAGAGGGGAGGAAGAGTGGGGAGGAAGAGAAAGAAGGGCGGGAGAGGGGAGGAAGAAAAGGAAGGGCGGGAGAGGGGAGGAAGAGAAGGGCGGGAGAGGAGAGGAAGAGTGGGGAGGAAGAGAAGGAAAGGCGGGAGAGGGGAGGAAGAGAAGGAAAGGCGGGAGAGGGGAGGAAGAGTGGGGAGGAAGAGTGGGGAGGAAGAGTGGGGAGGAAGAGAAGGAAGGGCTGGAGAGGGGAGGAAGAGTGGGGAGGAAGAGAAGGAAAGGTGGGAGAGGGGAGGAAGATTGGGGAGGAAGAAAAGGAAGGGCGGGAGAGGGGAGGAAGAGAAGGGCGGGAGAGGAGAGGAAGAGTGGGGAGGAAGAGAAGGAAGGGCGGAAGAGGGGAGGAAGAGTGGGGAGGAAGAGAAGGAAAGGTGGGAGAGGGGAGGAAGAGTGGGGAGGAAGAGTGGGGAGGAAGAGAAGGAAGGGCTGGAGAGGGGAGGAAGAGTGGGGAGGAAGAGAAGGAAGGGCGAGAGAGGGGAGGAAGAGTGGGGAGGGCGGGAGAGGGGAGGAAGAGTGGAGAGGGCGGGAGAGGGGAGGAAGAGTGGGGAGGGCGGGAGAGGGGAGGAATAGTGGGGAGGGCGGGAGAGGGGAGGAAGAGTGGGGAGGGCGGGAGAGGGGAGGGAGAGTGGGGAGGGCGGGAGAGGGGAGGAAGAGTGGGGAGGGCGGGAGAGGGGAGGAAGAGTGGGGAGGGCGGGAGAGGGGAGGAAGAGTGGGGAGGGCGGGAGAGGGGAGGAAGAGTGGGGAGGGCGGGAGAGGGGAGGAAGAGTGGGGAGGGCGGGAGAGGGGAGGAAGAGTGGGGAGGGTGGGAGAGGGGAGGAAGAGTGGGGAGGGCGGGAGAGGGGAGGAAGAGTGGGGAGGGCAAGAGAGGGGGGAAGAGTGGGGAGGGCGGGAGAGGGGAGGAAGAGTGGAGAGGGCGGGAGAGGGGAGGAAGAGTGGGGAGGGCGGGAGAGGGGAGGAAGAGTGGGGAGGGCGGGAGAGGGGAGGAAGAGTGGGGAGGGCGGGAGAGAGGAGGAAGAGTGGGGAGGGCGGGAGAGGGGAGGAAGAGTGGGGAGGGCAGGAGAGGGGAGGGAGGAAGAGTGGGGAGGGCGGGAGAGGGGAGGAAGAGTGGGGAGGGCGGTGGGGAGGGCGGGAGAGGGGGAGGAAGAGAGGGGAGGGAGGAAGAGTGGGGAGGGCGGGAGAGGGGAGGAAGAGTGGGGAGGGGGAGAGGGGAGGGAGGAAGAGTGAGGGAGGAAGAGTGGGGAGGGCGGTAGAGGGGAGGGAGGAAGAGTGGGGAGGGCGGGAGAGGGGAGGGAGGAAGAGTGGGGAGGGTGGGAGAGGGGAGGGAGGAAGAGTGGGGAGGGCGGGAGAGGGGAGGAAGAGTGGGGAGGGCGGGAGAGGGGAGGAAGAGTGGGGAGGGCGGGAGAGGGGAGGAAGAGTGGGGAGGGCGGGAGAGGGGAGGAAGAGTGGGGAGGGCGGGAGAGGGGAGGAAGAGTGGGGAGGGCGGGAGAGGGGAGGAAGAGTGGGGAGGGCGGGAGAGGGGAGGAAGAGTGGGGAGGGCGGGAGAGGGGAGGAAGAGTGGGGAGGGCGGGAGAGGGGAGGAAGAGTGGGGAGGGCGGGAGAGGGGAGGAAGAGTGGAGAGGGCGGGAGAGGGGAGGAAGAGTGGGGAGGGCGGGAGAGGGGAGGAAGAGTGGGGAGGGCGGGAGAGGGGAGGAAGAGTGGGGAGGGCGGGAGAGGGGAGGAAGAGTGGGGAGGGCGGGAGAGGGGAGGAAGAGTGGGGAGGGCGGGAGAGGGGAGGAAGAGTGGGGAGGGCGGGAGAGGGGAGGAAGAGTGGGGAGGGCGGGAGAGGGGAGGAAGAGTGGGGAGGGCGGGAGAGGGGAGGAAGAGTGGCGAGGGCGGGAGAGGGGAGGAAGAGTGGGGAGGGCGGGAGAGGGGAGGAAGAGTGGGGAGGGCGGGAGAGGGGAGGAAGAGTGGAGAGGGCGGGAGAGGGGAGGAAGAGTGGGGAGGGCGGGAGAGGGGAGGAAGAGTGGAGAGGGCGGGAGAGGGGAGGAAGAGTGGGGAGGGCGGGAGAGGGGAGGAAGAGTGGAGAGGGCGGGAGAGGGGAGGAAGAGTGGGGAGGGCGAGAGAGGGGAGGAAGAGTGGGGAGGGCGGGAGAGGGGAGGAAGAGTGGGGAGGGCGGGAGAGGGGAGGAAGTAAGAATTGTATCTTGTGTTTTCTTATTTATGCTTAATCCCGTGTATTGTTTGTCTGGATGGTGCTGCACACGGTGGTGTGATGGTGCAGCACACGGTGGTGTGATGGTGCTGCACACGGTGGTGTGATGGTGCTGCACACGGTGGTGTGATGGTGCTGCACACGGTGGTGTGATGGTGCTGCACACGGTGGTGTGATGGTGCTGCACACGGTGGTGTGATGGTGCTGCACACGGTGGTGTGATGGTGCTGCACACGGTGGTGTGATGGTGCAGCACACGGTGGTGTGATGGTGCTGCACACGGTGGTGTGATGGTGCAGCACACGGTGGTGTGATGGTGCAGCACACGGTAGTGTGATGGTGCAGCACACGGTGGTGTGATGGTGCTGCACACGGTGGTGTGATGGTGCAGCACACGGTGGTGTGATGGTGCTGCACACGGTGGTGTGATGGTGCTGCACACGGTGGTGTGATGGTGCAGCACACGGTGGTGTGATGGTGCTGCACACGGTGGTGTGATGGTGCAGCACACGGTGGTGTGATGGTGCAGCACACGGTGGTGTGATGGTGCAGCACACGGTGGTGTGATGGTGCTGCACACGGTGGTGTGATGGTGCAGCACACGGTGGTGTGATGGTGCAGCACACGGTGGTGTGATGGTGCAGCACACGGTGGTGTGATGGTGCAGCACACGGTGGTGTGATGGTGCAGCACACGGTGGTGTGATGGTGCAGCACACGGTGGTGTGATGGTGCTGCACACGGTGGTGTGATGGTGCAGCACACGGTGGTGTGATGGTGCTGCACACGGTGGTGTGATGGTGCAGCACACGGTGGTGTGATGGTGCTGCACACGGTGGTGTGATGGTGCAGCACACGGTGGTGTGATGGTGCTGCACACGGTGGTGTGATGGTGCAGCACACGGTGGTGTGATGGTGCAGCACACGGTGGTGTGATGGTGCTGCACACGGTGGTGTGATGGTGCTGCACACGGTGGTGTGATGGTGCAGCACACGGTGGTGTGATGGTGCAGCACACGGTGGTGTGATGGTGCTGCACACGGTGGTGTGATGGTGCTGCACACGGTGGTGTGATGGTGCAGCACACGGTGGTGTGATGGTCCAGCACACGGTGGTGTGATGGTGCACACGGTGGTGTGATGGTGCTGCACACTGCACACGGTGGTGTGATGGTGCACACGGTGGTGTGAGCACACGGTGCACACGGTGGTCTGATGGTGCTGCACACGGTGGTGTGATGGTGCTGCACACGGTGGTGTGATGGTGCAGCACACGGTGGTGTGATGGTGCTGCACACGGTGGTGTGATGGTGCTGCACACGGTGGTGTGATGGTGCTGCACACGGTGGTGTGATGGTGCAGCACACGGTGGTGTGATGGTGCTGCACACGGTGGTGTGATGGTGCAGCACACGGTGGTGTGATGGTGCTGCACACGGTGGTGTGATGGTGCAGCACACGGTGGTGTGATGGTGCAGCACACGGTGGTGTGATGGTGCTGCACACGGTGGTGTGATGGTGCTGCACACGGTGGTGTGATGGTGCAGCACACGGTGGTGTGATGGTGCTGCACACGGTGGTGTGATGGTGCAGCACACGGTGGTGTGATGGTGCTGCACACGGTGGTGTGATGGTGCAGCACACGGTGGTGTGATGGTTCAGCACACGGTGGTGTGATGGTGCAGCACACGGTGGTGTGATGGTGCTGCACACGGTGGTGTGATTGTTCAGCACACGGTGGTGTGATGGTGCTGCACACGGTGGTGTGATGGTGCTGTACACGGTGGTGTGATGGTGCTGCACACGGTGGTGTGATGGTGCAGCACACGGTGGTGTGATGGTGCTGCACACGGTGGTGTGATGGTGCAGCACACGGTGGTGTGATGGTGCTGCACACGGTGGTGTGATGGTGCAGCACACGGTGGTGTGATGGTTCAGCACACGGTGGTGTGATGGTGCAGCACACGGTGGTGTGATGGTGCAGCACACGGTGGTGTGATGGTGCAGCACACGGTGGTGTGATGGTGCAGCACACGGTGGTGTGATGGTGCTGCACACGGTGGTGTGATGGTGCTGCACACGGTGGTGTGATGGTGCGGTGGTGTGATGGTGCAGCACACGGTGGTGTGATGGTGCTGCACACGGTGGTGTGATGGTGCTGCACACGGTGGTGTGATGGTGCAGCACACGGTGGTGTGATGGTGCAGCACACGGTGGTGTGATGGTGCAGCACACGGTGGTGTGATGGTGCAGCACATGTGATGGTGCAGCACACGGGGGTGTGATGGTGCAGCACACGGTGGTGTGATAGTGCAGCACACGGTGGTGTGATGGTGCAGCACACGGTGGTGTGATGGTGCAGCACACGGTGGTGTGATGGTTCAGCACACGGTGGTGTGATGGTGCAGCACACGGTGGTGTGATGGTGCAGCACACGGTGGTGTGATGGTTCAGCACACGGTGGTGTGATGGTGCAGCACACGGTGGTATGATGGTTCAGCCCACGGTGGTGTGATGGTGCTGCACACGGTGGTGTGATGGTGCAGCACACGGTGGTGTGATGGTGCAGCACACGGTGGTGTGATGGTGCAGCACACGGTGGTGTGATGGTGCAGCACACGGTGGTGTGATGGTGCAGCACACAGTGGTATGATGGTTCAGCACACGGTGGTGTGATGGTGCAGCACACGGTGGTGTGATGGTTCAGCACACGGTGGTGTGATGGTGCAGCACACGGTGGTGTGATGGTGCTGCACACGGTGGTGTGATGGTTCAGCACACGGTGGTGTGATGGTGCTGCACACGGTGGTGTGATGGTGCAGCACACGGTGGTATGATGGTTCAGCACACGGTGGTGTGATGGTGCAGCACACGGTGGTGTGATGGTTCAGCACACGGTGGTGTGATGGTGCTGCACACGGTGATGTGATGGTGCAGCACACGGTGGTATGATGGTTCAGCACACGGTGGTGTGATGGTGCAGCACACGGTGGTATGATGGTTCAGCACACGGTGGTGTGATGGTGCTGCACACGGTGGTGTGATGGTGCAGCACACGGTGGTGTGATGGTTCAGCACACGGTGGTGTGATGGTGCAGCACACGGTGGTATGATGGTTCAGCACACGGTGTTGTGATGGTGCTGCACACGGTGGTGTGATGGTGCAGCACACGGTAGTGTGATGGTGATGAACACGGTGGTGTTGACCCTGGGTTGAACCAGGTCTATGCTGTGTTGACCCTGGGTTGAACCTGGTTTAGGTAGACCCTAGGTTGAACAGGGTCTAGGTTGTGTTGACCCTGGGTTGAACCTAATCTACGCTGTGTTGACATTGGGTTGAACCTGGTCTAGGCTGTGTTGACCCTGGGTTGAACCTGGTTTAGGTTGACCCTAGGTTGAACCGGGTCTAGGTTGTGTTGACCCTGGGTTAAACCTGATCTACGCTGTATTGACATTGGGTTGAACCCGGTCTAGGCTGTGTTGACCCTGGGTTGAACCTGGCCTAGACTGTGTTGACCGTGGGTTGAGCCTGGTCTAGGCTGTGTTGACCCTGGGTTGAACCTGGTTTAGGTTAACCCTAGGTTGAACCCGGTCTAGGCTGTATTGACCCTGGGTTAAACCTGGTCTAGGCTGTTGACCCTGGGTTGAGCCCGGTCTAGACTGTATTGACCCTGGGTTGAACCTGGTCTAGTCTGTGTTGACCCTGGGTTGAACCCAGCTTAGGCTGTTGACCCTGGGTTGAACCCGGTCTAGGCTGCGTTGACCCTAGTCTAGGCTATGTTGACCCTGGGTTGAACCTGATCACCTGATCTATGCTGTGTTGACCCTGGGTTGAACATGGTCTAGGCTGTGTTGACCCTGGGTTGAACCTGATCCAGGCTGTGTTGACCCTGGGTTGAACCTGGTCTAGGCTGATCCTAACTGTCAGTGTCAGCTTCCCTGTCAGTATCAGCGTCAGCTTCCTCTCCAAAAACATCACTCCCATCTCCTTTTATACTATTAAGAGTTAGTTAATACAGAAACTGGACAATTGTATATAGTATTTCTGTAGTCTGTTTCAATAAATTACCGTGAATACACAAACGATTTTTAATTTTCTCATTTATCATGCGTCCATAATTCCCCTTTCTGTATAAATTATCATTTATCCTAAAGTTACTTACTTATATTTATTAAACTCTATATGATTGTTATTTCCTTTACCCTAAGTGGATACTACACTGGAGGCCTTGCAACTCCGTTCCTGAGAGTAGTGTTAGTGTAGTGGGTGGCGAGTGACGGTATTACTGGATAATTATGCCTAGACCTCAACTTGTAGGGATCCACACCTGCAGTTTGATACCTGCCACTCTCGTCTCCACACCTCCCACCCTTGTCTCCACACCTCCCACTCTCGTCTCCACACCTGCCACCTTCGTCTCCACACCTGCCACCTCGTCTCCACAACTGCAACCAACGTCTCCACACCTGCCACCAACGTCTCCACACCTGCCACCCCCGTCTCCACACCTGCCACCCCCGTCTCCACACCTGCCACCCCCGTCTCCACAACTGCCACCAACGTCTCCACACCTCCCACCCTCGTCTCCACACCTCCCACCCCCGTCACCACACCTGCCACCCCCGTCTCCACACCTGCCACCAACGTCTCCACACCTGCCACCAACGTCTCCACACCTGCCACCCTCGTCACCACTCTCCTCTTCACAACCCGGACAATAGCTTCTCCAAAGTCGAATGGGAAAGAGGGAGAGGGAAAAGAGTGAGATAAAAGAGAGGGGAGGGAAGAGGGGGAGGGAAGAGAGGGGAGGAAGAGAGGAAGGGGCGAGGAAAGGGGGTTCTTTGTGAGTTTAACAAAGTTTGTTTCCTCAGGTTATTGTTGTAGGATCCTTGCACTGCTCAGATGATTATAGAAAACGGTGTACAAGGGTCAAGAAAACGGTATAGAAAATGGTGTAAAAGGGGATAAGAAAATGGTATAGAAAACGGTTAACAAGAGAAAAGAAAATGTTAAATATAGAAAACGGTGAACAAGGGTTAAGTAAACGGTATAGAAAATTGTGTACAAGGGTGTTAAGAAAATGATTACAAAAAACCGAATCCGTATATGAACAGGAAAGATAATTGCTAGCCCACACACACAGACACACATACACAGACACACAGACACACAGACACACAGACACACAGACACACACACACACACACACACACACACACACACACACACACACACATGCGGCACCAGTTTGGAACCCACACCTAGCCAAGCACGTAAAGAAACTAGAGAAAGTGCAAAGGTTTGCAACAAGACTAGTCCCAGAGCTAAGAGGTATGTCCTATAAGGAGAGGTTAAGGGAAATCAACCTGACACTGGAGGACAGGAAAGATACGGGGAACATGATAACATACAAAATACTGAGAGGAATTGACAAGGTGGACAAAGACAGGATGTTCCAGAGATGGGACACGGCAACAAGAGGACACAGTTGGAAGTTGAAGACACAGATGATCACAGAGTAGTCAGGAAGTGGAATAGTTTGGGAAGCGATGTAGTGGAGGCAGAATCCATACATAGCTTTAAGCAGAGGTATGATAAAGCTCATGGTTCAGGGAGAGTGACCCAGTAGCGACCAGTGAAGAGGCGGGGTCAGGAGCTTGGACTCGACCCCTGCAACCTCAACTAGGTGAGTACAACTAGGCGAGTACACACACACACACACACACACACACACACACACACACACACACACACACACACACACACACACACACACAAAAGAGCTGCTACTCGACCCCTGTAACCACAAATAGGCGAGTACACAAAATCAAATTGGCATAAGCTAGGATAGATTTATGGAGATGGCTCCATGTCCCTGAAAATTCTAGACTGAGTGATGAAATTTTAAATGAAATTGTTAGTCAAAGGCAACATTACCAAATTTCAAGGCATCCTTTTTTTTTTTAGGGCCATTTCTTGTTTCTGGCCTATTGAGCACCGTCATACCTACACTTAAAACTGAGTATGGTTTTTTATCCTGTATCCTTATTACTTGTGTGTGTTTATCTTTCATCGATATAAGGTATACCATTAACACTAGGTATATCAGATTAACAAAAGGCACACCATTATCAACACAAAGTATATTATCAACAAAACGTATATCATTATCAACACAAAATATACACCACTATCAACACAGTACACCATTATCAACACAGTACACCATTATCAACACATTGCACCATTATCAACACAGTACACCATTATCAACACATTGCACCATTATCAACACAGTACACCATTATCAACACAGTACACCATTATCAACACAGTACACCATTAACAAAATGCACCATTATCAACACAGTACACCATTATCAACACAGTACACCATTATCAACACACTACACCATTATCAACACACTACACCATTATCAACACACTACACCATTATCAACACACTACACCATTAACAACACAGTACACCATTATCAACACAGTACACCATTAACAACACAGTGCACCATTATCAACACACAACACCATTATCAACACAGTACACCATTATCAACATACTACACCATTATCAACATAGTGCACCATTAACATTACAGTATACCATTATCAACACAGTGCACCATTAACAAAACAGTGCACCATTATCAACACAGTGAACCATTAACAACACAGTACACCATTATCAAAACAGTGCACCATTATCAACACAGTATACCATTATCAACACAGTGCACCATTAACAAAACAGTGCACCATTATCAACACAGTGAACCATTAACAACACAGTACACCATTATCAAAACAGTGCACCATTATCAACACAGTGCACCATTATCAACACAGTACACCATTAACAACACAGTACACCATTATCAACACAGTGCGCCATTAACAACACAGTGCGCCATTAACAACACAGTGCACCATTAACAACACAGTACATCATTAACAACACAGTACACCATTAACAACACAGTACACCATCAACAGTACACCATCAACACAGTACACAATCAACACAGTACACAATCAACACAGTACACAATCAACACAGTACACAATCAACACAGTACACAATCAACACAGTACACAATCAACACAGTACACAATCAACACAGTACACCATCAACACAGTACACCATCAACACAGTACACCATCAACACAGTACACCATCAACACAGTACACCATCAACACAGTACACCATCAACACAGTACACCATCAACACAGTACACCATCAACACAGTACACCATCAACACAGTACACCATGCAGTGAAGCATCAAGTATTGCAGCAAGCTCCTATTAAATCAACGAAGATTTGGTACTGTCTTATTATTTACGAAAAAATCTCTAGATAATGCAGATTTACTTCATATTTTATGAAACTGCCTAGAATGAAGTCTAATTTATCTTCTAACTTATACAATGATCTATTAAATAACAGTCTAACATTTATTTTTACATAATGATATTCATTACAGAGAGGATATGATGGAGGTCTCAACCAGATATTCTCCGGATGATCACTGGATCTTCAACGATATGAAGCTTCATATAGTTCCAGATGATGGAGCTGAACTCTTCTCCGGGCTGAGGGACTGACCACCTCATATCTCCAAGGTTGATGGGCTGATTACATCATCTTCATTCCATTACTACACCTGCTGCCTTTGTATGTGACTGATGAAGTCTACCATACTGTTGATGAAACGATTCAACAATAAAGATACTCACCTGTTACACATGTCTTAATCATCAACGTGTCGATATTTTATACCATTTTCAACATACCCAACATATATATTGTAAAGTTTGTAAGAGTGCAGGATTAAGCATCATCAACCCAAACTGGATTAGTTGGCCTTAAACTGGCAAAGTTGTAAAAAAAAAAATCAATACTCGACTCTGTGGCATTTTCCAGTAAAATGTCACTCTTGTTACACGATATATATAATTCTGACAAATGTCAACTCTGCTCAGTTTAAATTCCGGTGACATCACTAATAATAGAGGACATAAAAACAAAGAAAATATAGAAAAATTACAAAAAAATAATAGAGATAGAAATGAAATGATGAATCGGCAGAAACATGAGAGCAAGATTGACGGGCTGTTGGAGTGTGAGCAAATTGACATATAAGTGATTCAGGGAAAACTGGCTAGGTCTTGTATGTGGGAAGTTCAGTTCCTGCACTCTGAAGGTGAGGTGAGGGTTGTGCAGTTTGGAGAGTCATTTGAACTCTGATGTTTGCACACTTTTAGAAAGGCAGCTGTTGAATGAATCACGGTGAATACGTTTTTATTTTTTTTTTGGGGGGGGGCACCTTACCATCGTAGGAGACGGTCGTAGTGAGAAACAAAAAAGACAAGAAAATAAAGACAACATCTTGGATAAACATTGCAGCAAATTACGCGGAGAGTTTAAACGGAAAATCTAGACGACGAGTTTACTAAGAGAAGTGTCTGTCACTAGTGGACCTTTACTGCACAACACTGCAGTAAAGGTTTATCTAAATACAACTTTACTGCACTGTCGTGCAGTAAAGTTGCATTAGATGAAACACTGGTTTATGTTTAGGTGGAAAGAAGCATTGAGGCTGTGGTGGCCAGAAGTCGTTAAGGTTACCTGTACATGTGGCAGGTTTGTGTAGCAACTCTGAGAAGAGAAACAGTTTCAGGTGTGTGGGGAGGGGGATAAACACACTCAGGATCTTATCTACGAATTAAGACGGGTCATCGCAAGATTGGGACCCGTGCCAGGACTATGGTATTGGCGAACATTATACATACATACATCTACGAATTACAAGAGTATACAAGTACAAGAGAACAGGGCTAATACTAAGGTCATGTTTGAACAGTGTAAGAATGGTGTAACTGAAGTTGCTAGCATTTTACAAAATGTGCAGGATTTGGTGCATAATGAACCAGCCAAGGCTGTAGTTGAAATCGTCAGTGGTGTGTCAACAAGGTGGTAAGTTGACTTACAGCATGAGTGACGCTGTACTATATATTCCCCTCATCCAAACAAAATCTCAAAAACCTCAGTCTTATGTACCATAAGTTTTTTGAACATTTTGCTCCCAATAAAAAGTATAATAAACCCTGGCCAAAGGGCACAAAGTAACCAACAAATTAATATTTAAAGCAAGAGAAATACAGTACATTTCGGCCAACAACTGAAGCCCTCTTTAACAGGGTGTTGAAGAGAGCCTCACTTGTGGGTCGAAATGTACCACTATGCGGTTCCTAGCTCAGCCTCTCAGCAACCTTTCTTCGACCACAGGTTTTCTCTGTACTTCTTAAACATTCTCCTCACGTCTGGCATCTTTCTCTAACCTCACTGCTCTTTCCATCATCTCCTGGGTTGTCTTTCCCTCTACTTACCTCTCTGAGGGAACTTATCTCAGGATATTGTTCAGATTTCCATAGTCTTGGGCTCAGTCTTCCATTTTTCTCTTCAGTCACAGTTCTATGTAATCAAATGTTAACACTGTGTAAATACCTGCAACTAGGGAAATACCATAGTCAGTTTCCCCTAAAGCTGGTTCATTTAGGATAGATATCAAGTCTAACTTTGCCGGCTAACCTCCATCTCTCAGATATTTCACAAAGCTTTCCATTACGTTTTTAGTTCCCGTGAGAGGTCCCAGCTTTGCCCTCTTAAAGTAAAACAAAATCAAATTAAATTCTGAATAGATGGTTTCTGCATGCACCTGCTCTGTTTCTCTAGCTGTGGTTGTCGGTGTACCCCGTCATGTATCTCCCATAACCCCTTGAGTAATCTCAGCCACTAAGGGGACCCTGAGTATTCCCGTACGTTGTCCTTAATGACAGTCTCATCACTTGCAAAAACCAATAACGAACTAAGGGCCTCTTGGAGGGAGCCAAGCGGCATCTTGAGAATCCCTGGAGAAGGAAGAGGGGATAAACGAGACACTTGTGCAACATTTAGTTATCCTTTCCCTGGAAACGTTTAGCCAGTTAGTATCTTCATCAGTCCCAGTACAGAGAAGAACGGTGGAGTATGGGGAGGAGTTTGAGGTAATCAGCCCCTCAGCCTGGAGTCGATGTGTTCAGTCCATCAGTCTTGAGAAAAGTACAGCGGAGAAGTGGAAGACACGGGAAGTGAAGTACTGATTTTATCAAGATTGGTGGACTGAACACATCGACTCTAGGCTGGGGGACTGATTACCTCCTCGTCTTTCACCGTTCTTCTCTGTAATGGACTGAAGAAGCTATTGACTGGCGAAACGTTTCCGGAATAAAGATACCCAAATGTTGCACAAGTTTCTCATTTATCAACCATTAATACAAAGGAAGAGGGGGCAAGACGTTGCACCTCTCTTTCTCTCTCTCTCTCTCTCTCTCTCTCTCTCTCTCTCTCTCTCTCTCTCTCTCTCAATTTACACCTCAGGGAAATATTGTCATCTTGGTGAGTAGTGTTGGCTAGTGCATGGACGAGAAGTTTTCTGTGTTGAAGTGCATGTATTGTGTGCGGGTTTATGTAAGAGTGAAAATACTTAAGGAAAACACACACACACACATTCACACATGTCTGTATACACAAGCACTCACGCTTGTACACACACACACACACACACACACACACACACACACACACACACACACACACACACACACACACACACACACACAGTAGTTTCTTAAATAACCCGCACAGATTTAGAGCGAATCTTATCCCACAAACCTCCTGAGTTCTATGACAAAGTAACAGAGGTGAAGCAGGAGAAAGTGAGGATGGGTGAACTACATATTCTTGAACTTCCAGAAGGTATCTGATGTTGCACTTTACAATAGACTGGAACAAGCACTTGAGCAACAGTTATGAATAACAGGAAAGACACTGCAGTAGATCAAAGAGTGCCTTTATGGGAAGGAAAATAAGCGACTCTTTTCACACTTGTCTTACAGAACGATATTTCATTAATTTTTCTTCCTTGAGTTTTAAGAATGTAGACGCAGGCTGAGAAATGCTATTTTGATTTTTAACTATAAGACAGAGGTTAGTAAGTTTATTCAGGTATAGATACACATTACAAAAACAGTGGCACACAGCTCTTATTGTAGCACTCTTAAGTGGTGATATCCAAATTAATCCAGGACCTCAAACTATTGTGCAGAGGCAAAACAGACAGATAAATGACGGCGATAATGACGGTCTAGTAGCTAGGAATGATAACCTTAACTCCATATGTAATGCATACATAGGTCAATGTGAGACAATACAGCCATTATCATCTCAAACACTACCAAACAGGTGCATACACTGTACTAAAGTACGCATGAAAAACAGAAAAGGCACCTTATGTAAAATGTGTAAGGGGTGGGTGCATGATGGATGTATGTACAATTATAGCAACGGTGCCAGAATTCATTTTGTGTGTAACAAATGCACTTTGGCACAGTTACCCTTTAGCAGTGATGACATTGATTTACCTAATTTTAATACAAATGACCAATTGCCATATATTGATGATTATGAAAACAGGCCTTCACTTTATTCATGTCAATGCAAGATCACTTCTTCCTAAATTGGCAGAGATTAGGATTCTAGCTAACAAAATTAGGGCGGCAGTTATAACCATCTCTGAATCTTGGTTGGATGATACGGTGACTGACGACGAGGTCAAAATAGATGGTTACAATATAAAACGCTTAGATAGGAACAGAAAGGGTGGTGGAGTATGTGCCTACATTAGAAATGACTTAGCTTACAACCCAAGACCTGATTTAAATAGCAATAAACTGGAGATTCTATGGTTTGAAGTGCTGCTTCCTAAGACCAAACCCATCTTAGTAGGAGCTAGTTACCGCCCTCCTACCCAGGACCAGTTCTTAGAAGACTTTTCCGGAGTCTTGTCCGGAGTTGAAAACAATTGCGAGACAATAATACTGGGCGACTTCAATATCTGTTTTCAGCAGCAAAATAACGGGCTATGCAAAAGGTATAAGCAAATTCTAGGATTAAATAGTTACACTCAACTAATTAATACTCCAACCCGGATCACACAGTTCTCAGCCACCCTAATTGACCACATACTTTGTAACCGCTCTGAGAACATTAGTCAGTCAGGCGTCATTACCACAAGTCTTAGTGATCATTTTATCATTTACTGCACCAGGAAAATCACTAGGGATAGGATAGGCCTACACAGGACAATAAAAATGAGGTCAACTAGAAACTACAGTAAAGAAACACTGGTAAATAGGCTACACAATTGTGACTGGACAGAGATAACAAGTTGCACGGTGGTAAACGATGCCTGGGAAAAATTCAAAATAATGTTCACTACCATCCTTGATAATATTGCACCAGTTAAAGAGGTTAGGATTAAACGAAGAACTGAACCCTGGATGAATACTGAGATATTAGATAATATGAAATTCAGAGACCAGCTACTAAAAAGATTTAAAGCAAACAGACAGGATATTGCAGCACTAAATGAATTCCAAAGGGTGAGGAACAGAGTACAGAGACTTATAAAAGGAGCAAAGGCAAAGCACTACTGCTCAAAAATTGAAGAGTATAAGCATAACCCCAGAAAGCTCTGGCAACAACTAAAACAGTTGGGGTATAGCCATAAGCCAGTAGATAGGTCTAACATAGTACTCACTATCGATAATGAGGTATGCCACGAAACATCTAAGGTGGCAAATTGCTTTAATTCCTACTACACATCTGTTGCATCAACACTAGTAAGTAAACTACCAGCTGCATCAAAACCTTTAACACAGACTCTGATAAGTTTCAAACATACTATACCAATAAAGGGGTAACCCCAAACAGTTGTCAACTAGTAAGTGTATCTCATGACTTTATTCAAAAAGAACTAAGCAGGTTAAACCCAACTAAGAGCACAGGCCCTGATAACATCCCGTCTAAGTTCCTAAAAGATGGTGCTTCTGAACTGTCAATCCCTATTGCTCACATAATAAATCTATCAATCACCACTAATACCGTACCGGAGGGGTTCAAGGAGGCCAGAGTTACTCCTATCTTCAAGAAAAATAGTAGGTCTGATGTAAGCAACTATAGGCCTGTTAGTATACTCAGTATAATATCTAAAATTCTAGAGAGGGCGTTGTATTCTCAAGTAGTTAAGTACCTTAATGACAACAACATTCTCCATAGCTATCAATCGGGCTTTAGAAGATCCTGCTCAACCGACACCTCCCTTATTAATCTGATGGATTACCTGAGAACTGAAATGTCAAAGGGGAACCTCATAGGTATGGTAACCTTAGACCTGCAAAAGACCTTCGATATTGTCAACCACAATATATTATGTAATAAACTTCAAGCTATCGGTATAGGTTCTGTAGACTGGTTTAAGTCCTACCTTAGCAACAGGAGACAAGTAGTCAAAATCAACAAAACAGAATCAGAACCCCTGCCGATAACATGTGGAGTTCCCCAAGGTAGTATTCTGGGTCCCTTATTATTCTTATGTTATGTCAATGATATGCCTATCAGTGTCAAGTGCAAACTCCTACTGTATGCAGATGACAGTGCTCTGTTAGTGTCAGGTAAAGACCCACAAGATATTGCTAATGTTTTAACACTGGAACTGGAGTCCTGCAGCAAATGGTTAGTAGACAACAAACTATCATTACACCTAGGGAAAACTGAAGCCATTCTCTTTGGCACGAAACATAAACTGAGAAGGGTAAATAATTTTAATGTTCAATGTATTGGGGAGCCCATCACTTTGGTTTCATCAGTAAAATATTTGGGAATCCCCTTTGACCCATGCATGTCAGGAGAATTGATAGGGAACAGTGTAGTAAAGAAAGCGAATGCCAGACTGAAGTTCCTGTATAGACAAGCACAGTGTCTACCTACTGAGGCTCGCAGGACCCTATGTCTAGCCCTTATACAATGCCATATGGATTACGCTTGCTCTTCTTGGTACTCTGCCTTGACAAAAAAACTGAAAGATAGACTGCAAATCACCCAGAACAAAATCGTAAGATTCATCCTGGGGCTGGGACCAAGAGAACATGTAGGCCAGGATGAATTACAGCAGTTGGATATGCTGAATGTTGAAGACAGAGTAAAACAACTGAAGCTAAATCATGTTTATAAAATTGCTCACAAACAATGTCCAGAATATCTTGCTGTCAATTTTGTCAAGGTTGGGAACCAAAGCAATCATAGTACTAGGGGGAGAGAGCACAACTTTGTAGTACCCACAGTCATTGGACAGGCTTCAAACACCTTTTATTGTACAGCAATAAAGGAATGGAACAGACTGCCCGCACATGTCAAAGCCAGTCATAGCATGAACCAGTTCAAGAAGAGTGCCAAAAGGTGTCTGATGAATGTAGCTACAGAAAGGGAGGGGAATGATTTTCTATTTTTTAGCTAACATAGGTGTAAATTTTACCATATTCCTAGTAATGACCCTCGTATTGTAGATAGTCTTAATGACCCTCGTGTAGTAGATAGTCTTTTTAGTATGATAATAAGATGTTATCTTCATTGTAGAATAATAAGAAAATATTATAACCTTTATATTATAATAATAAGGTAAAAGGACCCCAATGGAAATAAGTCACTCTGTCTGACTTTTTTGGGTTATCCTAGGTTCTCTACACATGCTGCTATGTATGATAATTCTATGTAACTGTATTTGTGTATTACCTGGAGTTTACCTGGAGAGAGTTTCGGGGGTCAACGCCCCCGCGGCCCGGTCTGTGACCAGGCCTCCTGGTGGATCAGCGCCTGATCAACCAGGCTGTTGCTGCTGGCTGCACGCAAACCAACGTACGAGCCGCAGCCCGGCTGATCAGGAACTGACTTTAGGTGCTTGTCCAGTGCCAGCTTGAAGACTGCCAGGGGTCTGTTGGTAATCCCCCTTATGTGTGCTGGGAGGCAGTTGAACAGTCACGGGCTCCTGACACTTATTGTATGGTCTCTTAACGTGCTAGTGACACCCCTGCTTTTCATTGGGGGGATGGTGCATCGTCTGCCAAGTCTTCTGCTTTCGTAGTGAGTGATTTTCGTGTGCAAGTTCGGTACTAGTCCCTCTAGGATTTTCCAGGTGTATATAATCATGTATCTCTCCCTCCTGCGTTCCAGGGAATACAGGTTTAGAAACCTCAAGCGCTCCCAGTAGTTGAGGTGTTTTATCTCCGTTATGCGCGCCGTGAAAGTTCTCTGTACATTTTCTAGGTCGGCAATTTCACCTGCCTTGAAAGGTGCTGTTAGAGTGCAGCAATATTCCAGCCTAGATAGAACAAGTGACCTGAAGAGTGTCATCATGGGCTTGGCCTCCCTAGTTTTGAAGGTTCTCATTATCCATCCTGTCATTTTTCTAGCAGCTGCGATTGATACAATGTTATGGTCCTTGAAGGTGAGATCCTCCGACATAATCACTCCCAGGTCTTTGACGTTGGTGTTTCGCTCTATTTTGTGGCCAGAATTTGTTTTGTACTCTGATGAAGATTTAATTTCCTCATGTTTACCATATCTGAGTAATTGAAATTTCTCATCGTTGAACTTCATATTGTTTTCTGCAGCCCACTGAAAGATTTGGTTGATGTCCGCCTGGAGCCTTGCAGTGTCTGCAATGGAAGACACTGTCATGCAGATTCGGGTGTCATCTGCAAAGGAAGACACGGTGCTGTGGCTGACATCCTTGTCTATGTCGGATATGAGGATGAGGAACAAGATGGGAGCTAGTACTGTGCCTTGTAGAACAGAGCTTTTCACCTGCCTCGGACTTTACTCTGTTGACGACTACTCTCTGTGTTCTGTTAGTGAGGAAATTATAGATCCATCGACCGACTTTTCCTGTTATTCCTTTAGCACGCATTTTGTGCGCTATTACGCCATGGTCACACTTGTCGAAGGCTTTTGCAAAGTCGGTATATATTACATCTGCATTCTTTTTGTCTTCTAGTGCATTTAGGACCTTGTCGTAGTGATCCAATAGTTGAGACAGACAGGAGCGACCTGTTCTAAACCCATGTTGCCCTGGGTTGTGTAACTGATGGGTTTCTAGATGGGTGGTGATCTTGCTTCTTAGGACCCTTTCAAAGATTTTTATGATATGGGATGTTAGTGCTATTGGTCTGTAGTTCTTTGCTGTTGCTTTACTGCCCCCTTTGTGGAGTGGGGCTATATCTGTTGTTTTTAGTAACTGAGGGACCACCCCCGTGTCCATGCTCCCTCTCCATAGGATGGAAAAGGCTCGTGATAGGGGCTTCTTGCAGTTCTTGATGAACACAGAGTTCCATGAGTCTGGCCCTGGGGCAGAGTGCATGGGCATGTCATTTATCGCCTGTTCGAAGTCATTTGGCGTCAGGATAACATCGGATAGGCTTGTGTTAATCAAATTTTGTGGCTCTCTCATAAAAAATTCATTTTGATCTTCGACTCTCAGTCTGGTTAGCGGCTTGCTAAAAACTGAGTCATATTGGGACTTGAGTAGCTCACTCATTTCCTTGCTGTCATCTGTGTAGGACCCATCTTGTTTAAGTAGGGGCCCAATACTGGACGTTGTTCTCGATTTTGATTTGGCATAGGAGAAGAAATACTTTGGGTTTCTTTCGATTTCATTTATGGCTTTTAGTTCTTCCCGCGATTCCTGACTCCTAAAGGATTCTTTTCGCTTAAGTTCGATGCTTGCTATTTCTCTGACCAGTGTCTCCCTACGCATTTCAGATATATTGACCTCTTTTAGCCGCTCTGTTATTCTTTTCCGTCGCCTGTAAAGGGAGCGCCTGTCTCTTTCTATTTTACATCTACTCCTCCTTTTTCTTAGAGGAATAAGCCTTGTGCATACATCGAGTGCCACCGAGTTAATCTGTTCTAGGCATAAGTTGGGGTCTGTGTTGCTTAGTATATCTTCCCAGCTTATATCGGTTAGGACTTGGTTTACTTGGTCCCACTTTATGTTTTTGTTATTGAAGTTGAATTTGGTGAATGCTCCCTCGTGACTAGTCTCATTTTGTCGGTCTGGGGCTCCACGCATACATGTCTGAACCTCAATTATATTGTGATCTGAGTATATTGTTTTTGATATGGTGACATTTCTTATCAGATCATCATTGTTAGTGAAGATGAGGTCTAGTGTATTCTCCAGTCTAGTAGGCTCTATTATTTGCTGGTTTAAATTGAATTTTGTGCAGAGATTTAAAAGCTCGTGTGAGTGTGAGTTTTCATCAGAGCTGCCTCCTGGTGTTATTACTGCAACAATATTATTTGCTATATTCCTCCATTTTAGGTGCCTTAAGTTGAAATCCCCCAGGAGCAAGATGTTGGGTGCAGGAGCTGGAAAATTTTCCAGACAGTGGTCAATTTTTAACAGCTGTTCCTGGAATTGCTGGTATGTTGCATCCGGAGGCTTGTAGACTACCACAATGACTAGGTTTTGGTTCTCTACCTTTACTGCTAAAACTTCCACTACATCATTTGAGGCATTTAGCAGTTCTGTGCAAACAAGTGACTCTGCAATGTACAGGCCAACCCCCCCCTTTTGCCTGTTCACTCTGTCACATCTGTATAGGTTGTAACCTGGGATCCATATTTCGTTGTCCAAGTGATCCTTTATGTGGGTCTCAGTGAAAGCCGCGAACATTGCCTTTGCCTCTGCAAGCAGTCCACGGATGAAAGGTATTTTGTTGTTTGTTGCTGGCTTTAGACCCTGTATATTTGCAAAGAAGAATGTTATCGGACTGGTGGTATTGTTGGTACTGGGGGGGGGATTTTTTTTCCGGCATTAGTATCTGTATCTGTTGGTTTGGAGTGGAGGCCATAGACTGTGGTTCCACTCCAGGAATGACTGGATTTGGTGTACGATTTCTGCCATTTCCTGCCAGTTTTTTTTCCTTCCTGGCACCTGAATAAACTTACTTACTAATATTAATATAGTAACATAAATTATCACACATAGCAGCATATGTGTAGATTACCTAGGATAGCACCCCAAAAATCAGTGACTTATTTCCACTGGGGAAGAGAAGAGAGGTGAAGAAAAGAGTAGTGAGGCGAAGTTATATAGAGAAGACCAGGGCCAGGACCCGTCCTGGCAAACCTAACTGAACCTAAGGCGACGGAGGGAGAGGCGAGGCGAGACGAGACGAGAAGAAATCAGAGAGGAGAGGAGAGGGAGCAACAGCATCGAGGGACCTTTGTGTTGAGATCACTATCTGCCACGTCGCCTGCGGCCACCTAACAACCTCAGAACCAAACACTACCCTGAACGACACTGTACAATACTGTACGATGCCCTGTACCACACCCTGTACCACACACTGTACCACACCAGGTACGACACACTGTACCACCACATGTTCAATCTTTGGGTTCTCACACATAGAGGATTGCTTGAGCCTTATTTGAACCATTTTCTTACGGATCGCAAGAGGTTCCGAGTCTCATTGTATAGTGTCATTTCTGTTTCATCACTGTATAGTGTCAGTTCTGTTTCATCATTGTATGTCACTTTTGTTTCATCATTGTAGAGTGTTAGTTCTATAATGCTCGTTAGTGCACCATTGTGATGGGGCTCTCTTGCCAGCAAGTACACTAAAGTATTGTGAGACTGGTCGAGTGCTGTGGCGGTGGCAGCGTGCTGTGGCAGTGGCAGCGTGCTGTGGCAGTGGCAGCGTGCTGTGGCAGTGGCAGCGTGCTGTGGCAGTGGCAGCGTGCTGTGGCAGTGGCAGCGTGCTGTGGCAGTGGCAGCGTGCTGTGGCAGTGGCAGCGTGCTGTGGCAGTGGCAGCGTGCTGTGGCGGTGGCAGCGTGCTGTGGCACTGGCAGTGGTAGTGTGCTGTGACAGTGACAGTGGTAGCGTGTTGTGACAGTGGCAGCGTGCTGTGGCAGTGGTAGTGTGCTGTGACAGTGGCAGTGGTAGCGTGCTGTGACAGTGACAGCGTGCTGTGGCAGTGGTAGTGTGCTGTGACAGTGGCAGTGGTAGCGTGCTGTGACAGTGACAGTGGTAGCGTGCTGTGACAGTGGCAGCGTGCTGTGGCAGTGGCAGCGTGCTGTGGTAGTGGCAGCGTGCTGTGGCAGTGGCAGCGTGCTATGGCAGTGGTAGTGTGCTGTGACAGTGGCAGTGGTAGCGTGCTGTGACAGTGACAGTGGTAGCGTGCTGTGACAGTGGCAGCGTGCTGTGGCAGTGGCAGCGTGCTGTGGCAGTGGCAGCGTGCTATGGCAGTGGCAGCGTGCTATGGCAGTGGTAGTGTGCTGTGACAGTGGCAGTGGTAGCGTGCTGTGACAGTGGCAGTGGTAGCGTGCTGTGACAGTGACAGTGGTAGCGTGCTGTGACAGTGGCAGCGTGCTGTGGCAGTGGCAGCGTGCTGTGGCAGTGGCAGCGTGCTGTGGCAGTGGCAGCGTGCTATGGCAGTGGTAGTGTGCTGTGACAGTGGCAGTGGTAGCGTGCTGTGACAGTGACAGCGTGCTGTGGCAGTGGTAGTGTGCTGTGACAGTGGCAGTGGTAGCGTGCTGTGACAGTGACAGTGGTAGCGTGCTGTGACAGTGGCAGCGTGCTGTGGCAGTGGCAGCGTGCTGTGGCAGTGGCAGCGTGCTATGGCAGTGGTAGTGTGCTGTGACAGTGGCAGTGGTAGCGTGCTGTGACAGTGACAGTGGTAGCGTGCTGTGACAGTGGCAGCGTGCTGTGGCAGTGGCAGCGTGCTGTGACAGTGGCAGCGTGCTGTGACAGTGGCAGCGTGCTGTGACAGTGGCAGCGTGCTGTGGCAGTGGTAGCGTGCTGTGACAGTGGCAGCGTGCTGTGACAGTGGCAGCGTGCTGTGGCAGTGGCAGCGTGCTGTGGCAGTGGCAGTGTGCTGTGGCAGTGGTAGTGTGCTGTGACAGTGGCAGTGGTAGCGTGCTGTGACAGTGACAGTGGTAGCGTGCTGTGACAGTGGTAGCGTGCTGTGACAGTGGTAGCGTGCTGTGACAGTGGTTGCGTGCTGTGACAGTGGTTGCGTGCTGTGACAGTGGTTGTGTGCTGTGACAGTGGTTGCGTGCTGTGACAGTGGTTGCGTGCTGTGACAGTGGTTGCGTGCTGTGACAGTGGTTGCGTGCTGTGACAGTGGTAGCGTGCTGTGACCTTGGTAGCGTGCTGTGACAGTGGTTGCGTGCTGTGACAGTGGTAGCGTGCTGTGACAGTGGTAGCGTGCTGTGACTGTGGTTGCGTGCTGTGACAGTGGTTGCGTGCTGTGACAGTGGTTGCGTGCTGTGACAGTGGTTGCGTGCTGTGACAGTGGTTGCGTGCTGTGACAGTGGTTGCGTGCTGTGACAGTGGTTGCGTGCTGTGACAGTGGTTGCGTGCTGTGACAGTGGTTGCGTGCTGTGACAGTGGTTGCGTGCTGTGACCTTGGTAGCGTGCTGTGACAGTGGTTGCGTGCTGTGACAGTGGTTGCGTGCTGTGACAGTGGTTGCGTGCTGTGACAGTGGTAGCGTGCTGTGACAGTGGTTGCGTGCTGTGACAGTGGTTGCGTGCTGTGACAGTGGTTGCGTGCTGTGACAGTGGTTGTGTGCTGTGACAGTGGTTGCGTGCTGTGACAGTGGTTGCGTGCTGTGACAGTGGTTGCGTGCCGGAATGACTAATAGGCACGGAGGCCAGTCTTGTTTATATTATAAGAATGAGCATATAATTAATGTCTGGGGGGCCTGATCTGCGCCTGATGTCTGGCCTGATCTGCGCCTGATGTCTGGCCTGATCTGCGCCTGATGTCTGGCCTGATCTGCGCCTGATGTCTGGCCTGATCTGCGCCTGATGTCTGGCCTGATCTGCGCCTGATGTCTGGCCTGATCTGCGCCTGATGCCTGGCCTGCTTTGCGCCTGATGTCTGGCCTGATCTGCGCCTGATGTCTGGCCTGATCTGCGCCTGATGTCTGGCCTGATCTCCGCCTGATGTCTGGCCTGCTCTGCGCCTGGTGTCTCTCCTGATCTGCGCCTGGTGTCTGGTCTGATCTGCGACTGATGTCTGGCCTGATCTGCGCCTGGTGTCTGGTCTGATCTGCGCCTGTCCAGTCAGCGAAACGTCTTGCGAAGCGCTGAGCTCTAGTCCGGACCAAGTCCGCTAGATGGCAGCACAGCTGTGACCGTGGCAAGGCTCAAAATACGAGCTTACACTGTTTCATCGTCGTACAGTGTTAGTTTTTTGTTCCACCGTTGTACAGTGTACCGTGAGTGTCTCACGGTCAGCAAGTCATCCTGAAGTAGGCTTCGCAGTTGTCCCTAAGATTCCAAATTATCCTAAAAATTACAGAGGGTTATAAAGGCCACAGTCACAGCAACATAACTACCCAGCCACTGTGATTCTCTCTCTCTCTGTCTATCTATATCTATCTCCAGCAGCTGCTGTGTGTCGGGTAAACAAGCTAGTTGTATGATGCTCCATCTTAGTCTCAACTAAGAGCTCTTTGACAGGTTATTAAATGAGTGAAATTGTTTGGGTGCTGACACCTCAAGAGATCAATCTCCTCTTAGCTCATTTTTCTCTTGCTCGCCTTGCCACGAAGTTTCACTCAAGTTTCGTATTGACGTAAAAAACTGCGCATTAAAAAGATTTTCATATTTGAGGGAGAAAGGGAGAGAGAGAGAGAGAGAGAGAGAGAGAGAGAGAGAGAGAGAGAGAGAGAGAGAGAGAGAGAGAGAGAGAGAGAGAGAGAGAGAGAGATTAATAAAATGATAATAGAAGCAATAATGATCTTGAACGCGTTGTGAAGTTTGCATTAGACAGTCTTTTTTTTTTTCCAGAGTCAATAACATGGCGTCCCGCACCACGACTTTCACAAACATATATTCAGTTTGAAAAATTCACTAGCAAATATATTACTAACTCAACATTTTTCTTTAGGTCTCCAGCGACCTTCTTCCGCTGTGAGGATACTACAGCTGTTACCACGTGAACCATGCCTGGAGGGTGTACCTGGAGGGTATATCTGCGGTGTGTACTTGGAGGGTATACCTGCGGTGTGTACTTGGAGGGTATACCTGCGGTGTGTACTTGGAGGGTATACCTGCGGTGTGTACTTGGAGGGTATACCTGCGGTGTGTACTTGGAGGGTATACCTGCGGTGTGTACTTGGAGGGTATACCTGCGGTGTGTACTTGGAGGGTATACCTGCGGTGTGTACTTGGAGGGTATACCTGCGGTGTGTACTTGGAGGGTATACCTGCGGTGTGTACTTGGAGGGTATATCTGCGGTGTGTACTTGGAGGGTATACCTGCGGTGTGTACTTGGAGGGTATACCTGCGGTGTGCACTTGGAGGGTATACCTGCGGTGAGTACTTGGAGGCAATACCTGCGGTGTGAACTTGGAGGCAATACCTGCGGTGTGTACTTGGAGGGTATACCTGCGGTGTGTACTTGGTGGGTATACCTGCGGTGTGTACTTGGAGGGTATACTTGAAGGGTATACTTGCGGGGTATACCTGCAGGGTGTACCTGGAGGGTGCACCTGGAGGGCATACCTGGAGGGTATACCTACAGTGTATACCTGGAGGATGGTCTGGAGTTTTAATGTAAAAATGTGATGTATTTTTTTCAGCTATGCGCAGCTTTCAACCTGATGCTTATGTCTGCGTTATTCTAGGCGGGAATATTTGACTGACTGCTGACAGTGGGAATATTTGACTGACTGCTGACAGCGGGAATATTTGACTGACTGCTGACAGCGGGAATATTTGACTGACTGCTGACAGCGGGAATATTTGATTGACTGCTGACAGCGGGAATATTTGATTGCTGACAGCGGAAATATTTGATTGACTGCTGACAGTGGGAATATTTGACTGATTGCTGACAGCGGGAATATTTGACACCGTGGTGGTGTTGTGGTACAGTAACACTGTGGTGGTGTTGTGGTACAGTAACACTGTGGTGGTGTTGTGGTACAGTAACACTGTGGTGGTGTTGTGGTACAGTAACACTGTGGTGGTGTTGTGGTACAGTAACACTGTGGTGGTGTTGGGGTACAGTAACACTGTGGTGGTGTTGTGGTACAGTAACACTGTGGTGGTGTTGTGGTACAGTAACACTGTGGTGGTGTTGTGGTACAGTAACAGTAACACTGTGGTAACACTGTGGTGGTGTTGGGGTACAGTAACACTGTGGTGGTGTTGGGGTACAGTAACACTGTGGTACAGGTGTGGTACAGTAACACTGTGGAGGTGTTGTGGTACAGTAACACTGTGGTGGTGTTGTGGTACAGTAACACTGTGGAGGTGTTGTGGTACAGTAACACTGTGGTGGTGTTGTGGTACAGTAACACTGTGGTGGTGTTGAGGTACAGTAACACTGTGATGGTGTTGTGGTACAGTAACACTGTGGTGGTGTTGTGGTACAGTAACACTGTGAAGGTGTTGGGGTACAGTAACACTGTGGTGGTGTTGGGGTACAGTAACACTGTGGAGGTGTTGTGGTACAGTAACACTGTGGTGGTGTTGTGGTACAGTAACACTGTGGTGGTGTTGTGGTACAGTAACACTGTGGTGGTGTTGTGGTACAGTAACACTGTGGTGGTGTTGTGGTACAGTAACACTGTGGTGGTGTTGTGGTACAGTAACACTGTGGTGGTGTTGTGGTACAGTAACACTGTGGTGGTGTTGAGGTACAGTAACAACGTGGTGATGTTGAGGTACAGTAACACTGTGGTGGTGTTGAGGTACTGTAACACTGTGGTGGTGGTAAGGTACGGTAACACTGTGGTGGTGTTGGGGTGCAGTAACACTGTGGTGGTGTTGTGGTACAGTAACACTGTGGTGGTGTTGGGGTACAGTAACACTGTGGTGGTGTTGGGGTACAGTAACACTGTGGTGGTGTTGTGGTACAGTAACACTGTGGTGGTGCTGTGGTACAGTAACACTGTGGTGGTGTTGTGGTACAGTAACACTGTGGTGGTGTTGAGGTACAGTAACACTGTGGTGGTGTTGAGGTACAGTAACACTGTGGTGGTGCTGTGGTACAGTAATACTGTGGTGGTGTTGAGGTACTGTAACACTGTGGTGGTGTTGAGGTACAGTAACACTGTGGTGGTGTTGAGGTACAGTAACACTGTGGTGGTGTTGTGGTACAGTAACACTGTGGTGGTGTTGTGGTACAGTAACACTGTGGTGGTGTTGAGGTGCAGTAACACCGTGGTGGTGTTGTGGTACAGTAACACTGTGGTGGTGTTGTGGTACAGTAACACTGTGGTGGTGTTGTGGTACAGTAACACTGTGGTGGTGTTGTGGTACAGTAACACTGTGTTGTGGTACAGTAATACTGTGGTGGTGTTGGTACTGTGGTGGTGTTGAGGTACAGTAACACTGTGGTGGTGTTGAGGTACAGTAACACTGTGGTGGTGTTGTGGTACAGTAACACTGTGGTGGTGTTGTGGTACAGTAACACTGTGGTGGTGTTGAGGTACTGTAACACTGTGGTGGTGTTGAGGTACTGTAACACTGTGGTGGTGTTGAGGTACAGTAAAACTGTGGTGGTGTTGAGGTACAGTAACACTGTGGTGGTGTTGTGGTACAGTAACACTGTGGTGGTGTTGTGGTACAGTAACACTGTGGTGGTGTTGGAGTACAGTAACACTGTGGTGGTGTTGTGGTACAGTAACACTGTGGTGGTGTTGTGGTACAGTAACACTGTGGTGGTGTTGTGGTACAGTAACACTGTGGTGGTGTTGAGGTACAGTAACACTGTGGTGGTGTTGTGGTACAGTAACACTGTGGTGGTGTTGAGGTACAGTAACACTGTGGTGGTGTTGTGGTACAGTAACACTGTGGTGGTGTTGAGGTACAGTAACACTGTGGTGGTGTTGAGGTACAGTAACACTGTGGTGGTGTTGTGGTACAGTAACACTGTGGTGGTGTTGAGGTACAGTAACACTGTGGTGGTGTTGAGGTACAGTAACACTGTGGTGGTGTTGAGGTACAGTAACACTGTGGTGGTGTTGTGGTACAGTAACACTGTGGTGGTGTTGAGGTGCAGTAACACCGTGGGGATATTCTGTTAATACCTTTCACGTTGTGTTGCAGTCGTCGCCTCGTTCACCGTCACTGGCGATGATCTCTCAGCCTAACAACTGCGTGGAAGCAGAAGCAATAAATCACATCACTTTCCATTACCATCACGAGAGCACTCAGCGACATTGCTTTTATTTTTTATATAGGTATTTCTGTGTTCACGCAACGCATCATCCCCCCCTCCCCTTACACACACACACACACACACACACACACACACACACACACACACACACACACTCAAGAGCTGAAACTCGACCCTTGCAATACAAGTGAGTACATGAAAAGCCAATTCCCACACTTACGGAAACTAATCGGAATATTTCTGCCTTTGTCAGAAACCATTTTTAACACCACACACACACATAATATATATATATATATATATATATATATATATATATATATATATATATATATATATATATATATATATATATATATATATATAATACAATATAATATAAATAATATAATGTAAGGAGGTTTGGTAATAAGTAATACATATTTTATGAAAAAGAGGATAAATAAATATACAAGGTATGATGTAGCATGTAATGAAAGTAGTTAGATTATGTATTGGTGGACGAAAGGTTGACGGGTAGGCTCCAGGATGTACATGTTCATAGAGGGGCAACTGATAAATCGGATCATTATCTAGTTGTAGCTACAGTTAGAGTAAGAGGTAGATGGAAAAAGAGGAAAATGGCAACAAGTAAGAGGTTGGTGAAAGTGTATAAACTAAGGGAGGAGGAAGTTCGGGAGATATAAGCGACTATTGGCAGAAAGGTGGGCTGGTGCACATATGAGTAGTGGGGGGTTGAAGAGGGTTGGAATAGTTTCAAAAATGCAGTATTAGAATGTGGGGCAGAAGTTTGTGGTTACAGGAGGGTGGGGGCAGGAGGAAAGAGAAGTGATTGGTGGAATGATGAAGTAGAGGGTGTGATAAAAGAGAAAAAGTTAGCTTATGAGAGGTTTTTTACAAAGCAGAAGTGTTATAAGAAGGGTAGAGTATATGGAGAGTAAAAGAAAGGTGAAGAGAGTGGTGAGAGAGCGCAAAAGGAGAGCAGATGACAGAGTGGGAGAGGCACTGTCAAGAAATTTTAATGAAAATAAGAAAAAAATTTGGAGTGAGTTAAACAAGTTAAGAAAGCCTAGGGAAAGTATGGATTTGTCAGTTAAAAACAGAGTAGGGGAGTTAGTAGATGGGGAGAGGGAGGTATTAGGTAGATGGCGAGAACATTTTGAGGAACTTTTAAATGTCGACGAAGAAAGGGAAGTGGTAATTTCATGCACTGGCCAGGGAGGTATACCATCTTTTAGGAGTGAAGAAAAACAGGATGCGAGTGTGGGGGAGGTGCGTGAGGCATTACCTAGAATGAAAGGGGATAACGCAGCTGGAACTGACGGGATCATGACAGAAATGTTAAAAGCAGGGGGAGATATAGTGTTGGAGTGGTTGGTATTTTTGTTTAATAAATGTATGAAAGAGGGGAAGGTACCTAGCGATTGGAGGAGAGCATGTATAGTCCCTTCATATAAAGGGAAGGGGGACAAAAGAGAGAGTAAAAATTATAGAGGAATAAGTTTACTGAGTATACCAGGAAAAGTATACGGTAGAGTTATAATTGAAAGAATTAGAGGTAAGACAGAATGTAGGATTGCGGATGAGCAAGGAGGTTTCAGAGTGGATAGTGGATGTGTAGATCAAGTGTTTACATTGAAGCATATATGTGAACAGTATTTAGATAAAGGTAGGGAAGTTTTTATTGCATTTATGGATTTGGAAATGGCATATAATAGAGTGGATAGGGGAGCAATGTGACAGATGTTGCAAGTATATGGAATAGGTGGTAAGTTATTAAATGCTGTAAAGAGTTTTTACGAGGATAGTGAGGCTCAGGTTAGGGTGTGCAGAAGAGAGGGAGACTACTTCCCGGTAAAAGTAGGTCTTAGACAGGGATGTGTAATGTCACCATGGTTGTTTAATATATTTATAGATGGGGTTGTAAAAGTAAATGCTAGGGTGTTAGGGAGAAGGGTGGGATTAAATTATGGGGAATCAAATACAAAATGGGAATTGACACAGTTGTTTTTTTGCTGATGATACTGTGCTTATGGGAGATTCTAAAGAAAAATTGCAAAGGTTAGTGGATGAGTTTGGGAGTGTGCGTAAAGGTAGAAAGTTGAAAGTGAACATAGAAAAGAGTAAGGTGATGAAGGTATCAAATGATTTAGATAAAGAAAAATTGGATATCAAATTGGGAAGGAGGTGTATGGAAGAAGTGAATGTTTTCAGATACTTAGGAGTTGACGTGTCGGCGGATGGATTTATGAAGGATGAGGTTAATCATAGAATTGATGAGGGAAAAAAGGTGAGTGGTGCGTTGAGGTATATGTGGAGACAAAAAACGTTATCTATGTAGACAAAGAAGGGAATGTATGAAAGTATAGTAGTACCAACACTCTTATATGGGTGTGAAGCTTGGGTTGTGAATGCAGCAGCGAGGAGGCGGTTGGAGGCAGTGGAGATGTCCTGTCTAAGGGCAATGTGTGGTGTAAATATTATGCAGAAAAATCGGAGTGTGGAGATTAGGTGTGGAGTTAATAAAAGTATTAGTCAGAGGGCTGAAGAGGGGTTGTTGAGGTGGTTTGGTCATTTAGAGAGAATGAATCAAAGTAGAATGACATGGAGAGCATTTAAATCTGTAGGGGAAGGAAAGCGGGGTAGGGGTCGTCCTCGAAAAGGTTAGAAGGGGTAAGGGAGGTTTTGTGAGCGAGGGGCTTGGATTTCCAGCAGGCGTGCATGAGCGTGTTCGATAGGAGTGAATGGAGACGAATGGTAATTGGGACCTGACGATCTGTTGGAGTGTGAGCAGGGTAATATTTAGTGAAGGGATTCAGGTTAACTGGTTATTTTTATATAGCCGGACTTGAGTCCTGGAAATGGGAAGTACAATGCCTGCACTCTAAAGGAGGGGTTCAGGATATTGGCAGTTTTTAGGGATATGTTGTGTATCTTTATACGTATATGCTTCTAAACTGTTGTGTTCTGAGCACCTTTGCAAAAACAGTGATTATGTGTGAGTGAGGTGAAAGTGTTGAATGATAATGAAAGTATTTTCTTTTTGGTGATTTTCTTTCTTTTTTGGGTCACTCTGCTTCGGTGGGAGAAATGTGAGTAGTCACGAAAGCGCTTGGAATTTCTCTATTCTTTCACAGTGGTTGTTTTGCATATTCTGAAGTCACCTATTTACTGTGATCTTATTGCGCATATATATCTATATATATATATATATATATATATATATATATATATATATAGATATATATATATATATATATATATATATATATATATATAACTAGTTAAGGCTCTAAAACTCGTTTATCTTGGCATCAAAATCTTCAAGAGAGACATTTCCCACGCCTGTGTCATCTTTCTTGCCGTTGAACAAACAATTTATATACAAAATCTGAGACGCCTAAGAAAACACAATTCCCTGGTGATTATGAGCAGTGACTTTCATCTCTCCAGCAGAAAAAAATACCTATTTCAGAGACGTCTTTTGTATGTTAAGTGAGAACTGACATTAAATATCCTGGCGAACGTTCTGGATGGTCACACATCAAGGACTTCTGCTTGAGGGGAAACTGAGGGAAAAAGAGGGATGAAAACTGAGGGGAAGATAGATGGAAACTGAGGAGAAAGAGGGATGGAAACTGATTGAAAAAGGGGGTAGAAACTGTCAGGAAAAGCGAATGAAAACTCCCAGGGGAAAAAGGAATGAAAACTAGGGGGGGAAAGAGGAATAAAACTAGGAGAAAGAAGAATGACAACTGGCAGGAAAAATAAATGAAAACTAGGGGAAAGAGGAACGAAAACTGACAGGAAAAAGTGTAGACCCACTCTCGAATGAAAAGTGGCAGGAAAAACCAGCGCGATGATAAGATTTGAGACGACCTTCCTGAAGATGGTGCCCAGCAGGCAACCCTCGCTCGCTGCTGTCTTTGATGATCATCATGTTTATCTTTATTTTCACTGTGTGTTTTTCACTGAGGGGGGCGGGGGGGGAGGTTCATGAGGTGCTTTTAGCGGAAATTCCATAAGAGAAATTTAGCCATAATGACTCACCATCTCTATAATTAAAGCATTGTTATGGTCGTCAAGTGAAAAATTTGTTTCATGATAAAAAAAAAATTCACAATACCGTGACTAGAACAATTCTTAACGCAATGTTCCAGAGATGGGACACAGAAACAAGGGGCCATAAGTGGAAGTTGAAGACTCAGAAGAGCCAAAGGGATGTTAAGAAGTATTTCTTCAGTCATAGAGTTGTCAGGAAGTGGAACAGTCTGTAAAGTGACGAAGTGGAGGCAGGAACTATAACTTTGATCACACTTATTCCCTCTGGCTCAAATGCTAAGTGCGAATTTCGACTATGTACAGATCCTCCACGACTTACGTCCGAGTTCCGTTCCGACCGAGCGGTAGGATCTGGAAATGGAGGGATGTGGATATTGTGTCAGCTTGGCGTGTAGAAGTCGTATGACTGTACAATATTCTTTCAACCTAATAAATTTCCCTGACATTTTTTTTACCAAGTTTCGTAATTCTGTTCCTTGTGTTACAACTTTGTGACAAGTCGAGTACCACTGACATGCTAGTGGTGACAATAGAAATGATGATGATAGTGGTGACAATAGTAATGATGATAGTAGTGGTGACAATAGTAATGATAGTGGTGACAATAGTAATAATGACAGTAGTGTTGACAACAGTAATAATGACAGTAGTGTTGACAACAGTAATAATGACAGTGTTGACAACAGTAATAATGACAGTAGTCTTGACAACAGTAATAATGACAGTAGTCTTGACAACAGTAATAATGACAGTAGTGTTGACAACAGTAATAATGACAGCAGTGTTAACAGTAATAATGACAGTAGTGTTGACAACAGTAATAATGACAGTAGTGTTGACAACAGTAATAATGACAGTGTTGACAACAGTAATAATGACAGTAGTCTTGACAACAGCAATAATGACAGTAGTCTTGACAACAGCAATAATGACAGTAGTGTTGACAACAGTAATAATGACAGCAGTGTTAACAGTAATAATGACAGTAGTGTTAACAACAGTAATAATGACAGTAGTGTTGACAACAGTAATAATGACAGTAGTGTTAACAGTAATAATGACAGTAGTGTTGACAAGAGTAATAATGACAGTGTTGACAAGAGTAATAATGACAGTAGTGTTGACAACAGTAATGACGACAGCAGTGTTAACAGTAATAATGACAGTAGTGTTGACAACAGTAATAATGACAGTAGTGTTGACAACAATAATAATGACAGTAGTGTTAACAGTAACAATGATAGTAGTGTTAACAACAGTAATAATGACAGTAGTGTTAACAGTAATAATGGCAGTAGTGTTGACAACAGTAATAATGACAGTAGTGTTGACAACACTAATAATGACAGTAGTGTTGACAACAGTAATAATGACAGTAGTGTTAACAATAATAATAATGACAGTAGTCTTGACAACATTAATAATGACAGTGTTGACAACAGTAATAATGACAGTAGTGTTGACAACAGTAATAATGACAGAAGTGTTGACAGCAGTAATAATGACAGTAGTGTTGACAACAGTAATAATAACAGTAGTGTTAACAATAGTAATAATGACAGTAGTCTTGACAACAGTAATAATGACAGTAGTCTTGACAACAGTAATAATGACAGTAGTCTTGACAACAGTAATAATGACAGTAGTCTTGACAACAGTAATAATGACAGTAGTCTTGACAACAGTAATAATGACAGTAGTCTTGACAACAGTAATAATGACAGTAGTGTTGACAACAGTAATAATAGTGTTGACAACAGTAATAATGACAGTAGTGTTAACAACAGTAATAATGACAGTAGTGTTGACAACAGTAATAATGACAGTAGTGTTAACAGTAATAATGACAGTGTTGACAACAGTAATAATGACAGTAGTGTTAACAATAGTAATAATGACAGTAGTGTTGACAACAGTAATAATGACAGTAGTGTTAACAATAGTAATAATGACAGTAGTGTTGACAACAGTAATAATGACAGTAGTGTTAACAATAGTAATAATGACAGTAGTGTTAACAATAGTAATAATGACAGTAGTGTTAACAACAGTAATAATGACAGTAGTGTTGACAACAGTAATAATGACAGTAGTGTTAACAATAGTAATAATGACAGTAGTGTTAACAATAGTAATAATGACAGTAGTGTTAACAGCAGTAATAATGACAGTAGTGTTAACAATAGTAATAATGACAGTAGTGTTGACAACAGTAATAATGACAGTAGTGTTGACAGTAATAATGACAGTAGTGTTGATAACAGTAATGACAGCGGTGCTGACAACAGTAATAATGACAGTAGTGTTAACAACAGTAATAATGACAGTAGTGTTAACAATAGTAATAATGACAGTAGTGTTGACAACAGTAATAATGACAGTAGTGTTGACAGTAATAATGACAGTAGTGTTAACAATAGTAATAATGACAGTAGTGTTAACAACAGTAATAATGACAGTAGTGTTGACAACAGTAATAATGACAGCAGTGTTAACAATAGTAATAATGACAGTAGTGTTGACAGTAATAATGACAGTAGTGTTGATAACAGTAATGACAGCGGTGGTGACAACAGTAATAATGACAGCAGTGTTTACTGTAGTGATAATGACAACAATGTTAACAATAGTAATAATGATAGTAGTATTGACAATAGTTACAATGATAGTAGTGTTGACTGAGGACAACACTAGTCAATCAACAGCTTTACACAATAGTTCTATCGGCGTCTTTTTCCCTCACGTCAGTTTAAAAAAATCTAGTACCCGATATCAATACATTTTATTTAACGAACAAAATTTTTACAAAAAATATTTTATTCAAAACGATAAGAAGAGTGAAGCCGTGTTAAAGCGGAGTAACACAACACACAAGTTACGTTTTTTTCATATAAAAAAAGACAAATACAACACACACAGTTGCACTAAAACGACAAATAAGGAATACCATTTTCCCTCAACCAGAGATTGTTAAGCAAGACAAATGTGCAACAGTTAGACATCTTTATTCCGAAACGTTTCGTCTACACAGTAGGCTTCTTCAGTCAAGTACAGAAAAGTTGGCAGAAGCAGTAAGAGATGTGAAGATGATGTACTTAGTCCATCAGCCTAAAGAAGAGTTTTGTTCCATAGTCTGGAATAATGTTAAATTGAAGTGACAATATATAGACTTAAATACTGTCAGAAGGAGAGGTGTAGTACACTAGCAGAAGTAAGAATGTAATCATTGAGAGGTCACGTCCTTCTCAATTCCAACTATTCTCCTTGAAAAAAGTTGTCCAAGTTTTCTCTCCTGTACCAAGATGCCATTGTGCTGCAGTCTGACAGAGTGAATATTAAAATGTATACAATAATATCAGGTTGTTAAGACACGTGGGCGATAGTCTAACAGTCTTACCAACCTGTCGGTATTGTACACCATTCTGATATTCAACCAGAGATACCAGCAAGGATACCTAAACATAACATTATAAAGGCACAAATCGTGTATATATATATATATATATATATATATATATATATATATATATATATATATATATATATATATATATATATATATATATATATATATATATATATATATATATATATATATATATATATATATATATATATATATATATATATATATATATATATATATATGCAATAAGATCACAGTAAACAAGTGATTTCGGAATATGCAAAACAACCACTCTGAAAAAATAGAGAAATTCCAAGCGCTTTCGTGACTACTCACATTATCAAGGAACTATGAAAGTAAAGCATACAAGGAAGCTATATAAGGGGTCAGGCCAGCACCTCACTATCAGATCCCACAACGGTTATATATATATATATATATATATATATATATATATATATATATATATATATATATATATATATATATATATATATATATATATATATATATAATCAGAAAATGCCTCCAATTACTCTAAAATGATCGTGGTCAGCAGGATTCAAACAAACGTTTGGATGCTATTCCGAAAATGGCTTAGTTCTCTATATGACGCCTTAGACCACTCAGCTACAGATGTCACAAAAAACTAGGTCTCCTGGTTAAAAGCCATGTTGCTTCCTAGGGCAGGGCACACCAATGAAAATCAGTTATGTTCTCCAGTTATTTCATTCTCCTGTATGTTTTGACCACACGAGCGATACTATATCAATGCACCAGAGAAACAAGTAGTGTATACAGATCGCGGGTTAAGGCGCCACATAGGGAGGTAGTGTGAGTGAGGTCTGGCGACCATAAACAAGGTCAGAATTATTAACAGGGAAAACGAAAAGATCGAGGAAAAAGTCCAAACAGCGAAAGAAAAAAAATATCATAAATAAGTAAACAGCGTACAGTAAGTCTACGTAAGTGTTAGCAAAGATAATAAAAATCCTTAAGACACTGATGAGGTAGTGAAGAAATATGTTTTCGAACTGATTTAAAGAATTATTTATAACTTGAAGTGTACTTCAGTATTTATGTAAAACTATAGTGACCATCCCTCACCTTTGACAGACTCCCTATTTGACCTTTGACACCAACACACTTATTACACAAACTTTGAATTATATTTCCTTTAGCACTCCTCACCGTCCTTACTAACTCTCCCTCTGTTATACTCTCCACCCTCGCTAGCCTCTGATCAAGTATATTAAACCGTTAGTACACCCTACCCTGCAGCCCTCTATGACCCCTGTGGGTTTAGCGCTTAGTTTTTGATTATAGGAATAATGCAGTGAATATCAGTGTATTTATGTAAAAGTGTAGTGAACATCAGTATATTTATGTAAAATAGAATAACATCAGTGATGAATGCTAACACTGAAAGAGTTTCTAAAAAGTCTTGGCGACTCTTTAGAAACTCGCTTAACAGAAACAGCTACAAGACAGTGACGTACAAACAGCAATACTGACAAAAACTAGGGAAACAAATTGCCTAAGTTATCCGAGTGCTTTATGATAAAATTTTGTTGGGATTTTTAACCCGGGGAGAGTCAGCCACCCAGAATAACCTGAAAAAGTCTGTGCGTCATCGAGGACTGTGTCTTATTTCCATTGTGGTCCTTTTAATCTTTTCCCCCAGGATGCGACCCACAACAGTCGACTAACACCCAGGTACCAACATATTGCTAGGGGAACAGGGACAACAAGTGTAAGGAAACATGCCCAACATTCTCACCCATGCCGGGGATCGAACCACGAACACTCAGTATGAGAACAGTGCGCGCTACCAACCTGCCCGCGGGACAGTTACTAAGGAAAACTGGGAGTGATGCCCCCCTCTCCACCAACAACTGGAACAAAAGACAGGTGAGCCACAGTGACGTCAGGAAGAATTTCTTCAGCTTGAGGATGGTCAGGAAATGAAATAAATATAACTGATGAAAACTATAATTAGCCACGGTGATTTGTTTCACAGTGACTTATTTTATAGCGACTTATTTCACAATGACTTATTTTATAGTGACTTGTTTCACAGTGACTTATTTTATAGTGACTTGTTTCACAGTGACTTATTTTATAGTGACTTGTTTCACAGTGACTTATTTTATAGTGACTTGTTTCACAGTGACTTATTTTATAGTGACTTGTTTCACAGTGACTTATTTTATAGTGACTTGTTTCACAGTGACTTATTTTATAGTGTCTTGTTTCACAGTGACTTATTTTATAGTGTCTTGTTTCACAGTGACTTATTTTATAGTGACTTGTTTCACAGTGACTTATTTTATAGTGTCTTGTTTCACAGTGACTTATTTTATAGTGACTTGTTTCACAGTGACTTATTTTATAGTGTCTTGTTTCACAGTGACTTATTTTATAGTGTCTTGTTTCACAGTGACTTATTTTATAGTGACTTGTTTCACAGTGACTTATTTTATAGTGACTTGTTTCACAGTGACTTATTTTATAGTGTCTTGTTTCACAGTGACTTAATTTATAGTGACTTGTTTCACAGTGACTTATTTTATAGTGTCTTGTTTCACAGTGACTTATTTTATAGTGACTTGTTTCACAGTGACTTATTTTATAGTGTCTTGTTTCACAATGACTTATTTTATAGTGTCTTGTTTCACAATGACTTATTTTATAGTGTCTTGTTTCACAATGACTTATTTTATAGTGTCTTGTTTCACAATGACTTATTTTATAGTGACTTGTTTCACAGTGACTTGCTTCACAGTGACTTATTTTATAGTGACTTGTTTCACAGTGACTTATTTTATAGTGTCTTGTTTCACAATGACTTATTTTATAGTGTCTTGTTTCACAATGACTTATTTTATAGTGACTTGTTTCACAATGACTTATTTTATAGTGTCTTGTGACTTATTTTATAGTGACTTGTTTCACAGTGACTTAATTTATAGTGTCTTGTTTCACAGTGACTTATTTTATAGTGACTTGTTTCACAGTGACTTATTTTATAGTGACTTGTTTCACAGTGACTTATTTTATAGTGACTTGTTTCACAGTGACTTATTTTATAGTGACTTGTTTCACAGTGACTTATTTTATAGTGACTTGTTTCACAGTGACTTATTTTATAGTGACTTGTTTCACAGTGACTTATTTTATAGTGACTTGTTTCACAGTGACTTATTTTATAGTGACTTGTTTCACAGTGACTTATTTTATAGTGTCTTGTTTCACAGTGACTTATTTTATAGTGACTTGTTTCACAGTGACTTATTTTATAGTGACTTGTTTCACAGTGACTTATTTTATAGTGACTTGTTTCACAGTGACTTATTTTATAGTGACTTGTTTCACAGTGACTTATTTTATAGTGACCTAACCTAACATTTTTTTTTCAACAGTTCATAAAGCGAATTATCTGTATAAATTTCTTTATTTTCTGTGAAATTTTCTGTGTATTTTCAGGGTATTATAAGATATTTTCAGGGTACTTTCATTGCATTTTTTCTCTGTATTTTCAGGGAATTTTTTTAAGATATTTTCATATTTTCGGGGTATTTTCAGTTCAGTGTATTTTCAAAATATTTTCAATGTGTTCTCGTAATGTTTAATTACTGTTTTGAAAGACACGTGGAGACGTGAAGTGCTCAGAGTACTGTGGTCGGAGGAGACGTGAAGTGCTCAGAGTACTGTGGTCGGAGGAGACGTGAAGTGCTCAGAGTACTGTGGTCGGAGGAGACGTGAAGTGCTCAGAGTACTGTGGTCGGAGGAGACGTGAAGTGCTCAGAGTACTGTGGTCGGAGGAGACGTGAAGTGCTCAGAGTACTGTGGTCGGAGGCTTCCAGTCTACCATTGATGATTAATCTACTCGTAGATTGTGGAAAATATTGTATAACAATGGTATTAGGTAAGATTCGTCAGGAAACAAGACAAGTGTTTTCTGACGTGGGTCTTAGTCATGTGATGACCTGCCACTGGAGTTTTTGGTCATCTGACAGAGGCCTTCCACTGGCTTATCGCTCCACCCTTTTAAAAACTAAGGTTATAATGATCGACTGAACACATCGATTCCAGGCTGAGAGACTGATTACCTCAAACTCTTCCTCTCCTTGCACCTTTCTTCTTTCTACTGGACTGTAAAGATTCCCATATGTTGCATAAGTGTCTCAATCTTCAACTTGTCTGTTTTCAAAATCATTTATCACACAAAATACTTGAATATATTCCTCACAAAATGTAACTCATTCATGGAATTGGGTAAATACCGAGTGGTTAGAAGATAAATACGTGTTTATGAAGCAGTCGCAGTGATGAAGAAAATTCGGGTGAGTGTACGGGAGGGCGAGGGCGTGTGGGTGGTGGGCGAGGGCGTGTGGGTGGAGGGTGGAGCACGCCCTCATCATCCCATGACTACATAATCACCTCGTTTAGGTTCGGCCCGGCAATCATCACCCTGTCAATTATGCCTTATCTGATGCCCTCTCTGTGTGTACATCATAGTTCCCTGTGTGTACATCACTGCCCTCTCTGTGTACATCAAAGCTACACACTCACTAAGACATTCCTTCACGTTGTAACATTGAGAACGTTAGCATCGCCAGGCTGTGTACTGAGAGGTCATGTCTCTCAGTGTATATATATATACACCGAGAAGTGCATTATACCTCTCAACTTATATACATTAAGGTGTGAATCTCTCAGTGTATATACACGGAAGTGTAAACTCATCTCAATTAGTATAGTATTAATGTTCGTAGAATTACCGACAATATATCGGAGAGCGAAACGTTGCCACAATATACATCAGTGTATGTACAGTACATAGGTTTATATATATTAGAATATAAACATCCAGATTCATATCTGTCCTGTAGTAGATAGTCTTCAAACCCACCAACCAAACGAACATCTCTGAATAAACTATCACATTCATACATGATGTCAGAATGTTACATCATGTTTCAGCAAATAACGTCTCATTTTAACGAAAACACTGGAACGAATGCGTTGTCATCAGTGTAGGTGTATCGTTATTGTGCCAAACTTGGAAATAAAATGTAAATCCAGCCAGTGCGTGATGCTGGCACCAGCAACCTGGTTGATCTGGTACCGGGTCACGGAGTAACCATAGAAATCAACAAACAAATCTAGGCTGAGGGACAAGTTACCTCCAACTCCTCATCAATCTTCCACCATTCATCTCTGTACCGGACTGACGAAGTCACTTGTTGGCGAAACGTTTCCACAATAAACATTCCCAAGTGTTGCAGAAGTGTATAATTCCTCAGCTTGATGCCTATAATACTTATAGGCCGGACGAACATGGACAGAGTTAAAGGCTTTAAAACAATTTTGACATGTCAAACCATTCTATATCGCCGCCATTATAACTTACGAGTTGCTATGTATTCTAAAATATTTCATTTCTGAAAGTCATCAACACTCGTCCGCTACAACACATTCCATTAACCCAAATTTTGAATACTTAGAATGGACCTTTAGACTGAGGAATTAGACTGAGGTCTTAGACTGAGGTCTTAGACTGAGGTCTTAGACTGAGGTCTTAGACTGAGGAATTAGACTGGGGTTTTAGACTGAGGTCTTAGACTGGGGTCTTAGACTGAGGTCTTACACTGGGGTCTTACACTGGGGTCTTACACTGGGGTCTTACACTGGGGGTCTTACACTGGGGTCCTACACTGGGGTCCTACACTGGGGTCTTACACTGGGGTCTTACACTGGGGTCTTACACTGGGGTCTTACACTGGGGTCTTACACAGGGGGTCTTACACTGGGGGTCTTACACTGGGGGTCTTACACTGGGGTTTTACACTGGGGGTCTTACACTGGGGTCCTACACTGGGGTCTTACACTGGGGTCTTACACTGGGGTCTTACACTGGGATCTTACACTGGGGGTCTTACACTGGGGTCCTACACTGGGGTCTTACACTGGGATCTTACACAGGGGGTCTTACACTGGGGTCCTACACTGGGGTCTTACACTGGGGGTCTTACACTGGGGTCCTACACTGGGGTCCTACACTGGGGTCTTACACTGGGGTCTTACACTGGGGGTCTTACACTGGGGTTCTTACACTGGGGTTTTACACTGGGGGTCCTACACTGGGGTCTTACACTGGGGTCTTACACTGGGATCTTACACTGGGGGTCTTACACTGGGGTCCTACACTGGGGTCTTACACTGGGATCTTACACAGGGGGTCTTACACTGGGGTCCTACACTGAGGTCTTACACTGGGGTCTTACACTGGGGGTCTTACACAGGGGGTCTTACACTGGGGTCCTACACTGGGGGTCTTACACTGGGGTCTTACACTGGGGGTCTTACACTGGGGTCTTACACTGGGATCTTACACTGGGGGTCTTACACTGGGGGTCTTACACTGGGGTCTTACACAGGGGGTCTTACACTGGGGTCTTACACTGGGGGTCCTACACTGGGGTCTTACACTGGGGTCTTACACTGGGGGTCTTACACTGGGGTGTTACACTGGGGGTCTTACACTGGGGGTCTTACACTGGGGGTCTTACACTGGGGTCTTACACTGGGGGTCTTACACTGGGGGTCCTACACTGGGGTCTTACACTGGGGGTCTTACACTGGGGTCTTAAGCCATCCACCAACAACTCCAGGTAGACTACATTATAATATCTGTCCTACGCTGTTCCTTTAAATAATTCTTCTAGTATATCCACGCTCATATATTTTTTTCTTTGTCTTGCCATGAATCTCTGGGCGTTAGGGTGTGAAGCAATATAACTCTTATTTATTATGGTCGTAGAGGAGACGGAGTGGAGTTTCATGTCAGGAGGGCCAGCATTACGGAGGTTGCGGCGGCCAGCATTACGGAGTGCGGCGGCCAGCATTACGGAGGTTGCGGCGGCCAGCATTACGGAGGTTGCGGCGGCCAGCATTACGGAGTGCGGCGGCCAGCATTACGGAGTGCGGCGGCCAGCATTACGGAGGTTGCGGCGGCCAGCATTACGGAGGTTGCGGCGGCCAGCATTACGGAGGTTGCGGCGGCCAGCATTACGGAGGGTGCGGCGGCCAGCATTACGGAGGGTGCGGCGGCCAGCATTACGGAGGTTGCGGCGGCCAGCATTACGGAGGGTGCGGCGGCCAGCATTACGGAGGGTGCGGCGGCCAGCATTACGGAGGGTGCGGCGGCCAGCATTACGGAGGGTGCGGAGGCCAGCATTACGGACGGAGGTTGCGGCGGCCAGCATTACGGAGGTTGCGGCGGCCAGGATGCGGCGGCCAGCATTACGGAGGGTGCGGAGGCCAGCATTACGAAGGTTACGGCGGCCAGCATTACGGAGGGTGCGGCGGCCAGCATTACGGAGGGTGCGGCGGCCAGCATTACGGAGGGTGCGGCGGCCAGCATTACGGAGGGTGCGGCGGCAAGCATTACGGAGGATGCGGCGGCCAGCATTACGGAGGGTGCGGAGGCCAGCATTACGGAGGTTGCGGCGGCCAGCATTACGGAGGGTGCGGCGGCCAGCATTACGGAGGGTGCGGCGGCCAGCATTACGGAGGATGCGGCGGCCAGCATTACGGAGGGTGCGGAGGCCAGCATTACGGAGGTTGCGGCGGCCAGCATTACGGAGGGTGCGGCGGCCAGCATTAAGCACATTGGATAACAAGTCAGCGCACCTCCTCTTCTGATGATGACTTGCACCATATGCTTACCTACGCCCGCCAGAATGCTGTACTTTCAACCCTCGCTGGCGTGGGCGTCACCGAGGGCGGGGATGGGCGTGGGCGGGGATGGGTATGGATATAGATGTTATCCTGACAGAGTGCAGGCGCCGCCCTTGTTCAGTATCAACAAGTAATTTACGTCCCGTATTAGTGATGGATGACCCACGCCACCCATCACATGGGTGACCCACGCCACCCATCACACGGGTGACCCACGCCACCCATCACATGGGTGACCCACGCCACCCATCACATGGGTGACCCACGCCACCCATCACACGGATGACCCACGCCATCCATCACATGGGTGACCCACGCCACCCATCACATGGGTGACCCACGCCACCCATCACACGGGTGACCCACGCCACCCATCACATGGGTGACCCACGCCACCCATCACACGGGTGACCCACGCCACCCATCACACGGGTGACCCACGCCACCCATCACACGGGTGACCCACGCCACCCATCACACGGGTGACCCACGCCACCCATCACACGGGTGACCCACGCCACCCATCACACGGATGACCCACGCCACCCATCACACGTGTGACCCACGCCACCCATCACACGGGTGACCCACGCCACCCATCACACGGGTGACCCACGCCACCCATCATACGGGTGACCCACGCCACCCATCAGCTGACCCACGCCAATCACATTTTTGTATTAAAGACGTCTTAAAGGAAGGTAGTAATAGTAGCAATAGTAACAATATTAATAGTGGTAGCAGTAGTTGTTGCAATGTTATTTATAAGCACTCAGAGCTTGTAAGTCATTCTGTGCTCTTAGAAATAAGAAAAATACATACAACACGTACACCTCGGCACCTCGGTAATTATAAAGTTCCCGAGGACCCTACAGGCACCTCGGTAATTATAAAGTTCCCGAGGACCCTACAGACACTTCGGTAATTATAAAGTTCCCGAGGACCCTACAGACACTTCGGTAATTATAAAGTTCCCGAGGACCCTACAAGTACCTCGGTAATTATAAAGTTCCCGAGGACCCTACAAGTACCTCGGTAATTATAAAGTTCCCGAGGACCCTACAAGTACCTCGGTAATTATAAACTTCCCGAGGACCCTACAAGTACCTCGGTAATTATAAAGTTCCCGAGGACCCTACAAGTACCTCGGTAATTATAAACTTCCCGAGGACCCTACAAGTACCTCGGTAATTATAAAGTTCCCGAGGACCCTACAAGTACCTCGGTAATTATAAAGTTCCCGAGGACCCTACAAGTACCTCGGTAATTATAAAGTTCCCGAGGACCCTACAAGTACCTCGGTAATTATAAAGTTCCCGAGGACCCTACAAGTACCTCGGTAATTATAAAGTTCCCGAGGACCCTACAAGTACCTCGGTAATTATAAAGTTCCCGAGGACCCTACAAGTACCTCGGTAATTATAAAGTTCCCGAGGACCCTACAAGTACCTCGGTAATTATAAACTTCCCGAGGACCCTACAAGTACCTCGGTAATTATAAAGTTCCCGAGGACCCTACAAGTACCTCGGTAATTATAAACTTCCCGAGGACCCTACAAGTACCTCGGTAATTATAAACTTCCCGAGGACCCTACAAGTACCTCGGTAATTATAAAGTTCCCGAGGACCCTACAAGTACCTCGGTAATTATAAAGTTCCCGAGGACCCTACAAGTACCTCGGTAATTATAAACTTCCCGAGGACCCTACAAGTACCTCGGTAATTATAAAGTTCCCGAGGACCCTACAAGTACCTCGGTAATTATAAACTTCCCGAGGACCCTACAAGTACCTCGGTAATTATAAACTTCCCGAGGACCCTACAAGTACCTCGGTAATTATAAACTTCCCGAGGACCCTACAAGTACCTCGGTAATTATAAAGTTCCCGAGGACCCTACAAGTACCTCGGTAATTATAAACTTCCCGAGGACCCTACAAGTACCTCGGTAATTATAAAGTTCCCGAGGACCCTACAAGTACCTCGGTAATTATAAACTTCCCGAGGACCCTACAAGTACCTCGGTAATTATAAAGTTCCCGAGGACCCTACAAGTACCTCGGTAATTATAAACTTCCCGAGGACCCTACAAGTACCTCGGTAATTATAAAGTTCCCGAGGACCCTACAAGTACCTCGGTAATTATAAACTTCCCGAGGACCCTACAAGTACCTCGGTAATTATAAACTTCCCGAGGACCCTACAAGTACCTCGGTAATTATAAACTTCCCGAGGACCCTACAAGTACCTCGGTAATTATAAAGTTCCCGAGGACCCTACAAGTACCTCGGTAATTATAAAGTTCCCGAGGACCCTACAAGTACCTCGGTAATTATAAAGTTCCCGAGGACCCTACAAGTACCTCGGTAATTATAAAGTTCCCGAGGACCCTACAAGTACCTCGGTAATTATAAAGTTCCCGAGGACCCTACAAGTACCTCGGTAATTATAAAGTTCCCGAGGACCCTACAAGTACCTCGGTAATTATAAAGTTCCCGAGGACCCTACAAGTACCTCGGTAATTATAAACTTCCCGAGGACCCTACAAGTACCTCGGTAATTATAAACTTCCCGAGGACCCTACAAGTACCTCGGTAATTATAAACTTCCCGAGGACCCTACAAGTACCTCGGTAATTATAAACTTCCCGAGGACCCTACAGGCACCTCAGTAATTATGAACAATGATCCAAGAAACAAGTTAAGCCAGAACAGGAGTAGCGAGGCTTGCGTGAAATTCATTTAACAACAGCGTACTGTCTCTCTTGGTGGTGCTTGAGTCTTGTACATTAACAGTTGTTACGAGTGACCCCAGCACAGGCAACACCATCCTCGCTATCAGACCCGGCAATAAATATCTTTATTCTCTAGGAAATTAGCCAGAGTGGTGACTTGGGCTCGACATTTAAGGGGTTCTCCATCTACTGCCCACTAAGATGAGCCTCAGCAGGTATCTGGTTAACTTTTTAAAGTCAGTTGCTGACAAGCCGGGCTGTGGTTGACAAGAACAAAAAGGCACAATATCGTGACTGGAACAATACACAAATACCCGCACATAGGAGAGAGAAGCTTACGACGACGTTTCGGTCTGTCTTGGACCATTTACAAGGTCACATTGTTACTTATAAATGGTCCAAATCGGATCAAAACGTCGTCGTAAGCTTCTTTCACCTTTGTGTGGGTTATTTGTGTATTGTGGTTGACAAGTTGGCTTGCTTGTGACTACCAGTAACAGTCTTGTTGATCGGGAGGCATGAATATTTCTCTCACCGTTCCTTTCACTTCATTAACATTCCCTCTCCCCCTCCCTTTCACCTCATTAACATCCCGTCTCCCCCTCCTTTCCCATTCCTCTCACCTCATTATCCTCTCTCTCTCTCATATATTACCAGCTCTCACCTGGGTGCTCGCTCTCAAAATTCACATTTCTCTCCTACATTGAGACCTCGACAGGAAGTGTTTTGTCCTTCCTTCAGCTTTGTTAGTCGCCTCCAAGACAAAGGAGGAAGGCAGAGTAGGGAGAGAGAGAGAGAGAAATTTCTTCTTGTTCACTGTCGTCCAATTTTTCAGCCTTTAATTGCGAGGATCAAACGCTGACGTCTCCCTCTTTTCTCCTCTTCTCCTGTCTTGCTCCTCTCCTCCTCCACTTCCTTGTTCCCACTCTCTCTTCCTCTTTCTCCTCCTCGCCTGAATCTTTAGAGAGACCACCAAACTGCATACACACTAATACATCACTAGGCTATGTGTTTCATACAGGTTTATCCCTTTAATAATAATAATAACAACAATAATAATATTGTAAAGTACCAAGTGACTGAAAACGAGCAAAGGTTTCTCCAGAATTCAAGAAGGAGACAAGGCACAAGCTTCAAACTACTGCCCACTCTGAAGTTTTTGTAAAAAAAAAAAAACTACTAAATACCCAGACACGGAACCCAGCAAGCTCTCCTGCCAGCCTTCACGAAATATCTATTAAAACTTATTCCCTCCCCCCCTAGATATTAAAAATTAATGGCAGATACTATATTAATTGACATTAATCAAGACAACAGACCTCTTGGAATATTCCAAAAAATACGCTTAAAATGTCTCCATTGATGTAGGTTTGCATGACGTTCTTATTGATGTAGATAAATTAGAGACGTGCGCAACACTTGGGTATCTTTATTGAGACGTTTCGCCACACAGTGGCTTCATCAGTCCATACAAAGAAGAATGGTGAAGATGAGAAGGAGTTTGAGGTAACCAGTCCCTCAGCCTGGAGTCGATGTATCAGTCCTCCAGTCTTGAGAAGACTGGATTGATTACAGTCGGTTCTCTGAACCATTTATCTACACTGATTGATGTAGTTTACTACATCAATCAGTGCTACTGTAGTTGCCTTGTCGGTATTAGCACCCATCAAAGAACCTCAGTGATCAGTACCTGATCGGCTGATCAAGAACCTCTGTAATCAGTCCTGGGCTTAATTATCTCGGTAATTAACGCCAGTTATCTTCAGACTGAGTTTATATTAAAAATCGCGAAGTTTGCGGATGACTCGAAACTGGTTGAATTTTGGTATATTCAGAGGGAGCCGAGTCTATTGGAACTTTGGTATATTCACTGGGAGTTGGGTATAATGGAACCTTGGTATATTCACTGGGACCCGAGTATATTGGGAGCTGAGTATATTGAAACTTTGGTATATTCATTGGGAGCTGAGTATATTGAAACTTTGGTATATTCATTGGGAGCTGGGGTATATTGGAACTTTGGTATATTCATTGGGAGCTGGGGTATATTGGAACTTTGGTATATTCATTGGGAGCTGGGTATATTGAAACTTTGGTATATTCACTGGGAGCTGGGGTATACTGGAACTTTGGTATATTCATTGGGAGCTGGGGTATATTGGAACTTTGGTATATTCACTGGGACCTGAGTATATTTGAATTTTGGTATGAGAGACGTGGGTATAATGTAATTTTTGGCATATTCAGAGGGAGCTGGATATATTCAGTGGAATTTTTATACCTGGAGGGACTCGAGTTATTCGGTGGAATTATGGTACATTCGGAGCCCTGGATATAATCAGTGGGACCTGGCAATGGTGATTCACTTGCCGGAGATGTGAAAACTGGCATTAATGAACGTTAAGTTTTGTGGATAATGGTATACAAAACCGACAAGTTGATGAATAAGACATGTGCAACAGCTGGGTATCTTCATTGCTGAGACGTTTCGCCTACACAGTAGACTCCTTCAGTCAGATACAGAGACAGCAGGTGTAGCAGTGAAATGAAGATGACCTTAGACTGATTACATCTTCATTTCACTGCTACACCTGCTGCCTCTGTATCTGACTGAAGAAGCCTACTGTGTAGGTGAAAGGTCTCAACAATAAAGATATCCAACTGTTGCACATGTGTCTTAATCATCAAAGTAATGTTATGCATTAGGGATTCAGTAATGTGAAACAAATATGATTTTGAAGACCCTGACGGCTTTGATGAAACCAAAATTGAAGGCTGATGAGTAAGTCACATGCTTTTCACAGTTTGGTTTCTTGATTGACGAGACGTTTCGCCCGATGAGCTGACTGCTGCTGTCGAAATATAGTGGTGACAACACAAGTCGTGGAGATGTAGCTATGAGGTGGTCAGTCCCTCAGCGAGAAGAGGTATATATGAGGTGGTCAGTGTCATATAGGGGGGTAATGAATCGGGGAATGATAACGGGGATAAGGCGGAATAATGGAGTAAAGGAAGGGAGTACGCAGGAGAGGGAAGGAGGTAGGTAAGTAATATGACAGGTCAGTGGTGACCACCACAACCTCATATTAACTCTACACTACTCACCCCCAGTACTTGAAATAAAATAATAAATTAAATAAACAAATAACGGAGACATTGAATATTGCTATTCTACTCCAACGGTTTATTAAGTCTTTGTACATTAATATAACTGGGAGCAGGAGAACACTATTGGATTTAGATAAATAGGTATGGAGTGAGACAAGAGTTACAATTTAACCGAAGAAACAGAATATTTACTTACAGTAAGTTCCGAAGAACAATTCACCTCAGGAACTCCGTCAGATTCTAACCACAGATCCCAAGACCTACACAGGACGAGCACTGCTCCAGGCCAGTACTCTGCCCCTTGTTTCCAACAGTCTCTCCTCCAGAGACTCTCCAGCAGCCTTCTCCCAGAGCTCTGCACACAGGCAGCAGGTCCGACTGAACCTCGTGCCCAGAATCTCCTCTCTAGCATTCATTAGTGATTTGCCGGTACTTCCGGCCCGGGTCTTCTCCAGATGGCGACCCGGCGTCCTCTCTAGCTGTTTCCTAGAGCTTATATCGCCCTGTATGTATCCCCCCTTAACCCCAGGTTTTGATGGTTCACTCTCCATGGGTCACACCACGTGTTTTCACACCCAAGGTAGATTTTGCCAGTCTCTAACCATTCCTTACTGTCGCCATAAAGAACGAAAGACCTGAGACTTACGGCGCCAGGCGTTTTCTAACACTTCCCTGCTAAGGCAAGGAGTGTGACAATTTACACTGGTTGGTGAGGTCAACGTGTGACCTCAGTTGACCTACAGCACATCAGTCCCTCAGCGAAAAGAGGAATGTATGAGGTGGTCAGTCCCTCAGCCTGGAGAACAGGTATGTATGAGGTGGTCACTTGTCCGTATTTTATACCATTAACATAATTAAAATATTATCGGTGTTGTGGTTACTGAGGAGCTCAAATACATTAATAAAGCGTGTCCAGCTGATGAGTTATCCTTGGTAATTTACATTATGTATGATAATTGTACTTATGTGTATCTATGCCTAAATAAACTTACCTACCAACAAAACTTATACTAAGATTAATACAAATGTGGGTGAGGGCTTTTTTTTTTTAGAATATATTGAAAAAGGCTGTCTTCAGATGTATGTGCACAAACGATACGGTCCTTTTAGAAATATTTGGAGAAGCACTTTGTAAGTGTGGTAGGAGACTTCCTGTTGACAGATACTCCACTCCACACAGTGTAGGCGACTGTTTATTGAGAGACACTGCTGCTGGCTGAGGCTGGCAGTGTGGTACACTGCTGATGAAACATTGGACTCCCTAGGGCAAGATGGCGAAACAGGGAAGAAGAAGAAGAAGAAGAAGAAGAAGAAGAAGAAGAAGAAGAAGAAGAAGAAGAAGAAGAAGAAGAAGAAGAAGAAGAAGAAGAAGAAGAAGAAGAAGAAGAAGAAGAAGAAGAAGAAGAAGAAGAAGCAGCAGCAGCAGCAGCAGCAGCAGCAGCAGCAGCAGCAGCAGCAGCAGCAGCAGCAGCAGCAGCAGCAGCAGCAGCAGCAGCAGCAGCAGCAGCAGCAGCAGCAGCAGCAGCAGCAGCAGCAGCAGCAGCAGCAGCAGCAGCAGCAGCAGCAGCAGCAGCAGCAGCAGCAGCAGCAGCAGCAGCAGCAGCAGCAGCAGCAGCAGCAGCAGCAGCAGCAGCAGCAGCAGCAGCAGCAGCAGCAGCAGCAGCAGCAAGAGGAGGTCCAAACTCTACTTTTTCCGTTCGCATTAAATGCTCAAATATTCTTGCAGGTTCATTCAATACACAAAGTTATTTCTGCTCAACCACCCATGTAGGGTGGAGAGAGCCTCCTGCTATACTACCCTGACCGGATCTTTCAAGACACAAGCACTGACAGCCAGACCACTATTCAGTACTCAGCAGATAACCACATCATTCTCCTCCTCATCCTCCTCTTCATTCTCCCCATCAACAGCTCTTTTCCTCTCTCTACCCCTCCCTTTCGCTTCGCTCCTCACACGTCTTCAAGCACGTAAACTATGCAAGGCCAGTCATCTCCATCACCCACAGCCTCCTCCCTCCCCGCAACACTTCAAACTTTCCACGCCAACCACAAAAAAATATCCATATATATGAGCCATCTGTTTATGCACACGTGGTGCTAAGGGGTCAGCTCTCTTACAACGTGTAAACTTCCACTGGCAGGGAAAAGAAGGAAATAGAGCAAAGTTGGGAAAAGTACATCCTTCGCTCCTCGTACGATTTGCATCTTCATTTTTTGTATTGCTATTAGTCTGGCTGCTGTATCTCATTTTGGGGTCCCTTGAAGAGTGGTCCCTTGAAGAGTGGTCCCTTGAAGAGTGGTCCCTTGAAGAGTGGCCCCTTGAAGAGTGGCCCCTTGAAGAGTGGCCCCTTGAAGAGTGGCCCCTTGAAGAGTGGTCCCTTGAAGAGTGGTCCCTTGAAGAGTGGTCCCTTGAAGAGTGGCCCTTTGAAGAGTGGCCCCTTGAAGTGGCCCCTTGAAGAGTGGCCCTTTGAAGAGTGGTCCCTTGAAGAGTGGCCCCTTGAAGAATGGCCCTTTGAAGAGTGGCCCCTTGAAGAGTGGACCCTTGAAGAGTGGCCCATTGAAGAGTGGTCCCTTGAAGAGTGGCCCTTTGAAGAGTGGCCCTTGAAGAGTGGCCCTTTCAAGAGTGGCCTCTTGAAGAGTGGCCCCTTGAAGAGTGGTCCCTTGAAGAGTGGCCCTTTGAAGAGTGGCCCCTTGAAGAGTGGTCCCTTGAAGAGTGGCCCCTTGAGGAGTGGCCCTTTGAAGAGTGGCCCCTTGAAGAGTGGCCCCTTGAAGAGTGGCCCCTTGAAGAGTGATGCTGGCGAAGAGGTCTTGATGCAACCATAAGAAATACCTAGAGGGATACCTCCCTGTGATGAATATCATTAAGGAATACCTGTCTGCGAAGAATGCTTTGGGGAATACCTTTCTTTAAGGGATACCTGTATGTGTAGAATGCTTTGGAGAATACCTCTCTTTGATGGATACCGTTAAGGAATACCTGCCTGTGAAGAATGCTTTGGGGAATACCTCTGTGTGATGAATACCATTAAGGGATATCTGTGACGAGTACCTTGAGGGATACCTTTTAATAAATGCCTTGAGAAATCTCTTCCTTTCCAGTCAAACAGCCTTCATGTTCAACCTGTCAAAGCTAGTTACCCAGTGAATCAGGATTTGCAGTGAATAGCTTGGCCGTCAGGTGGGTATCTTGACCGCCAAGTGAGTAGCTTAGCCGTCAGGTAGGTAGCTTGGCCGTCAGGTAGGTAGCTTGGCCGTCAGGTAGGTAGCTTGGCCGTCAGGTGGGTAGCTTGGCCGCCAGGTGGGTATTTTGGCCCTCAGGTGGGTAGCTTGGCCGTCAGGTGGGTAGCTTTGCTATCAGGTGGGTATCGTGGCTGTCAGGTGGGTATCTTGGCCGTCCCTCCGCTGTCTGGGGGAGGTGACCTCTTTTAACCTGATTTAAAGGTAGACCTTACATTAGGTGTTATATTTCACCTTAACGATGGAGGCATAATGAGGGAGGAGGAGGAAGAGGAGGAGATAAGACAGAATGAAGGGAGAGAGAAATTAGTGGACTCTTGCTGAGGCTACAGCACGGCGCTGAGACACCAGACTATGGTGAAGGGAGAAACTGAGAGACTTTTGTGTCTGAGGACAGTGGAGAACACAGTACTGGGTTTGTTCTCAATTTTCCTCTCGACACAATAGACTCATTCAGTAATACTATCTTCTCTCTGGTATTTAAGATTTAAATGAATAAAATCCTAGTCCAACTAAATATATTTTAGATAAGTTTACATTATTATAATTATGAGGAAGCGCTAAACCCGTAGGAGATAAGTTTACAATAATTTAATAATAAACAAATACAATGAAAAATGTATTTTTAGTTAGGTTCCGAATGATTTTTGCGAAATTATTGGCTACACAAATTTTGACTTGCCTTATTCGGCAAGAAGAGCGTTGCTATTTATGCCAAAATAGCAAGTTTTACCTATTCGGCACGACATTGTATATAATACATAATCTAGCCCAAATTCCTCCCCCCACCCTTCTTCGCCTTTCTCTTCTTACTCTATGTAGAAATTTTGTTCTCGTGAACAATAATGAAGGAGATATCTTGGAGACTGTCTCTCTTGTGTGTGTGATACACCATTCTCAGAGATGGTATTTCTTAAGTAATAGTAACACTAATAGTGCAGTAACTAAGTCTTTAGTGATGTCGTAGATAATAAATATTTAATGGAATACTTGACGATATCGTTATTGACTTACTGAAGTCTCCCAGCTCAGGCTGACACTACTGAAGTCTCCCAGCTCAGGCTGACACTACTGAAGTCTCCCAGCTCAGGCTGACACTACTGAAGTCTCCCAGCTCAGGCTGACACTACTGAAGTCTCCCAGCTCAGGCTGACACTACTGAAGTCTCCCAGCTCAGGCTGACACTACTGAAGTCTCCCAGCTCAGGCTGACACTACTGAAGTCTCCCAGCTCAGGCTGACACTACTGAAGTCTCCCAGCTCAGGCTGACACTACTGAAGTCTCCCAGCTCAGGCTGACACTACTGAAGTCTCCCAGCTCAGGCTGACACTACTGAAGTCTCCCAGCTCAGGCTGACACTACTGAAGTCTCCCAGCTCAGGCTGACACTACTGAAGTCTCCCAGCTCAGGCTGACACCACTGAAGTCTCCCAGCTCAGGCTGACACTACTGAAGTCTCCCAGCTCAGGCTGACACTACTGAAGTCTCCCAGCTCAGGCTGACACTACTGAAGTTTCCCAGCTCAGGCTGACACATTTCAACACGTGATGCATGTAACACCTGCTGTGTGAAGGAACATAACAGAAGAAACATAACTGTTGTACACACTGTGTCACTGGTATTTACATGCAACTATCACAGTCAACAGTGTGGCAGCACCCTGCTGATGTATACAATTTTTCATAAATTTAATTTAAAAATACATAATTTCTTTCGTGTTTCGACTTTCCAAAACATTTCTCCCATTCATTTTCTCCCTCCCCTCTTATCTGCTTTGCCCTCCTATCTCTCCCTCCCTCTGTCTTCCTCTCTTTCCGTCTCTCCCTCTTGCCTTCCCTCTGCCTTCCATCGTTTGTGTATCACCCTCTCTCTGTCTCCCTCTTCTCCTCTGTCTCCATTTTCTCCTTCTCTGCCTCCCTCTTCTTCTCTGCCTCCCTCTTCTCCTCCCCTGCCTCCCTCTTCTTCTCTGCCTCCCTCTTCTCCTCCCCTGCCTCCCTCTCCTTCTCTGCCTCGCTCTCCTCTGTTTCCCTCTCTCCACTTCCCTACCCTTGGGTGACATTTTAAAAACCCCATATTCATTAAGGCGTCGCCGCCACTACCTGACACGTAATTAGCATTGTAATGGGGGCAGCGATGGGGCAGTGATGGGGACTGTAATGGGGGACAGAAGGAGGACAACACTTTTCATCAATGTTTGTGCTGATAAATTAGATACATGTGCAACACTTGCGTATTTTTATTGAGGAAACGTTTCGCCATGCCGTGGCTTCATTAGTCCTATACAAAGAAGAATGATGATCAGAATGAGTGTGAGGTAATCAGTCCCCCAGCCTGGAGTCGATACAATCAGTCCAGCAATCTTGAAAATAATACAGCATACGAGTGAAGACACTGTGTGGAGAAACCTTTCCTCAGTAAACTTACCCAAGTGTTGTACATGTGTCTAATTTATCAACTTGTCGGTTCTCTGAAATAATTGTCTACAATATTTGTGCTCGTGATAACATGAACGTAGCCTCAGTAGATCTATCACTATGATAACATGAACGTAGCCTCAGTAGATCTATCACTATGATAACATGAACGTAGCCTCAGTAGATCTATCACTATGATAACATGAACGTAGCCTCAGTAGATCTATCACTATTATAACATGAACGTAGCCTCAGTAGATCTATCACTATGATAACATGAACGTAGCCTCAGTAGATCTATCACTATTATAACATGAACGTAGCCTCAGTAGATCTATCACTATGATAACATGAACGTAGCCTCAGTAGATCTATCACTATTATAACATGAACGTAGCCTCAGTAGATCTATCACTATGATAACATGAACGTAGCCTCAGTAGATCTATCACTATTATAACATGAACGTAGCCTCAGTAGATCTATCACTATGATAACATGAACGTAGCCTCAGTAGATCTATCACTATTATAACATGAACGTAGCCTCAGTAGATCTATCACTATGATAACATGAACGTAGCCTCAGTAGATCTATCACTATGATAACATGAACGTAGCCTCAGTAGATCTATCACTATTATAACATGAACGTAGCCTCAGTAGATCTATCACTATTATAACATGAACGTAGCCTCAGTAGATCTATCACTATTATAACATGAACGTAGCCTCAGTAGATCTATCACTATGATAACATGAACGTAGCCTCAGTAGATCTATCACTATGATAACATGAACGTAGCCTCAGTAGATCTATCACTATGATAACATGAACGTAGCCTCAGTAGATCTATCACTATGATAACATGAACGTAGCCTCAGTAGATCTATCACTATGA